>NC_081165.1:23673235-23990180 GCF_012432095.1 Onychostoma macrolepis | reverse complement strand
GAAGACTGTCCCAAAAAGCACCATCAAGTGAACATACAAAACGTTTTTTTTTTTTTTCTCTAAAGGAAATTAATATTTTTATTCAGCAAGGATGCATTAAATCGATCAAAAGCCTTTATAATGTTAGAAAATATTCCTGTTTCAAATAAATGTTGTTTTATTGAGCTTCCTATTCATCAAAGAATCCTGAAAAAATAACCATGGTTTCCACAAAAATATTAAACAGCACTGAACCGTTTTCAACTTTGATAATAATAAGAAATGTTACTGTATAGCTGAAGACTGGAGTAATGATGCTGAAAATTGAAAAATGGAATCAATTACATTTTGAAGTATGTTAAAACAGAAAATTTATATATAATAACCTATATGTATTTCACAAAATTGCTGTTTTTTTTTTTTTTTTTTACTGTATTTTTGGCCAAATACATACAGCCTTGGTGAGCATAAGAGAACACATTAAAAACATTAAAAAAAATATCTCACTGACCACAATCTTTTGAACAGTAGCGTAGATAGATAGGTTTGTTTATTTAAATAAATAAATAAATAACAATTTCCCCTGGTGTTTTAAAGGGACAAGTAGCTTGACAACATAAGTATTTAATTAGCAGAATTCACTGTCTTCTGACTTCTAATAAACCAAACTAATTTATTTGATGATTGATGAATACATTTAAGTGATTCTTATTGTAAATGTATTGTCTAATTTCAGTTTTGTGTGTGTGTTTGTGACTTTTGCCATCTAATCCTATCTTTTAATTTGTCATTTTTGTAGAATTTATTGAATAATTGTACTATTCATGTGTTTTGACCAATCTTGACTTTTATTATTGTCCTTGTTAATTGCTCATTCATTGCAGTTTGTAGTTTACCAAGTAAAAATTGGTAAATGGAACCAGCTGACTGACAATGACCCATCTACTAATTTGGCACAGAATTTGTCAGCAATTTTATCGTCGACCATTTTTAACATTAGCTAGTCAACCTTGTTGTTACTAATGTGTTGATGACGTTATCCTGACTCCAGGTTTTAGCGATCACTTGTTTGAGACCAGGGGTTGGTTGCATAAACTTAGTCTGATTGACCAACTATGTCGTAGTAGGTGTTCAAGAGGTAATCAATTGTACTTTTTGGATTCAAGTGACACCGATCTTAAATGTTTTTACGTAACATAAAGTTATGTCAGGTCTTAAAGAAAAACATAAGGTGACTTACATTTTATATAACCAGCTACAGCTTTAAAAAGCCAGTGTGGAGCCAAACGTGGAATTGGGCCAAACTGGACACCCAAGAGCAGCAATGTGACAGCAAACCTCAATAAAAACATAAAGATATAAATCCTAGCGGAATACAGAATTGAATAAGATACAATGAGCCGTTCAGCTCTTCACGACCGACAAAGCCGTCAGTAGACCTGATGGGATCGTAACGCATTAGATCATCGTGTTTAGCGTTTCTAGAGCTGAACTCGAGGAAGTGGCATATCGGAGCTGATGAACTGGAATGAATTTGCTCTTGTGGATTTGTGTCAGTTTGATCGCTGTCAAAAGCGCAGATATTTTAATCAATTTCTCTTCATCCTCTCCCCTTGTTTTTCTCCTTCACACCGTCTGCTACAAGAAATGTCTCTTTCTAAGAAACATTATTGTACAGCTGAGATGTCCTGCCCTCTGCCGAAACGCTGTCAGACCTGTGTGTCTCCGTTCGCCCCCGAGGGCAGGCCGGAATGTCTTACTGTGCGGAAAAGTGTTTTTTTAGGGCTAGCGATCGGGGAAGCGGTCGGAGTGGCCTCCTCTGTCATTCACGGCACAGGGTGATGCGTATCCTGAGGGCCATTTCAAATGGCTCCTCTCGTCTCCTCCTTCCTCTCGTTGGGAGGGAACTGTAGTATTTGGGCGGAGTTGGAAGGCCTGCTGGCCAAGGAAATAGTTTTTATTCAATGCATACATAATCAGGCACCCTATCTGACAGTTCACCTTTCTCTCTCCCGTACACACACATTACCGACGAGCGGTTCTGCTTTGAGGCTGACGCACATTATACACTCACTTACACTAACACAATACGCGGCTGGAAACACACACACGCAGAGTTTTACTTTTTGTTCTCTCTCTGTCTGTGCTCCAGCTGCTTGATCACACACATTTGGGGAAGCCACATATATCATGCGTGCCCACACAAACACACAGACACATGTAAAGTCTTCACAGGCGGCGTTGCTGGTTGGCCTCTGCTTTTATTAATGGGCCAGATTCTCAATACACTTTGTGTTTCCTCCAAGGAAGACGATGGATTAGTTTGAAACCGATGGTAGCCGCCTTATAGGGAGAGTTTACCCAAAAATGTTCACTCTCATGTTGTTCCGAATCTGTACGAGTTTCTTTCTTCTGTTGAACAGAATAGAAGATATTTTGAAGAACGTGTGTAACCTAACAGTATTTTTTTTTTTTTTCTATGGAAGTGAATGGGGGTCACCAACTGCTTGGTTACTAATGCTCTTCAAAATATCTTCTTTAAAGTTCAACAGAAGATAATTGAACAGATATTTGAAGCCTTTTTTAAAATAATGATTGAGATGTGTACACTCACATTTTTTTCATCAAGGTCACAATAAAACTGAAGAAGTGGTTTCTGAATGAGACAGACTTGCTTTTATCCATTGGTTGTGGATTGAATGGAGGCGGATCTGAATGCAAGCTTGTGAGAAAGTGAATGGATTTCTGCACATGAAATGATTGGAGAAATCCGATGAACATCACCAGAGAGAAGTCGTGTCATTTCACCAAGAGTGTATATTTTAATTAGGAATTGAGGCAATAAAAATCAAATGGATGCATGAGATGAATTGTTCATAATAAGATCAATATCATATACTAGAGACAAAACAGAAAGGGTGAATTTTCGTTTCATGTCAACTTTATATCGAAACTTCTTGAAAATGGTATAAAAAAGAAACCATGTTCAATTTGGACACGCCTTGATTCCCAGCTATGACGTTTTCCTGGTTTCGCACACATTCGTCATGACGACGAGATTTTTACCCCGATGTGGGTATATCTTGTGGATCAAATCGCTGGCTCGACTTCAGATTTTGTAATAAAAACTTAAGGTAAGACATTGCAGGCAAGTTTTGCGATTTTGGGCCATTTGCAATTTCATAATTTGTTGTTTCAAACTGTAGTTGAATTTCATTTCTACTTCAGCAGCACGTACACCAAACAGTTTAATTTTTATCCACATTCTGAAGATTTTTACTAATGGATTTGCTCATATATAATTCACTTGATTTTATAAACATTTTATTTCCCCAAAAAATGTTTTTTTTTTTTTTTAAATCCCCTAAAAAAAACGTTTAATTATAATACATCAATATATATAACTCTGAAATGAAACAAGAATCTTGAACCTGGTATAATCCAGCTTTTTAGTTCTGGAAATGTATGCAAATTAGTGCATGTGTAATTAGGCAATACCTCATTTGCATATTTAAATATAACATCACAGAAAACATGTAATACAAAAAAATCAACTGGGGAAATAATTGTTTTACTCTATTCAGAGTGTCTTGCCTTAAATTTTGACTGACAACTACATTTTCTTTCAAAGTTAAATTTTAAAGTTCGATTAATTTTCTGCCTTTTTTTTTTTTGCCTCTATCCCCCATGCATCCATTTTTTAAAGAGGGAGGCTCAGATATAATCTGGGGAGCTGAGCGTGCGGGATACTGCTGTGATTTAGGTCAGTTGTTTCGTTTGTTTTTATGGGCCGTTCGTAGCTCCCAAATGAAACGGTCTTGAGAAATGATATGATGAACACAGCCCACAGAGAAGCCAGACAAATGCGCTCTCCTGAAGCTGCCAGATACAGAACGAGAGAGCGAGGGACGGTGGGTTTGGATGAGGACACACTAAAAAAAGGAAGTCATCCTAGTTTCGGAGGTCCTGTTCAGTCTGCGTGCTGTCACACTCCAGACAGCCCTGGTGCTCGAGACCCTCCGGAGAGAGACGCTCCGCCCCCTCCCCCCAAAACCGCCTCTCCTTGTGGGCCGCCTTTACCCCTCGCCCTGTGTCTCGTCTCTGTTTAAGGTGGTACAATTTGGGGCTTTCAGCTCGCATGCTTTAATTCTTAAAGACAGGCCTCTATAAATTATTCATGCTTCCTTCGCCAGCTTTCTTTCTGCATATGGTGCTGGAGTATTACTGATGTGTGTGTGTGTGTGTGTGTGTGTGTTTGTGTTTGGGGTGTGGGGAAAGATGGGCCACAAAGGCAAAGCTAACGAATGCTGGGGCCTTAGCGAGCTTCCTGTTTAGCATTGTAGATACACCTTCAGAGGACCGGGTGACTCTTTTGCTCCCTCTCCCTTTGTGTGTACATTTATAGCTAAGGGACTGGTTCCTTCGCCAAAATAACTATATCATTTTAGCAATTTCCAGGCCTCTGCTAGCAAGACTAAGAGATCATGGGGAGGAAGGTTTTGACTTTGGTTTAATTTTACGCCTGACTAGGGCTTCCTTGCTCTGAAACAAAATGGAAGGACGAGGTTGGCTAGTTTACGGCGCAGGTCTGGATTTGATTTGTGCATTATTAGCGGTTCTCTTTTTTCTTTTATCTTTCTTAATATTCATGGTATATGTGTGTCCACAAAGTGATTATTATTGATATTCATGGATGAGGAATTCTTCTCCATTTTAGAGACATTTCTTGTTTTGGTGCATTTAGTTTAGGGATCCAAAATTGTTTTGTCTGTCTGTCAGTCTGTCTAGATTTAGCTTTATACATATTCATAGATAGGCTGAAGAGCCCTAAATTCTCTGAATTGTGGTGTGGATACACTCACACAGCTGGGTTACGCTTCAGAAAAAAAATTGCTGAATCATTTATGAATTTTTTAATGCTTTTTTTTTTTCCTGCAGAGATGCAGGATCAAAGAATAGCAGTACTACAGCCCTCCGCTGATTTTAACATGTGCTTAGAATGTCAACCACTGCTCTTGGATTTCTAAATACAGCTTCTAGGTCTAACCTATATTATAGATAGATGGATAGATAGATAGATATTAAAATACTTTTTTATATAAATAAATACATTCAATAATTTATCATACCTTAAATAGATTTTTAAAAATGAAAAAAATTATTATTAGAAATGTATTTTTTTTTCATTTGATTAAATGTTTTTATGCATTTACTTTGAGAGAAAGAGCAATAGAGACTAATATATTCAGTGTAACTTTAAAAATAATTAAATAAATAATTTAACATACCTTAAATAACATTATTTACATTATTTGAATTGTGTTAATATACTAGCTATACATTTAAAAATATATCTGTTTATTAGTTACATTTTATAAATTTAATTATTTTGTATTTCATTTAATATTTATGTGTTTACTTGGAGAAAGAGCAGATAGATAGAGCTATTAAGATATTAAGGTAGATATTAAAATACCTTAATAAAATAAATAAATTAAATATATAAATAAATAATAAACATATCTTAAATAAAACAATTTATTTATTTATTTGATGTATGTTAATATTAAGTGTAAATGAAAACAAACATCTTTCGCTAACAATTTTATTTATTTAATTTCCATTTATGTAGATTAATTTACATAAGTTTTCATAACTTAACATACAATTTCATAAATTATTTATTTACTTTTTTGATGCTGCAAGGTTGCTAAGACAATATGTGTCTTCTCTTGACTTTCTTTTCCCCATAAAATATCTCTACCGTCTTTTTTGTATGCTTCCGATTCCTTTACTCACGACTAACTTGAGCGGTGACGTCAAAGATAGCAGATAAGGGAAAAAAAATCCATTTGATGCTTTTAAGAGCCCTTCAAAATGGATACTATAAAAATATCTACAACACAATACTTCATGTTGCTTGAAAAAAAAAAAAAAAAAAATACATGTCTACTCCATCAATGGAGAAATGCTTTTTGCCCACATAATTGTGTAGTTATGGCATCTACCAGCAGGTGCTACGTGGGTGATCAATAAGCAACGAGGGAGCTGACTTTCTTATAGAAGGAGTTTGCCGATAGGTAGTATGGGTCTCTCTAAAAATGCCATCTTGGGCAGTGTGTCACTATAGAATTGGAGTTGAGTTACAAAATGGAGAGTGAGTCTGAAGCTGGCACTTGGGTAAAGCTCATTTTTGGTGGGATGCTGGGCAGCGACTGGCAGAGAAACTTGGTGATTAGAAGTGAATTCGCTCACTCTCTGGAGAATTATTAATTACAGCCATTTAAATGTACCCAGCGCTGGCCATGTCCTGCTCTAAACGCAGTGTTGTTACAGAGAAATGAGCCTAACTTACTGCAATTACAGAGTCTAGCTGTTAGAGCCAAGAAAATGCTCAAAGAAAAAAAAAAGCCATTTCTCTTTTGCAGCGTTGCACACAATGACTCACAGCTGTGACTGGAAGGCCGCTGTGAAAGAGAACGAACGCGCTCCTATTTGATAAATTCGGTTTGGTTTCTCTTGCTCTCTCCCTGGCTGAGGTCCTGAGTGGGAGTGGACTCGTGGATGGTGTGAATTTGCTTTCTGGTGCTTTGGTTGGGAAGTTCAGAGGCGTTTATGCCTTGGCACACTCGTCCAAGCACAGTCTGTCTCGGTAATTGTGGATATAAGCGGTCAGTCATGCTTTTCCCTGCCCACCAGCTAACTGGACATACACGCCACTGGCGAGGCCAGAAATGTCCGAGTGAGTGGATCTAGCTGAAATTGGGTGGACGTCTGTTCGCTGCCTATTCTCAAATTATTTACATTTTCCTTAAATTTGTATCCCTTTCCTTTGCCTTTCCGAGACATATCTGCTCATTCACACAGGCAGGCATGCAGGAAACTGAATAAAAAGATCTGAATTACCGATTTCCTACTTACTGTTTTACTCTTTATTATTATTTGCACACTGGTGGTGTTCTATGGAATGATGCTGTTTTTTTTTTTTTTGTTGCAAAAATCATGCAAGATTTTAACAATGCATTAACAATGTTAGTGTAAAAAAAAAAATGTTAAAAATGATTTATGAAAGTTAATAATTAAAGGAAGTTTATTGTTTTACAAGGAAATACGATTTCATGCTTTCTGCTTTAAAAAAAAATCATGTTTAATTCAATTTTTCTTGGCATTT
This sequence comes from Onychostoma macrolepis, assembly GCF_012432095.1. NCBI lineage: Eukaryota > Metazoa > Chordata > Actinopteri > Cypriniformes > Cyprinidae > Onychostoma > Onychostoma macrolepis. The sequence continues at coordinate 23,983,030 of NC_081165.1, read as the reverse complement.
ATTTGTAATTATCTGTAAAATGTATTAGCTACTGTATTTCTGAAAATCGCTGCCAAGTTTTTTTTTTTTTTTTCAGTGCAAGAACAATGTTAAATGATAAATATAAACACCATGTCATATTTTATGTTCATTGTATGTATATATATATATATATATATATATATATATACAATCAACATATATAATATACAATTTATATTTTGTACATTTGTTTTAATTTGTTTTGTAAGTTTGGTGTGTTATATTTTGACACATTTCAATTTTGCACATTTTTTTGCACACAGTCTTTAACTAAAATTATGAAAACATTTTAAACCATAAACCATCAGACTAAAATCTTTCATCATTAGTTTTTTCATGCACTTGCATATAAACAAATAGTTTAATATGGCACTTCCATTCTGAGCAGTATTGATCTTTGTAAGGCCATTATCAAAATGCGATTGGTTCTTTTAACTATATTTCCATACTAGAGCGTTATGACTTCTTTTATTTATATAATCACCATATGCAGTCTCTGACATGACAGATCCCAAATGGTGAGTTGATACCAATGCCATGTTTTTGTCCTGAAGAGTTTTTATTTTTCATACTATTGCTAGCCAGACAAATGCATTTCAAACTGCATACACCACCAACAATTCAACTACTGTTCACACGTGATGAATTCAGTGCATTTTTCTTCTCTGGGAACATGCTTTAATTAGCATCATCACCATCATAATCAACCTTCCTACTCTTTCTCCTTCATTAAACGGCGTGTTTAAGTAATGGTTTTGATGACCGCTTGATTAGCAGTGTTAAATATAGTTGTTTGTATTTTCACAAAGTGCTCTTTGTTTTCTCACATACTCTTCAGAAGGCTGTTTTTGTGTGTGTGTGTGTGTGTGTGTGTGTGTGTATAGAGCTGTAATTAATTTTTACGTCTGGATTAATTTGTGTGGACGGAGCTATCGATGTTTTGCATTCTCTCACCTCGGATGACACTAATGACTCGTCCCCGTGAGCCCAGAGAGCGGCACAAGCCGCTGAGGATGTGAGAGGCACATAATTATTGCTTATTTCTGAATCGCCTGTTCCTGTTAATTTGTAAACGTGCTTCTTACAAGTAAACTTGTCAGAATGTGTTCATGTGTCCCAAACGAGAGCTTTCCATGTATTTCTACACGATTATGCTGTTACAGGATTTTTATCTTACTTTCTGTGTAAGCTCCAGAATTGACAACGTAACAGTCAGTAGAAAAATGACTGACAGTTCAGGCTGTGGCTAACAAGACAACAGTGGTCAATTCCAATTTGTCATTTTTCCCCCTACTTTTCATAGTGTGGCAAGTTTGTTGTAGCCGATCAAACAAAACAACATCAGTCTGTCATCATTGTCAATATTTGAAGAAAGTATTGAGAATTGCGGTGCACAAAAAAATACTAGTCAGCAAATTAAAGTAGCCCAGTATTCCTGGACACAAAAGAGAGACCAGGAATTAAAATTCTGTCATCATTTACTCACCCTCAAGTTGTTCTAAACCCATCCTGGTCTCATGGCATAAACGTACCTGGGTGCACTTTTTAGCGAAAAATGTCCACTGAGTGACGCTAAAACACGGGTTCAATGCGTAAACCCTGGCACGTTTTTATTACGTTGCTTCAGGTACGTATTGCGGCAGTTCAGAATTCAAATATCCGGGGACCATCACTAAAAATTAATGGTCTTATATGCAGATTTGAACTGTTTTGTCAAACCGTAGTTACACGAGATTCAAACCGGAGCTCTTCACCTCTCAAGTTTGTCTCCGTACTCCATGAGCTACCGAACAAACCTACCGTCAATGAAAACCCATTGATATGAAGCTGGATATGTGTGATGCTAACGTTCAAAAGCATCAGTTTTCAAATTTCCCAGCATATTAATATTGTTTTGAAGTCATAACATGATATACTTCAAGTAATTGTGCGGAAATTATACATTTTATTAATCGAAACTGTAAATTTGTGTGAAAAGGAATAAATGGCGTATGAGTTTTACTGCCTCTAGTGTTCATTTCTTTTGGAAACTGCAGTGATATGTACTTATTGGTACGTATTTTGTGTCTCGCTAAAAAGGGCGCCCAGGTACGTTTATGCCATGAGACCAGGTAGTCTAAACCTGTATGAGTTTCTTTCTTCTGTTGAACACAATAGAAGATATTTTGAAGAATGTTGGTAACCAGTTGCTGGTCCAAGTGGGGACCAGAAACTCATACAGGTTTGGAACAACTTGAGGGTGAGTAAATAATGACAGAATTTAAATTGTTTGGGTGAACTATCCCTTTAACTAACATAGTGCATATAATTCAGTCTTGGAATAATTGGATGAGAGGTTTGAGTTTGTTTTGACATCTCTGATTACTGATTGCAGATGTCTTTGGAACTGTGAGCACTGTTCGAGACGTTGTTGAGATCTAGAGATGACACATGTGAGAGAGCTTATTAATTATTCACAGCTTATTAATATTTGAACAACTTTTGTCTGCCAAATCAAAGTCATATGGTCCAACCACCATGCTGAAACGTTGGGAAAAAAGAGGCCCCTCGCAGACCCTAATGACTGTGTGTCAAGGTTAGAGTGTTTCTTAAGATATTGGATAATTTGACCTTTTTTATGACAAAGCAAGACAAGTTCAGAGTGTAATTAGCCATGTAATGTGACACCGAGGTGTAAGGTGTAAACGTGTTTGAAATATATACGACACCAACTTTAAAAGTAAGAGTACATTTTTTTACTTGATTTTTAAACATTTTCTTGTTCATTGTCCTCGACAATTTAATTGTCTCAATTTAATCTCTTTTGAATTTGACTGCCATTTATAGAGTCATTAAGGCGATCTCATTTGTAATTTTTCTTTACTCTATGGGACATATTGGACAGGATGAGGCATCTCAGACCTGATAAATGTCTTATCCGATTTTTGTTAGCACACAATGATTCATGCTCTTGGCAGCTTTATCCACCCTTCAAAAACCCCATGAGTCAGTTCCTTGTCAAAGGTGTTTGCCACATCTGACTACGCAGGGAAGAGCGCTGCATAGTGCTAATCCTATAGAAAAGCTGAAATATGATGTTGTGCGCTGATCTATGAGGATTACTGTCCTCTAATTCAGAGGTAATCCCCTAAAGTGAATTCACTAATGACATTAGCACCTTTTTTCTCTGCTGGAGGGGAAAATGGAAAAGAAAGGGCATCGCTTAGGATGCCCTTTCTGTGCGACCTCACATTGGATGTATTGATTGTGACATCACATCTACGGTTGGGAATCTTAAGAAGTCTACTGGTTCCAGTTCTGCCTAATGATTCTGATTTTGTTAAATATTTTTAAATAAAAAAATATGAAAACTAATGAACAGTACTCGCATGAAGATATGACGTTTTAAAACAAAACACTGCATGCAGATCTTTTTTATGGATAATTTCTATTTTTTTCCACCTGTTTTCCATTTTTATGAATTCATTCTGTCTGTGTTTTCCATTTTTATGACTGGATCCTTTCTGTCTTTTCCATATCTATTCCATTTTTGTGAATGGATTCCAAAAGTTTTTGCAGACAGTGCACACATAGGTAGTCGTGGCCTAATGGTTAGGGGGTCGGGCTTTTAACCTGAAGGTTGCTGGTTCGATTCTTGCGCTGGCAGGAATTGAAGGTGGGGATTGTGAATGAACAGCACTCTCTCCACCTTTGATACCATGACTGAGGTGCCCCTAAGGTGCAGAACCCCTAATTGCTCCCCGGGTGCTGGAGCAATAGCTGCCCACTGCTCTGTGTGTGTGTGTGTGTGCATTTGTTCACTACTCACTGCTGTGTGTGTGCACTTAACATGACGATTCTGTTTTTGTGACTGGATTCCACGTTGATTCCATTTTTATTTATTTTTTTGATTGGATTGGATTGGATTTTTTGATTGGATTTTACACATTTTCACATCGATTCCATTTTTATTGCTGGATTCCAGCCATGTTTTCCAATGTCAAATTGGAATGTCCTGATTTTCTTTTTCTTTTTTATGAATCTACCTGTTTTTTCCCATGTTGATTCCATTTTTATTACTGCAATCTATCCTTGTTTTCCATTTTTATAAATGCATTCTGTCCATGTTTTCCATTTTTGTGACTGCATTCTGTCCGTGTTTCCCGTTTTTATGAATTCATTCTGTCCGTGTTTTCTATTTCCGTGTTTTCCATTTTTATGACTGCATTCAGTCCGTTTTCCACATCGATTCCATTTTTATGACTGGATTCCGACACTTTTTTCCATGTCGATTCTGTTTTTATGACTGGATTCCACCTGCATTTTCCACGTGGATTACATTTCTTTTTTTTCTTTTTTCTCTTGATTGGATTTCACATATTTTCCACGTTGATTCAGCATTTATGGTTGAATTCTGCCTGTTTTTTTCTCCCACGTCAATTCAGTTTTTATAATTGGATTCCGTCAGAGTTTTCTATATTGATTCCATTTTTGTGGCTGGATTCCACCCGTGTTTTGTAATGTCGATTCCATTTTTATGACTGGATTCCGACACTTTTTTCCATGTCGATTCTGTTTTTATGACTGGATTCCACCTGCATTTTCCACGTGGATTACATTTCTTTTTTTTCTTTTTTCTCTTGATTGGATTTCACATATTTTCCACGTTGATTCAGCATTTATGGTTGAATTCTGCCTGTTTTTTTCTCCCACGTCAATTCAGTTTTTATAATTGGATTCCGTCAGAGTTTTCTATATTGATTCCATTTTTGTGGCTGGATTCCACCCGTGTTTTGTAATGTCGATTCCTTTTTTATAAATGGTTTCCATCTGTGTTTTCCACGAAATGCCCTGCTATAAAAGGATTCACTCTCAGTGTTTCACCCACTTCACACCAGAACTGCTTGCGGAACCAAAAGTTATGAATTTCACACACTTCCGGTATTTTATAGAAAACTGATTCTGGATAAGATCCGGTTCATGGTTCCCAAAAATCCCAACAGTGAAACGTAGGTAGGTGTGGGCGGAGCTTCGGAAAGAATAGAGGATCCTGATTTCAGAGTCTCAATTATGAAGCGGTGGGCTCCCTTCCAGTGTCCTTGATGAGCTCCTTATTAATAACCAAGCACATGTTCAGGTTCTGATGAATTCAAGCGCACGGATCCACGTCGCCAAAGTGAGACCCCCCACCCCAGCCCTCCCTCTTCTCTTTCATTATTGCTTTTCTTTCCCCAACCTGCTGTGTTAAGTTGCATGAGTTGGACGTCAGGCTCTCTGGCAAACACGCTTGCTCGGTCTGTCAGATGTGACGGTGGGAGAATCGGTGGGTGATTAATGAACTCGTGTCTGTTACCGAGCTCAAACCGTCTCCGTCAACTCATGGGTGGATGTGAGAGGCTGACAGCCCACGGCGGATTAGCCAGCGCTGGACTGTTTCCGTGTGGCTCTCGGTTCTGGAGCCTGAGGATTTAATCTGGACAAGAGAAACATGGCCACACGCCTCAAAAAAAAAAAAAGTATCCTTCAGCTTGACAGGAACGGCGTTTTGGCCCACGTTCTTATGCGATACCTGCCAACCGTATTTACATGTCGTACAAAAGTGCGCAAGTAGACGAGTTTGTCAGATTCAGGCCCTTGAGCTTACTTTTGTCATGGCTGATTTATGTTTAGATGTTAACAGAAACATATAGTCGCCATAGAAACCTCAGCAGGCTTCAGGCATAATGTACAATCAGCTGGTCATTATGAATAGATCCCAACAGGCTGAATCTGGACATGTCATGCTTGAAGGGGTTTATTCGGTCATAATGGCGGCTGACTTTAAGTAATCCTACTATTACAAGGCTACCTGCAAAATAAATAAGGTAAATGGACAAAGAAATAAAATATTTTATCATTGTGTTAACAAAGAGATGAAGCAAAGGGGTTATGTTAGATGTATTTTATATGTATATATATATATATATATATATATATACACAAAAGAGCAATGTTATTAGAGTGGACAACAAAAGCAAAAATGTAAAGAATTGAAGATTTTGAAGGTTTTATTAAAAAAATAAAAAATAAATAAAATGTTCCAGATTTATTGCAATATTCTTAATGTTGGTCATTAAAGCGGTATATACAATATACTGTACTCATTTTTATGGAATAGTAATTATACAGCTACTGAGAAAATAGTGGTTCTTATGACAGTTTTTTAGTGATGATATAAATTATAAATAACTTGATATGACATACTAAAAGCCTTTTTGGTGGCTATTTATAATTAATTGATATAAATCCAAAATTCAGGATTCATACTTTTAATGTCCTGTGAGTCTTTTTGAATGATTCATTAAAAGAATTGTCTCATGAGTCATTTTCTTATGATTTGAACTTTACTGGTTGCACTGTGTATTTGTTTTAACTCAATATAAAGACATTTTCTTGTCATTATTTTACAGTACATACAGTAGCATTTAATTGAGACTGCAAATTCAATTCACAACTTGAGTGAAATATGATTTTGTTTGTCATGCATTGGATATACACTGCTGCTAAAAAGCGGTGCAGAAAACACTGGCATAACCACAATAGAAACAATTACATATTTGTATTTATCAGCAACAAGGAATTTCAAATTACATTCTCTTCTGCTTTACTGTAACATTATACTCCCACGATAAATGTAAACTCATAGCAGTGTTAGACCAAAGCATGGGCACATGCACTCTAAAGTTACAGACTCTCCGTCGCCTCAAGACCTTTTCAAGGGTCGTCATAGCTGTCTCTTCACATGGCTGTTTCTCCTCAGTGCTGGCTGCAGTCGCTCTAGAGACAAAACTGAAGGGTTGTTCTTGGATTCTGTGCTGTTCCTGTGGGTGTCTCTTTAGATTAACTTTGGCTGCTGATTTTTTTTCCCTCAGGAAGAAAATGGCAAGAAAAATGGTGTTCTTTAACCCTGGGCAGATTTTCCAGGCCTGCTAAAGTGCTCTAATAAAAGGGGCCCCTTCAGTCTCAAGCGAAGCCTGAGCGTAGTTTATGGCCGCTTGCAGATATGGATGACTAGCTGTCAGTGGCCTTGTTATAACCGCACTTTCCAACTCCATTTTGTTTTTTAAAAAGCTGCGTGCTTGTTGTTCCATTAATAAACTCACAGGTTAAAACTGAACTCAGACAACTTTAATGTACAGGTTTCTTAGGCTGTCAAAAGTGTTTTTGTGTTTCCTATTGAATCTCTTTCAAAGTAGGCATCAGGACAACATGTTGAAAGTCCTTGTACAGTGAAAATAATGCAGACGTTCTTTTCAATAAAAATCTGTCGAGGCAAAATAAAGTAAGAGAATGTTTCTTAAAGTGTGGGATGCCATGAAATATGCCACACACACACACACACAAAATAAAAATAAAAATCTATGATGTTCAAAAGTAAAAAGAAACAGACATTGTTTTGTCTTTTGATTCATCTCAGATTACGTCTTAAAGGTCTTAAAGCGATAGTTCACGCAAATAAAGAAAAATGTCTTTATTTGCACAGCCTCATGTCATTCCAACTATCCATAAATTTCTTTACTCCCACAGAAAGCCACATTTTGAAGAATTATACTGGGCACAAATTGTGAAGAACCGGCTGAATTAGCATTATTTTAGTATCATTAAGGCTATTATAGTTTTATTGGTATTCAGAATTAGATTTTATTTTTATATTTTCTGTTTTCATTTTTTTAATTTATTTAAAGTTTTAGTAATTTAGTTGCATGTTTTTGCCATTTAAAAAAAAATGTCTGTATATAGATTTTATTCATTTTTATTTTATTTTTAGTTATTTTAGTACATCAAGGTATGTGTGTGTGTGTGTGTGTGTTTTAGTTAACTAAACCCTGTGAAGAATTACTACTGTAGCTTTTAAGTATCATAAAAGTGGCTTGTGTATGCTTTGTTCTAAGTCTTCAGGAGTCATGTAGAAGCTTTTTCTGAGGATTAAAGTCAGTCACAGGATCAGTCCAATTTGTAAACAAATCATTCAGATTCATTCAGATCTGAATCAAAAGATTGATTCATTTACAAAACGCATATTGCTACATCTCTTCTGAACGCCTCATGAAAAAGAGACAAACAGGTTTTAAACGATGTGACGTGAATTGTTCATATTTGAACAAATCCTTTAATCTGCTGCTTGACAAAAACTGGTTTTTTCGCATAAAAACAAGACATGCCATTTTGCGATCGGTGTGAACACCGTTGAGGGATCCTGCCTGCCTTTTGACTGATCTCTGGCTTGATAAATCTCACTGGAGCAGCACCGAAGAGAAAGGCCAGTGAGTAACAAATTATTAAGCTGTGTTACTGCTGCCGATTCTCAGAGATGTGTCAGAAAAGAGGCTTTAATGAGCTTCTCCAATCAATAATCCTTTAACGAGGATAAGAACTCTCTGATGAAGTGGGATGCCGAATTCCCCTCCACAACATCCTTTTCCGCCTCTCACTCACCTGCTTTGTTTGTCTCAGTGGAGGCACGGTCACAGAACGCAGTGCTCCCCACATCGGCAATCTGCAGTTACACAGCGCCTCTCTCCCCGCATTAGCGAGCTGCAATCACACAACGCACCCCGCATCGGCAATCTGCAGTCAATAGGCCGAAAAAGACTTTATTTGCGAGTATTGACAAATGGGATGATGAAGTCGGGATGGGTTCTCTCTCCCAACTCGGCTGGAAGTCTCATTCCATTTGGATCGAGAACAGACAGTGGTTGTTAAATTAATGATTCGGAAGACTGAGTTTGGGTCGAGATGGTAGGGATAGTTGAACCAAACATGAGAATTCTGTCATCATTTACTTACCCTCATGTTGTTTCAAACCCGTATGCTGTTATTTAAGTCTTTCGAAGAAATACAATAGCTTTGGTGAGGAACAAGGACATTTCAAGAGATTAATAAAAGTGTGGGTTTGGAACAACATAAGGATGAGTAAATAATGAAATATTTGCGGGCAGAAATATATCTTTAAGGCTATATAGTTTGCAGTATACTATATTTTTATGTTTTTAATTGTTTTTCTGTTTTTTTTTTTATTATGCAGAGATATTGCAAAAGCAGATTTTCCAAATTTCCATTTGGGGCCATGTCAGATGCGTAGATATTTCTTATTCTCTCACCATGATCGTCACAGACACGCACATATTTTAATGCTCTTTCAATGCATTGGTCATTAATCTTGAGAACAAATGAGGTAAGTTATGAAATGTTCTCGAAAAGATAGTGGAAAGCCAGAAAAATTCACCTCAGGTTTCAAAGATGAAACTGCTGACACAGATTCTTTGTTTCATTTCTTATTCACAAAGTGCAAGCACCCCTGTTGATTAATACTTCTCATGATTGATCCTCTTTCACCAAATGACTGGATTGCAACAAAAGCTTGCAGAGATTTCCAAGAACAACTGACCTCTCTCTTTCTTCCTTTTAATTTCTTCCTGTGCCTTTTTCCGGCAGACTCTGTCTTAAAGCTGAAGTGTGTAATTTTTCTGTCACTACTATCACAAACTGGAATAGTAAAAGTGATGAGTGTTTTCAAACATTTCCAAATGATTTCCATTGGCCATGGTCAACAGTTAACCCCGCCCCAAACTCACACCATTGGTTGAGTCACTGTTGCTGGTCGGGATCCTCAAACAAACCAAACAATGTTTTGAAAACACTTCAGTGGGGTTAGTCAGATTAAAGATGGCTTATTTTTTATTCTTTTTTTGACTGCATTTTAAACTGAGGTTGGAAAAAGTAGTGAAAAATGACGTAGTTTACCTTCGATTTACTTATGAAAATTATGAAAATTATAAAAATTATGATTTACTCACCTTAATGTCATTCTAAACTTGCATGATTTTTGTGGGTGTGTTTTTCAGAGGAAAGAAGAGAATTAGGACTGCACAATAAATCATATATTAATTGTGATCACTATTCTCTCCATTTCTAAAGCACAATCATCTGAAATATTTGCCTTCTTGTTGTTTATCTTCAGTTTAATTTTAATTTGGCATTTGTGTTATATTGCATTGGTAGCAAGCCTCCTCAAGCTTTCATGGTTGCAGTTGCCAGATGTTTAAATCCCCCAATCAGAGCATTTCTCTCAAATCGATACATTTTCTGCCCAGTGGTTTGCTTAATCTTCCCAACCTGGCAACCATACGCACACACTCTCCGCATTACGGAAAAAGCACAGATGAACTAAAAACGCCAGTAACATTTACATGTTGTAAGAAGCATGTTGACCGTAGGTGGCTGTTTCACTGATGCTGTTGTCACCGCAATGTTGTTGCAATGATACTGTGGACTCAGGCAGCAGACTGTCCACATTTAATGTGATTACTGTAGGATCCCACTGTGAGTTCACCTGTTGGAACATGTCCTATTAATGAAGTAAGAGGGAATGTACAGAAACTAAGTACCACTGGGAGCTGAATCATTAGGCCCTAGAAACACTCAAAACTCAACTACTTTATCGAACCATTTGGTGTCTGAATAACAAAACAAAACAAAACAAAAAAATCATAAAAATTGGACGTCTTTCTATCTCAGAGTTCAGAACTGTACTGCTAGGGACCCTGAGTGATTGCCCCAGCCCTGTGGGGTGGTATTTTTAGGGATTCTGGAGGGGGCTGTGGTGCATGTTCCCGTCAAAAGAAGGGTTGCCTCTCCACGCAGCCAACTGCTACTCAAGAGTAAGGCCAACGTTGCCTGTGGTAACCTCACAAAGCCAGCCGTGGTGAGGTCATTGGAGGTTGGAAGGAGGAAGGGTTGGAAGGTTTTTTTTTTTTTTTGCACAGATAAGGGGAGCGAGATGGAGGCGGGTGGAGTTCAGGATTATGGGGCTTGTCCTTTGGAAACCTTTTCATTTTTTTCCAAATCTGATTAGCCTTTGAGATGTGTTTAGGCAAAAAGGGAGCGAGGGACGCAAGAGGGGGATGAGAGGGGTTAGATCTCTCATCCTTCAGCTTTTGTTCACCTGCTATAGAAAGACTCAGTATTTCACAGCAAATTAGGCTCTTAAGAGCTGTGGTCCAGAGGAGCTCACAGCACTGATTGCATGTGTTTTGGTTTGCAGGTAATGAAGGGGTACGTGTGTGTGTCTTCAGTAAAATGTACAGTAAAAATTTGCAGCTGTGTTGCATATTGTAGCAACATTTTAGGTTTTACAGATTGACCTTAAATTGACAGTAAAAACAGCATATTTTATTAACAGAAATAAATATTACTATAATATTCACATTACCATCTTACTAAAATATGAGAATTTAATAATTAATAATGTTCTGGTTCTTGTTTTCCCCCCTTGCAATACAGTTAATGGTAAAAGTTTTAAAGCATCATAAAAGCGTCCGAAAAGTGGCTATATACAAAGCATTTTTTAAGCACTTACTTAAAGCCATATGATTGCTTTTTGTGAGGAACAGACCAAAATTTAAGTCTGCCCTAATATCAGCTTTATCACTTTCATTGTAACTGCATGGAAAAGAGCAACCAGCACATTATTCAGAATATCTCCTTTTGTCTTTCTTAAAAATGAAAGAACATCATACAAGATGAGAGTGATTAAATGATGACAGAATTCAAAGTTTTAAATGAACAATCCCTTCAGGTCATTCTAAAATTTGATCTAGGGTTCCTTTGAAAGCGTGTGGTACTCCTGCATTATCCATGCTTTATCCAGCAAGAGGGGCCCATTCCCTGTTTCCACAGTGCTAAACTGGGCTCAGCGCCCACGCTACAGTAAATTCATGACACGGGCATTTGGACTACGGTCTCTCCGACTGAGGAAAAATGAGCGGGCAGGAAGCTCTGAGCCTTTTGTTCTCGCAGGAAAACACCAGGGTCACATGGTGTACGATGGCACTGATGCTTAAACAGACGTAAAGGAGGGAAAGACAGACCGAGAGAGAATATAGATGAGTGAAATTTTGCACGCATGAAAGATAAAAGATACGAGACAGCTGTGTCTGCAGCCCATAGGAGCTTGGTTGCAAAGTAATTTTTCATCGCTGCGTTTCAGAGCAACGTTATGTTTCTTGAAACTACACAAACTTTCCGTGATTTCTTGTAATAATATCTAATCTACATTGCATGTGTAGCTGGTCATTTTTTTGCTTTCCACTCAGCATATAGCTGAGAAGGGGGAGTTCTGTCGTTTCATTCGTTGACTTTTTCAAACCCGTATCCACATCTGTGTTTAATATCCTCCTTGATTTGCCGTTCCAATGTTTAATGGAAGTAGTTATTGTCATTACGTTGTACACATTGGCTGATGTGTTGTTATTAAAATGACTGTAATTTATAGCAAAATGCAAGTGTATGTTCGAGTAATTGGAAGTATAAAATCTCTGATGGGAAGCCAGTAAATGTGCTGTTTCCCAGATCCCAAGCAATTCGTATGAAAAGTGAGCCCGGCGTACGTAGGGTTCCTTGTCACTCACAATGCGAAAATGTTGAAGGCTATTTCATCTGCGCACGATACTTTTCTTAAAATCATCTCTGTATAATATATCGCACATTCGGTCGGATCCAAAAAGAAGCCTTAAATGCTTTCATCTGCTCAGTTGGATTACTCTAAAGCATTCTTTAAGGAACGGGAAAAGAAGAATTCCCGAAAGATGAAGGATACAATATTGCTGTGCTGTTCTCCCCTCAATAACTCCTTCAGGATCAAATGTTTTACAGAGAGAGCACCTGCACTTGTTCTTGACAAAAGCAGAAAACACTTGGATAAGTGGAGCTCCATGTCATCGTTAACCCAAGACCTACATTCCCCCTTCGCGTCTCTAAAACAAACTCCTGATTCTTGTGAAGCTTCGCACCCCTGCCGAGCTGCTCTTGAAGTTACGGGGCTTCCTGCGAGGAAGAATGGAGACTCTATGAGAACTAAACTCTTTCAATCTGGGGGGGATCCTGCTTCTTTGTCTGGATGGAGACGGGTTCTGTGACCAATTAGTGTTTTATTGCTTAGCGGAGAGCAAGAGGCTCTGTCGTATGTGTCCTTCTGAGAAGTGTGTGGCTGAATATTCAGCTCTTCCTTCCCTGTGGCCTCTTCTTTCCCATTGAGGAAAGATACACTGTGTGTCCAAACCTCATTAGAAGAACAGCGAGCGTGTTGTTTTTTTTTAGAGAAAGAGAAACCCAGGAAAGGAGTAGGTGGTCTAGTCAGGCAGCATCCTCCAGCAAGGAATGTCTAGGGTTCAATACGAGTTAAGCTGTATCGACGGCATCTGTGGCGTAATGCCGATGACCTCAGAAAATAATTACAGCTCGTCAGTTAGTTGATTTTTTTTGACTCGTATGACTTTGAAAAGTCATGTGGTGTAACCATCAAGTAAAAAAGAAATAATATTTTGAATAAGTTTGATTGTACTGTATACATCTTAATATTTTTCAAAACGTTTTCAAGGCAATCTATCTATCTATCCTAAATACTGTTTTTGATATATATATATATATATATATATATATATATATATATATATATATATTTTTTTTTTTATATATATAAAAAATTTTGTCAGTCAAGCTACTTTGACCTAAAATATTTACCTGAAGTCCCCCTGAGATTTAAAGTTAACATTTCGATAATTTAACAACATATTCATGTGTTGTCTGATGTTGGTTAATGGTCATACATTTTATTTCTCCATTTAAATCTGTCAGAATTGTCAAAAGTTATCTAGAAGTAATTAAAAAGTAATCGGAAAACAGTACATTATCTAAAATAAGTCATCTCGATTACATTACTGACTACAATTTTCAACATGTAATTTGTAATCAGTAACAGACCACAATTTATACACACACACACACACACACACACACACACAATGTGATTTGGTGATTTAAATGATTAATAAGCAGTGAAGTTTTGTTAAAATTCTATTATAAACAGAAATAATAAAAAAAAAGATTATGCTAAATGAATGTACTAAAGTTTTTGTGTTTATGCTACTGAATCACTTACTAGCATTGTCTGTGTAAAGTAATATTATAAGTTAATATATGTTTGTAAAGTACTGTCTGTCTTACCTGATGCCAGGTGTCAGATAATGGCTCTGTTGATGAAGTTAACCTCTAAAATGACTATTTAGACAGTGTTTAAAATCTCAGATACACTTTCATAAAACAGAAGATTTGACAAAATTATAAGCTTTACAGTTTGGCTTTTAAGCCTTCCAAATGCTGGCGCCAGTAACTTCCAGTTTTTCTCAAATTGTGATTTTGAATAACTGTGGAACAAGTCACAATTATTTTCTGTGGTAATTAACATTAATCAGCAAACACTGTTGATTGAGCGTAACTTTTGACACCAAGGCACCAAGACAGTTGCATTTGCACAGCTTCTCAACAAAACAACTAAAAAACAAAAGCTCTCATGACAACCTTCACATGTTTGTGATTGGTTTGTACTTTTTATCCAGTCACAGTGGAAAGTGAAATTTGATCCATTTCACTTTGTTTTTTCTTCAAAAATAATACTTTTCAATCGCTCCTGTCACATGATTAGCTCGTCATTAGAAACATGCACGTATGTGACCTTACAAACACTCTGACCTGTTCGGTTATTGTTCAGAACATCCAAATGTTTGGAACCACCAACTATTATTGTTTGCTTTAGAAAATGAACTGTTTGTTTTTATGAGAATTTCAAGTGACTTAAAAGAAAACATTTCACCCAAAACTAAATTTATGTCAGACGTCCTTGAAACGTTTCTAATTCCAGTTTTTTTTCTCTCTCTCTCTCTCTTTCTCTTTCTGGCTTGCCTCAACTTGGATTGCTGCTGTCATGGAAAAGGTAAGACATTTGTACTCATATGTGCTCCAAGAGATATTCTTGTGTTTTTTGAATGTCTAACAAGTTAATTCTTCTATTACTTTTAAAAATTTTAATTAATCAATTAATTTATTTTTTGTTAATCCATCTCGTCATTATTTTAAGGTCCAATTCTCGCTATTAACAAACCATTACCTATGCCTCAATAAACTCCTAATTTGATAGTGGTTAAATTTAGGTATTGGGTAGGATTAGGGGTGTAAATGGTGTATATGTTCATGCAGAATATGTGCTTTATAAGTACTAATAAACAGCCAATATGTTAATAATAGACGTTCTAATAAGCAACTAGTTAATAGTGATAATTGGTCCCTATATGAAAGTTTTACTGAATATTCAATGAAAGTGAAATTTATTTAGTTAGGAATTGATGTAGAATAACAATTCTAAAAATTGATAAATTTGTAATAAAAATTTTGATGGAAAAAATACATTCATTTTATTTTTCATTATTTAATTTTAACATATTTTACGACCCATTGTGGTTTGATGATGACTTAAATATTCTTTGTCAGTACGATTCTGCTGATGTTCAATGTTAAATATAAAAACAAGCATATATATGCTTTTTTACTGTATTGAGTATAGTACTTTGGGGAAAAAACTGAAACCCACCCTAAAGCCAGAGCTTTTGAGGGTGAGATCTTCACAGCAAAGTTTCGGTGAATCCCTAATGGATGTGGCTCTCCAGACTTCAGTCCTTTTTCCTCAGAAGCTACATTATGTGCAATGCAGGACAGGTTCCCGTCTCCCTCAGCAATGAGTAATGGGTGCTTTTTTAGACCTCGATGGACTGAGACAATGCACAGAACTGCTGAACGTGAACGTGAACTGTTTTAGTGTCGCATCAATACACCAATTAGAAGCAGAGGCAGTGTGCTTTTTAAACCACACCACAGATCTTCAGCCGGTGTAGTTAACCCAGAGTGGAAACCCCACGTTTCCAGCCTGCTCGTCCTTTTGAAGATCACTCATGAGGTCTATAACATGGACCTGGGGTTTGCGGGTTAGTGGATAAGCCGAGTTGCTGAGCTGAATATGAATGTTTGAGCGTGTGCAGTCATGCAGATGAGTGAATGTGTGTGTGTGTGTGTGTGTGTGTATACTGAGGGATTGAGGCCTGAAATGCACTGTTTATTTATCAACGGTGCACAATGAAATCATGTTTTCTCTGAAAGCAGAGATGATGCTCCTGTCTTTCCCATGAGAAGTCTATAGTGTGCGTTTAACTGTCCGCGGCTTGTACGTGAGTGTTCGTATATGCATTAAATTAGAAGTATGAGAACACGACGGGCTCTTGAAATCTTCGTGGTCCTGCACATAACAGCAACCTCGTGATTTAAGAGTAATTTTTAACCTAAAATTTCTCTCCTGAGCGCTAAATGAAGATGAATGGCTTTCCTCGCTCTCTCGTTGCTCCCTTATTTGGGCAGCTTTGCTCTTGTCATGTACAGTTCTGCTCAGTATCGCTCAAGAATGGGAAAAAAAGGGCCCAAATGATCTCTAAGAGATATTTTCTAGCGGATTTGACAGCATAAGATCTTTTCCAATCTAATGGCTCTTTATTGGCCTAATGACGAATTTCTGTTAAAGCGTCCAGCGTAAAACAATCTCTAATGGCCTCGTGTCATGGGAGAAGAAATCATTGCGGGGGTCAGCGCTGGAATTTTCTAGCACCGCCAGCGCTTCTCATTTAGCATTCGCTGTGTCATTCTTGTTAAATAATTGCCGTCCCCGGCTGGGAAGTGAGTAGGTTCTCCTGTTAATATAAGTTTAGTAAGAGGCTCTCGACAGCGATATTCCATGATTCAATTAAAATTGATTCAGTTTAGTCTGTCCGGGAATATGGTTTTCGCTTCACTCCTCATAAATCGAGAGCGGAGCTGTTCTGCTTCAAGTGATGCTAAATCACTGTTGACATTGCACGGTCACGGTCACATGTACAAACACAATTTGGACAAGAATGTAGTCACTGCTCTCGTTGACGTAATATGAGAATGTGCAAAGACATTGTATTGTTTCTGTGTAGCTACGCATAACGCAGCAAATACAAGAGTGTCTCTATGTCTCATACAAAATATGAGACCGGTTGCCGTTTATTTGTGAAGGGCAAGACTCTGTTTTCTGTCTTGCAGTCTTTTAAGCAGCCTTTTTATGAGCAACGCGAGTAAATGCGATTGATAACTACAAACAAGTTGTTCAACAACTATCTAGTCCGTTAGTGAGTTTGCCTAAGTTTTTTTTTTCTCACATTAAAATTAATTTATTGATGTTTTTAGCAGCAGCGATTTGATTAGCATGCTAAAGGTGTGTAGTGTTTTTGCCGTCTTTTTCATTTTAACACTTAAAATGCTGCCATGCATACTGTATAAAGACGTGGTTTGTAACCTTTTTGACTCCAAGGACCCCCATTATCCACAACATGAATTTTTCAGTTGTTTGTGCTTTACTGGCTAAGAATTAAGGAGAGATATTTTTACTTGAAATTTCTACCTTATAAAATATTTTAGGGCTTGGTATAACTAGAGAAAAATATATAACAATAAAACGTATAATAACAAAATAATCATATAAAATTATGACAACTCTTTTATGTCAAGAAATCACATTTTATAATTATTTAAACAAAAATGAAAATTGTTGAGGGGGTGAATTAAAATAAGAAAAACATATTTATTTATTTATATAAGTAACTTATAAGCCCCCTAGTGGGTCCCGGTTCTTTGGTTGAGGACTACTGATTTAAATAGTCCTGGACGGTTGCATTTCACATCGTTTTTTTGAACATTTGAAGTGATGTGTGAAGTTAGAAGTAGTCTAAGTTTTAAAAAAATAATTCTTGAGGCATTTTTTCTATTTTGCTATTTGTGAATGCAGAACTTGTCTTGCACACCAAGAAACATCTCCATTAGCCGAAACAGGGCTTTGATTCTGATTAGTAGACTAGTCATTCAGTCTATACACCGTCTAGTTGATTGTAAAAACATAGTATTGCACATCCCTATGATGAACTGTTTTTACTTAGAAGAATGGATGACTAAACTCATCTCACTGAGAGTCTGGAGATTTTGAATCTTTTCATATAAGGAAATGGTTTTGGGTTAGTACAGAGAAGCAGACTGAAGGCCCCTCTGAGGTGGTCCGCACGCTTCCTTCGCCACCTCTGAACAGGTTACTCTCCTGCCAGAGGATTGTATTTCTTCAAGCCAAAGTCCTCAGTTTGTCTTTTTGACAGAGGAGAGCGGCTTGCAAAACTTTTCTCTGCAGATATGCCTGCTCCGAGCTTTGAGAGAGCCTTACGGCTGTTCTTACAAACGTCTGCTGTCTGTACTGGTGGCTCTTCTTGGCTGTAGGAGTAAATGCATTTAGACATCTTTTGATGGACAGTGGGCCACTTTATAAACCAATAAGTATTATATTAGAGTCTCTTGGAGAAAAATTAGTAATCGCTTGTGTTTTGTTTTGTGTTTGCTTTGCTTAGTTTTTTTGCCTGGCTTTTTTTCTTTGCTTTGTTTTGCCTTGTTTTATTTTATTTTAAATGTTGACATATATGCTTACATGTATCATTCAAAAATTTGAATCTTTATTTGCATATCTACATTTATAATTTAGCTTATATTTGTAATTTATATCTGTGAATGAGTTATGTTCTGTGGTTATCAGAATTAATCAACAAACACTGCTGACTGAGCGTAACTTTTGAATTTGGAACATTCCCAGATACCAAGACAGTTGCATTTGCAGTTGTTTTTTTTTGTTTTTTTTACCCCTTCTCAGGACAGTTAAAAGGTGTGTTCACAACATTCACATGTTCATGATTAGTTTGTACTTTTTATCTAGTGTAAAGTGAAATTTGTGTTTATTTCAATTTACTTTATTTCTTCTTTAGAATGATACTTTCCAACCGTTCTTGTCGCATGATTAACATGTCATCAGAAACATGCACGAATGTGACCATACAAACACTCTGACCTGTTTGGATATTGTTTAGAATATTTGAATGTTTGGAGCCTAAAAATCTAAATTTTATTCTAAATATCTACATTTACAATGTGGTTTTAAATATTTATTTATTCATTTATTTACATAGAGCAAAGAAAAGGGATTTTGGGCCAGTGAGGTTAAAGGGGCAAGTCCCTGTTTAGGAGACATAGCTGTCTCCCTGCCTTACTGTCCTGGGATGGGGACGTGAAGACCCTCTCTACCAGCTGTCCCTCTGTCATCTCAGGGGTCAAAGGTTAAGCTGTGTGGCCACTCATCTGGAACCAGCAGCCATCACCAGATGCCTTTGCTGATACCATGGTTTCCTCTGTTCAGACACACACATACACAGCAGCGGTCTGCTGAAGGCCATTCATAGCTGTTTTTAAGTGGCACCCAGCTGTTGGAAAAATAGTAGGAATCTCACATTCCCTTGCTTCTGTTTAGAGCTCAGTCTGGGCTTAGTTAATTGTTAAACCAGATTCATCAGCTGATGTGGGCCCCCTTTTGAGCGGTTTTGTGGTAAATCCACTTACTGAAATAGACTGTTGACAACTACAAAGTAGAGGACACCTGAGATAGCACTTCAGTTTCAAGGTTTTGTGCATGATTTAAACATAATGTGAGGCCTGAATGCTATGTGTATGTCGGGGAGCCAGGTTTTACCAGGGAACGTGGATTACAAAATATTATTTTAATGAAAATCTTGAAATGTTGACTGTTTAAGTGGTGGGTTTAGAGATGTAGGAGAAAATGTCATTAACTTAAAGGGTTAGTTCACCCAAAAATGAAAATGAGTCCATGTTTTACTCACCCTCAAGGCATCCTAGGTGTATATGACTTTCTTCTTTCAGATGAATCCAATTGGAGTTATATTCAAAATTTTCCTGGCTCTTTCAAGCTCTATTATATAGTGCAAATTTAGTCAAATAAAGCACACACGTTCATATTAAAACGTGCATCACATGGCTCCGGGGGGGTGAATAAAGGCCTCCTGTAGCGAATCAATGCGTTTTAGTAAAAAAAGAATCCATATTTAAAACAATATAAACAGTTTTGTGTAACTTCCGCTGTCTGTCGTACGCGCATTCACAAGAGACTGTCTTTCCGGTGGATGATGTAGGACGCAGCGCATGTGTGTGTAAGTCTCGCAAAAAACAACGTTTGTTTATAGGAACTAAGGAAGCAAAGTTGCCTTACTTTACCAAAGGAAAACCAGTCTCCTCTTGGCTTATATTGAAATCCTCCGACATTTTTCTTTACAAATCCTCATTTTGTGCTTCTAATTCTTTACCAGTGTTTTGTGTTCTCTCGTGCTTCCGCATTCGTCACGAATCTCCGGCGCTTATGCAACACATACGTCATCTGCCAGAACGCTTCCGCCTACGACAGTTAGCAGAAGTGAGAAAAAAGTGTTTATATCGTTTTAAATATGGATATTTGTCTTACAGAAAACGCATCGATTCACTACAGGAGGCCTTTATTCCCCCCCATGTGATGCACGTTTTAATATGGATGCACACTCTTTATTTGACTACTTTTGACCTGTTGAACACTACCACCCTCCATGTCATTATAAAGCTTGAATGAGCCAGGACAATTTTGAATATAACTCCGATTGGATTCATCTGATAGAAGAAAGTCATATACTGTACACCTAGGTCCATGTACGGTCCGTGTATCATCTGATCATTTGTTTTTTGATTTAATATTGATAGTAGAAAAACGAGAAAACAGCGCCTATTTTCGTTTTTTCCTTTGTTCAAAAAAAGGAGAAAACGAGAATTCAGCTTAATTTTTTGTTTTTCGTTCAGGCATAAAAAAATGAATAAACAGCTTAAATATTCGAGGGGGATTTAAACGCCCCTTTCTGCTGATTGGTCAGCCAAAGATCAACCGTGCCTTCATCAGTACTTCTGCAGTTCCGCGCTGCAGAATAGTAGTCCTCCGCTGCTGCAGGTGTACGGATTTATAACCATTTTATTGCAACTACATTTCCTCTTTTTCTCATCAAACAAGCATACTAATGAATAGCTCGACACAACTCGTGCCGAGGCAGTCTCTAGACAAGGCTTTTTTCTGTGTAGACCAGCGGTTCTTAAAGTGATCCGTGAAATAATTTGCTATAGCCTACCATATTTTTCAGACTGTAAAGATGCATTTAAGGCCAAATAATGTAAATGTAGACTTTTAAAAGTAGGCGTATCAAGTATCACTGTGGATTGGTTCCTGTGGTGGCGTGCGACAGAAAGATGTCCAGGAAGACCAAGACGCGCCAAAAGTGTTGCATGCTGTTGTTTTCTTTATTTTTCAAAGGCATGACATTTTGTAGTTATTTTGAATGTACACAAAAAAAAAAAAAAAAAAAAATAGAGTATTTAGTTATTTCCCCTGTTGAGGAAAAAAAAATACAAGTGAACATAAATTAATACTCAATATTAATTAAATAAACTGCTTTAAAATGACTGCTGCATATTTCCTGTGCACTGCAATACTGGTCTGTGCTTGACTGTAGTCCCGTGTGTCTGCTTATTGATTTAACCCATCGCAGTGTATTGGAACTGTGTGAACTAGGGCAACTCACCTGTTCTAAAGGCTATAGCTACCTTCTTTTTTCGAAAAACACACACACACACAATAAATATCCCGCTCGCACTTGCCCATTTAATGGCAGAGAATGCTCTCTTTTTTTTCTTTTTGAAGCGGATGCAAATCTGTCGTAAAATAACTTGTGGTGTATATTCCAAGCGTTCTGAGGGTATATCATATGGGTTTGGTGAGAAACAACCAAAATGGCAAGTTTTACTTTTCTTAAAATCTCACATTCCTATGTGCGAGTGGGCAGCAGCTCGCGCACAAGACGAGCACATATTTTGAGATACAAATTCTAATCAATTTTAATAAAATACAAGACTACATTATAAAACTCAGGAGAGTATGTATTTTAATATCTCTGTTCTCCGGTTGTCAGTCATAATGACAGTTTCTTGCGTGAACGTTATAGGCATATTATACCCAATTGTATTCTTTCCTTTTCGTATTAGTGTTTAAAATATTTATTTTGAAATGAATTAAGTAATGTTGTTCTATATTCGGGTTCTGTGTGGAATGAAGGTGTGATTATATAATCTTTTCCAATACAGCAAAACCTGTTGGTGTCTTTGTTTTTGTTTTTTTTCTATCTTTTCTTATCTGTGCTTCTCATCCACTCTGCACAGTGCAGCTTCACACTGATTTAACTCTGCACAGCTAAATAAAACAGGCTTGGTGCTGATTAAAATTTCTGAAATAAATATTTCTGTAAAATGCTTAGTTTGCACAGAAGAAAGCCCGATCTAGGACCTGCCCCGTACAGTTTAAGAATCGGTATACTGATACAGCAGCAGAGGACTATTATTTTCTTGAACGGAACAGAGGAAAGACTGATGACATCACGGGTTCAGATTTGGTTGATCGGCAGATAGGAGGCGTCTCATGACCGCCCACAAGGGGAAAACGAATTTTGAAGTTGTTTATCCGTTTTCTACCCAGTGAACCAAAAAATGAGAATCAATCCAAAATCTTGTTTTTGCGCTTCTCTGAACAAACGAAAAAACTAAAATAGGCGCCGTTTTCTCATTTTTCTACTATCAATATTAAATCAAAAAACGAATGATCAGATGATACAAGGACCATGTATGTTGCGTTCATTCGTTTTTTTAATTTAAAATTGGCACCATTTTCATTTTTCGTTAAAAAAAAAAAAAAAAAAAACAAGAAATTGCCTTGATTTTCCATTTTTCCATTCAGGGGTAGAAAATGGATAAACAGCTTGAATGTTCGATTTCCACGTGTGGGCAGAAATGATCAAGTATAAAACAAGGATCAAATGGTGCCATCATCATGTCGTCTTCAGTTTTGTGCAACATAATAAGAGTCCTCTGCTGTTAAAGTGTTTATGGCAACTCCTGTGTTCATCTTCCTCTCATCAAACAACCAGACTAACAAATGGACAGGATTTACTTCTGTGTAGGCATAAATTCTATATGGCAAGTATTAGGTGCTTATTGCAGAAATATCCTTTTTAGTCTATTTCTTTGGCGCACCGCACATTTTATTTAGCTGTCCACACACATCAAAATCTGTGTGGCAAGGCTGCGTGACGCACTGGACAACACGGGGCGAATGCATTTACATTATAGTGAAGCGCAGACCAGTATTGATTTTAGTGTGAATACACAGCAGTCCTAACTTTTATTTTAGACAGTAAAGTTTCATTAATAATGAGTATAAATTGATTTCATTTTAGACACAACACAGTGTGTTTTATTTGACTTAAAACACAGGCGTTTCATTCTTGAATGAATCTGAGTCTTTGAATGAATCGTTTGAGTGAGTGGTTCAATGACCCATTTGCTTTGCTCCTGAACAAATCAGCATTTTGAACTAATAGGTTGAATTAATGACTCTATGACTCATTCATCAACACAATGACTTGCTGCCACCTACTGGCGATGTAACCTTCATAATTCAAGTATCCAATTGTTTCATTTTGTCACTCATTTCATTTTTCTGTAGGCTATGCAAAATGTTTTTATTTAAAACATTAATCTCATTCTATAATTCAATTGCTGTGTTAATGCATTTATTGCCATCTGAGCAGTATTAATTGTGTAAATACATCTGAATTCAACTTAAGATGCAGCTTCTGTGCCGCAGTGCAAAGATGGCTTTGGTTGGTACTGATTTAATTGGTAACACCTATAATGTCATATTTTTCAAATAGTGACTAAATTCAGGAATTTAATATTAAAGGTGACAGGCATATTTTATAAAGTTAGGAAAAAAGTGCCCTTTTCTATAAAAATAGCATGTATTATATACATGTGTAACATGCTGTCGGATAATGACAGTATCATATAAACTTCTCTATGAAAAAAAAAACCTCAAAATAATAATAAAAACAGTAAGATAGCTTTATATTCACACTAAAATCGATACTGGTCTGCACTTCAACTGTTTAAATTTAAATCATAATTTGTGGATATACAATGACCGTAAAGAAAGGTATTTCAAATAAATAAATAAATAAATGTTCTTCTTTTGAACTTACTATTAATTAAAACACTGAAAGAATATTTCATGGTTTACACACACACAAAGCAGCACAACTGTTTATATCATTGATGAAAATAAGAAATGTTTCTTGAGCAGCAAATCAGCATATTAGAATGATTTCTGAAGGGTCATGTGACACTAAAGACTGGAATAATAATGCTAAAATTCAGCTTTGCATCACAGGAATAAATTATATTTTAACTCATATTACAATACAATACAGTTCTTTTAAATTAGAATATTATTTCACAATATTACTGTATCAAATACATGCAGCACTGATGAGCATAAGAAACATTCTTCAAAAGTATTAAACCAACCCCAAATCAATTACGTAATTTAAATTAGATAATTTTAATCATATTTTATCAATACTTTGCTGTAGTTAATAAACTATATTATCAGCATTCTCTTTTTTCACTGAGCTTCACTGGGCAATGCATTCTGGGATTGCCCTCTCTGAGAGGATGCAGGGAATGCTGTATGCCAAAATCAGGCATCTACCTTTTGGAACAGCCTTTGATGCCCATAAATGCTGTCTGCAGAGGAAGCTCACTGGGTTTTGGAACAGAGAGTGAGTGTGTCCATGTGGATCACTCAGTGTCAGTGTTGCGCTGGATGTGTGGATAGTGAGGACGCAGTGAAGTGCTGATCACCTGAGTCCCGCCGTGGGTTTCTGGGTGCTTGTGAATGTCTTAAAAGACGGCGAAGCGCTGACCGTGGAACCGCGTGATCCGTCATTGGCTCGTCACAGATCTCCTTTCATCCCCTCTTCAGGGCATCCTTCAGCCACTGTCTCCGTAGGTGGGTTAATCGTCCCAATCACTGGCCATGACACTGTTTGTCTGTGGGATTTGCATGAAATTTTAATGAGTGATTGGATTAAAATGGCTAGGGCCGTGCTCCCAGCAGCCTGTAGCATGTAATCCCTGCCGTGGCAGGCTAGCGATAAGGGCACGTATTGGCCCAGTGTGAACAAAACCCCTGAACGGCCAAGAGCAGCAGCGCAGACGCCCAGATACAAGGATGCACAAATCCTTCTCTGATTGGCCATGCTTAGAGTTTGCAGCTTTTTCATTGGCTCACTAGAAACCATTTGAAAATCACTTGAGTGCTTCAGTGGTGGTGTGGCATTCACTATCTGAATTATATGTAACAAGAAGTTAATTTTCCTTCTGATTGGAGGAGAAGAAAGGGAGAAGAACAAAGTAAAAGAATGGGCGTTTTTTTTATATCAGGGCTTCATCTGTTTTATCAAGCGCCCGTTATGCTTCTTAGAATTATAAAATTCAGCTAACTGACCCACTTCGAGATCACAGATAAACGAGAAGTGAAAAGCATACACTGTATATATATATATATATATATATATATATATGTGTGTGTAAGGTTTATTGTATAAATTGTTACTGTAACTGCTTATATAAATATAAATATAATAGGTATAATAAAAAAAATCATGTTGTATAATAATATTTTATATATTGTAATAGTAATATAATGTACTGAAATATATATATATATATTTGTATAATTGTAGTTTAATTTCATTGTTTTTAATCCTATTTTAGGGCTGTATGAAATTACTTCAGATTTCAAAGAAAAGAGAGAAAAAAAGTCATTTAGCAATTTAGACTTTTAGTCCCTCTTATTTTTGCAGCATTTCTCTCAACTCCAGGTGTATGCAAATGCTACTTGGGGAAAATCCTGGCCCTTTTCACAATAAGGAATCTCAGAGAAGGTTTATTGTTGTCCAGCCTCTTTGATTTTCCTTCCATATCCAGGACTGACAGGCAGCCACCTCAGGGGTTGTGTGAATACAGCAGACATGCACCCAAGCAGAACAAATCTTCCCTCCCTCTGCCCCCCTCATAGTACTGTACCTCAGGACACTTCAAAAGTAACCTGACCACTACACACATTCACAATATGCTGAAAAAAAGTACATAAAAAGGAAAGAAGGGGGATGGCGTTACACAATGGCACTCGCACTGAACATGGACCCTTTATTTGAATTTTCTACGGTTTTGAGGCCGAGCTCATTGCTGAACTAAATAGCAAAGTGGCTACAGAAATACTGTCTACTCAGCAGAACCCAAGTATTAAAAACTGTTCTTCCAGGTTATAAGAGAGCCAGGATGACCTACAGATAGAAAAATAAAACATAACCATGTTATTTCCAGACCCAATGCTGTTAAATAGTTCCATCCCAGAGCCTGAAATGTAATAAAGTTCACGGCATGTGTTCAGCGCTGTGAATCTGTAAGGGCATTTCTCTCTGTTCCTCACGTTTCTGCTTCTAAAACCCAGATGATATTGAATTACCCATGGAAATCTGGCACAAATATGCAACTTTTTCCACTCTTTTAGGTTTTTTTCCTGTTATAATGGATCCCTACTGTGAAGTTCCCCAATAAAGACTAAGAACAGACAGGTTAACTTGACCATGTTGCGTCACGCTATCGCTAGCATCCTGCAGACGACGAACTTGTGACATGGGAAAGGTTTCGTTTGAACAGTGGGGGTTGATATGAGAGGGATCACATGGAGTACAGATGAATCTCTTGGGCAGCACATTGTAGTTTGTTGATTTTTAAAGAGTTTTGCCTGAGAGTGAACATACAGATCAGCTAATCTAGCTGCTCGTGGCAGAGAGAACGTGCTCTTTAGAACATTAAGAGCCTTTGCTCTGCGGTGTATGTTTCAGGATATAATATTCATGCATTCCAAATGAGTGACCGAGAGAGAGAGCAAATACAAGCGCTGATGGAGTTCGTTGAGACTGGAAAATCCTCCAGTCCATTGGCAAAATGATCGAGGCCTATTTTCAGATTAGGCTGTTATCCAGGGCTTTTAAAAGCTACATCACTGAAATCCAAACCGTATTTGTTAAAAAAAAAAAAAAAAAAAACCTCGGATATCATCTTTATCTTAAAGATTTTTGATTTGTGGCCAAGTTTTTCTCTGGGGATTATTGGAAAATTACATTGTCTTATGTAGAGGCTTTTAGCTGAGGTGGCTAGCTTTCTGAAATTAATACAAGGGGTATTTCTAGTTCACTGAAATTTTGACTTTTATTACTTAATATTCTTTTATATTTATTATTATTGTTATCATTTATTACTTTGAATTTAAGAAGCAAACAATGCTCATCATTTTAATAAATGTTGCATGGATCTAAACCAAAAACGAGTTAATAATAAGAAATTAGTTTTGAATTTAAATAAGAATTATATATTGTAATTTGTATACTCTTTAAAATATGATAAGATCAGTAAGTCCTGGCAACATATGTATTTACATTACTTTAACTCATGAAAATAAGAAATTCAACTTAAATTTAAATGTAAGAAATTCATATGAAATTCAACTTGATTTTATAAGTCGGTTTAATGTAAGTTGAAATTAACTGAAAAAAAAAAAATTATATACATATTAGTGCTGTCAAACGATTAATCGTGATTAATCGTATCCAAAATAAGTTTTTGTGTGCTGTGTATATTTATTATGTATATATAAATGCACACACATGCTTGTATATATTTCAGAAAAATGTTATGTTTATATATTAAATGTATTTTTTTATAATATAAATTATATGAATATAAATATAGACATGTAAATACATGTAAATATTTTCAAAATATATGCTGTATATGTGTGTATTTATATATACATAATAAATATACACAGAACACACACACATATTATGCAAACAAAAACTTTTATTTTGTATGAGATTAATCGTTTGACAGCACTAATATATATGTAAATACCAGGGAAATACCAGCAAAAACAGAGAAGGAAAAAAAGGGTTCGTCTGGAAAGCCTACTTTTAGCACAACTTGTGCGTCATTAAGTGTCTTTTTACTACTGTGAATAGGCTAAAACAAGAGCCTTGTCTTCTATGTTTGGGTGTCTGGTAAATACACTCCTGTATGTCATTCACTAGAGAGGTGTTATAGGCATTGAATTTCAGCGTCTGAAGGGCTGCAAATCAATGGCATTGACCTGTGACTTTTATTACCTGCTGAGCAGAACTGATAGACAAGTCTTTACTGAGTGTCTCGTTTGATCAGGCGTTGGCAGAGCATTGGTCTCCCCACCCGTTCCTGTTCTGACAGCTTTCCACCCATTTCTCCCTTTGTGTGGTTTAAGTTGTTTAGTTTTACTGTTGTTTTTTTCCTGGTTGCAGAAGTATTTGGGATAAAGACTGACGTATTTATTTCTTGCCAGTTGCTCCTCCTTGCACCCTAGTAAGTTTTCAAACGTGTAAAACAAACGTCAAAAAGTCATGACCGTCTGCTGCTCAGTTTTCTCAGCTTTCTAAAGTAACAGTACTGAAAAAACATGGTGAAACATTTGAAGATGGTATTTGTATGGAATCCCGGTTCTGGCTCAGAGTGGGAAAATTGTAAAAGGTAATTGTGATTTTAAATCTCACAGTTGCGATTTTTTTTATCATAATTTTGACTTCAGATCTCTCGCTTGCAACTTTGTCTCACACTTGCAACTTACTTGTAATGAATGAATTCAGTATCTCTCCTTTGTGAATTAAAATTTTGAAATGTAATTTATATTTGTACTTCAGTTTGTACTTTATATCTTACAGTCACAATGTAATTCTCATAGTTTTGACTTTATTTCGACTTTATATATTTTAATGTTAATTTGTTTTTCACAATTCCAACATTAATTCTCCTGCTACAGCTTTAATGTAATTATGACTTCATATCTCCCAGCTGTGACTTTATATTTTACAATTCTGACATTATTTAGCGTAATTGTGACTTCAGATCTTCCAGTCCCTTTAGTGAATTTAATGCAATATCTTCCATTGCGACTTTATTGTCACTACCATTTATGATATTTTGCGTTGTAACCTTTTATTTGGTAATGCAGCTTTATTGTAATTTTTACTTCATATCTCACAGTTGCAGCTTTGATTCTCAGAATTGTGACTTTATTGCAGCAATGACTTATTATTTTGCAGTTGTGAGTTCATATCTCACATTTGCGACTTTTTCTTAATTGCGACTTTATATCCGACAATTGTGACTTCATAACTTGTAAAAATATTTTTTTTATATCGTTTTTTTTATGTTTTAAAATTCTGACATTTATTATAACTCTGACTTCAGATCTCACAGTTGAGACTTGTGTGTGACGGTTGATGAAACATTCAGGCTGTGAACATGCGTTGATGGCCCATCACATTCAGCACTGAAGAGGGCCCATGTGGAACCTTTTTAAGTAATTAAATGTCATGACCAATAATGGGAGATGAATTTCTCAAGCTGTTTTATGGCCAAGCTCCACAAATTCTTTCCCAGGAAAAATAAAAAGAGGTATTTGCAAGAAAAAGATGTGTT
Organism: Onychostoma macrolepis; assembly: GCF_012432095.1. Lineage (NCBI taxonomy): Eukaryota > Metazoa > Chordata > Actinopteri > Cypriniformes > Cyprinidae > Onychostoma > Onychostoma macrolepis. The sequence continues at coordinate 23,953,732 of NC_081165.1, read as the reverse complement.
TGCGTCTGCCCCTAAATCAGAACCAAGCGACATTTTCTTAACCTGCTCCTTTCTGTTGCTTGGATCGATTTTCCCCGCTTCGGAATTGACAGATGCTGTCTGTATGTGAGCCGTTTTTTGAAGAACTCAATGGGAGAGCACCTCTCTAAGGAGTCAAACCTCTAGATTCGACCCACAGCATTCTGTGAAAATCTTTTTTTTATGGGCTACTGCCCCATTCAGACCTGCCTCACATTCACCAGCTCACATGAAAAATAGGAGAGAATGTGAACTGGATTGTCCCGCTTGTTGGCCGTTCATTTATTTACGCAAACAAATGGATTGGAAAAGTGGGGGCGGGACTGGTGGGGGAAAGGAAAAGAAAGCAGTCCAGAAGCGAACCGCAGCGACATAGCCAAAGTGAGGGGGTTTGAGACCGGGCCGACCTGACTGCATGCTGGGATCCTCAAAAGGCATTTGCCCTCCCCCTTTCTTAACCCCGCCCACACGTGGAAGAGGAGGAGGCGTCCCGGCCTGCTTCGCACAATCGATTGGTCACGGCTGTAGGGCGGGTTAAACAGCTTGTGGGGCTCACGCGGTGCCCGTCTCCCCCTTGGCAGATGTCTGGGAATCTTGGGAATGGAGGTGGCCGCTAAGGCACAGATGCATGGCTGCGATAAGTTAGCGGCGGCATAGCTTAGACTAATTTTTTGGGGGTAGAAGCCTCGTGGGGCCTCGGATTGGCTCAGAGCCGAGTTGGGGTCACGGGTTCTCCCGGGTTGCGGTTACTGGGCCGCGCTCTCTGACTGCGCTAATTGAGTTGCTCGCTTCCTTAACGAGGACTCTCTCAGTTGCATATCTCCCACCGTCTGTGTGTAACATGAACACAAAACATCATTAAACAAAGACTGACAGCAGAGGTGCAGGGCCACTAATTCGACTGCACAGAAATGCTGCACCATTTAATGAGAGACCGAGTTTGTGTGGCTGTGTCAGGCATTATTAGGGGCAGAGGGCTGGAAGGGGTTCATGTTCACGTCAGGCTTTGTTGCTTGCAAAGTGAAATAAGCACAGTTATTTTATCACACCCCAGGTTGCGTACGCAGGAGCGGCTCCAGTCTAAAATAAAGATGTCAGACCCCTGTCGAGTTCCTTTGACTGTGTTTTCTTAGGCAGTTCCGCTTATTTTTTTTTGTCTAATTAAAATCTTCTCTGCTTTTGCAATTGTCAAACTGCTTGACAAGAGATCCGTGATGCCGTCCAAACATTTGCCATTTACTCTTTTTGGGAAAGCTTCCAGAAATCGAATAAATACGGATCACTGCGTTCCTATTGAATTTTGAGCATATACTTTGTCTATGTTATGCTATTCCCGTCAAATATAAGCTTTTCTTCAACGATGGGCACTTTTCCACAACATTTCCACCACAAAGTCATTTGCATCTCAGATTACCTCAAAATGTATTTTTAGTGGTTGAAATGCCATTTTTGGAATAATATGGCCAGCTTGCTAAGGCTAATTTCACCGCATGCATTTGATGTGTCCTAAATGCACGCGATTACACAGTGTTTTTACACTTTTTCCATTATTTGACAAAATTACATAATTACTGGAAAAAAATATTCAGGTCAAAAGTGATACTTATCTTGATTTTTCTATGTTCCTCACACATTACATCATATATCATATCTCATATAAAGCTCTTTACTGACTATTGTAAAATTTTGTTGGGGTGGAATTCATGCAATAAATGGCGCGAGAACATATTCATTTAAATTACTAAAACTTAATATTATGATTTAACAGTTTTATAACGATTTTTTTAGTTTAAAATTGAAAGTCAGGGTCTTGGACACAACAAAAATATCTACATGTATGTGGTATTTGCACAAAATAAGATAAGTGAAGTATCGTGGTAGATGGTTTTAATGTGATTTCCATATAGCCCAACAAAATCTGAAAAATGAATAATGAAAAAAGAAAAAGTGCCTCTGAGACACAAAAGTGCACGTAGCTGAAGAAACACCAGATCGCACTTTCAGCAGAAGTAGACATGAATCCAAGCTCTGCTGGTCTTCTTGGAGCTGGAGGCTCTTGGTGCTGAAGGTGAATGTTTATTGTATTCTCTTTTAGATTTACGATAGGCAAATTGAAGAAACTTGCAATGATTCAGTTAGTGTCTTTTGTTGGGAACATGTTTGTTTTCTCATTGCGCTACAGGTCAGAAAACATCATCTAGTTACTCCGGCCATAGCCTCTCTTATTTCCATCCAAGGCAACTGAGAGCTCCAACACTTATTAGCATTCATGGAAAAAACTTGCTGTCAGTCCATCATAAAACTTCTGTTTAAGACTGGAGCCTTTTCAGCAGCTCTCAAGGGCCTGTTTTGGTGTGTGTTGAAAAAAAAAACCCAGAATAAAAATGGGTTCGAATTGACGTGTGCTTTTGTAAAACTCAAACATGGGCTCAGACAAGGCCTAATTGTCAACCGATGTAAAGTGACAGGGAAAAGTGTAAATCATGCTATGCTGGCACACAACAAAGTCTTTGATGGAGACTTGTAATTGGGAAAATCTGGCTGTGGTTAATGGCTCCATTTCCCCCCTCGACAGCACCTCTTCGCCCGCACCCACCATCTCTACCGGCCCCCTCAGAGCTTCCAAATCATCCAAATCAAACAGCCATGTAATTTCCAGCAATTGTGGTATGTGCTGTGCAGAGTGCTTGCTTTATGAAACCTGAAGCTTTGGTGAGAGAGTGTCTGGGTACAAAAAATTCAAAGGGTTTAAATTTAACCTACAGCCTCACGCTAGAGTTAGCCAGCCGGTTAAACCAGTTAAACTTTTATTATTTTTTTCCTAGCTTTGGCGCAAAACAGTATTTTCTCAAATTTGGATCCCAAGTGTAAAATCGGACAAACTAATAATAAATTAAGTCACAAAAAGCAAAAATTATACTTGGATATGGCCGATAAATTATATCATATGATAAAATATATAACATCGGTGATCAGCTCTGGATATTTTTACTCAATATAAATAAATCTAACAGTCCAGCAGAAAACAAAATGTGACAGCCAGTAAATGCATGAAATAAGTCTGCATGTTCTGCATGTCTCTGTTTCAATGAGTGGCGTAGTTTCATTTACTACACAAACTCAAACACACGTGACACTCACAGTGTTTTCAGCGTCTGCGTCTCAATATATGAGACATCAACACACAAACTTCATTTCCAGAGCAGCTCTGACAGAGAAAAAACTACCATCAAACACACTGAAACCTCCAAAATAAAAGTAAAAAGTAAAACAAAATATTTTTATCTTTAAGGAATATCATACAACCAAGATTTTCATCCATGTTTTTATTCATACAGTTCTGTTGTGCAGCCTCTTATTTGACCAAAATAAAAATGCAATGTTATGTTGTAAATTAATTATTTTAATGCGATTTAGATTTTAAAAGATTGATGAAATTGTTAAAGCTTTATTAATTATTTCATTAGGCACCATTTTTGATGATAAATTAGTATCAAATCAAACACAGAATTCATAAAAAAGGAAAACGCAGAATTCAAAGAAAATAAAACAGATATACTAAATGAACAGGTAGCTGTTCTGTAGAGTTTAACTGTGAACAAACAAGTTACCTTTACATTCATTCTCAAGGTTTAACAAAATGTGGTGAGCATTTAATTCCCCATTATTGGTAAATGAATACCGTAAATATCAACATTGTACAGTATAATATGGAAATAAATATCATGATAATATTTTTGGCTATACCATCCCCTTGGATGACAAAAGAAACAGCATGCTGAGGGGTCAACATATGCAAGTGTCAGTTTCCGTAATGCAAGTGCAATTCATAGCTAGTTTCGAACCAGGTTTTAGCTTAGCTTGGAGGTGGCAGGGGTTTTTATTTTTTTTAAATTTAGGGTTTCGGGAAGTTGCCATGACACCTGTTTGGTGTCTGAAATGTTGCTGACCTCTTTCAGGCCCCGCTGCCCACCCTGGGCCCTTTCCCAGCAGGTTAGAGCACATTATTAGCAGTGGGATAATTAATTGTCAGGTACACAAAAGGCAGGTCCTGGCCCTTTCGGGACCCCTGAAGGAACTCTTGTCCACTGGAAGCTTGTAAATCACAGAGGCTGCTAGGGTCAAGCCGGCGGTCCTTTCCTCAAACGGTCTCCAGTGCAACACTAAGGCTTGATTCATGGGAAGAAAAGCCTCTTTCAGCAGCAGGTAATATATTTTATATATTCTCTCGCTTGCCGTCTTGAGTCCCTCAAAATCAGATAAGATCCACTTGTTTTTACAATGAAAGACCTGAATGTCACAGTGGCCTTGAGCGAGAACCTGGGTGCTGTGGATAGAATCTTCTAGATAAACGTAATTACACATGCAGCCTTGGGTCCAGCCATGGCCAAAACCTGCAAACGGGAGTCTCCCTTTGGAGCAATGGGGTCCAAAAAACAACTGTCAGATTGTCTTATTTATTTTGTTTAGAAGTCATGTGGTGCAACCAACGTCCAGAAATTTATTTAAAAAAAAACAAAAAAAACATAGTTTGACCTTTTTATGCCTTTTACTTTCCGCCGTAGTTGCTCCGCATGGTCACACACAGAAATATCTCAACAACTAGACTTTATTGTTATTATCATGGGGAGAATTTTTACTGGTATATTGCAAATGATAAGATATTGCCCATCCCTAACAGTACATTCACGTGAGGTGTCGAAGTCAAGGCCTCTCGTCGCTACGTCACGTTGGGTCCGTTGCTCGTGGCAGAAGCTTTTTCATTGGAACTTTTCAAGTACCAATGCAGGTGTCAGCCAATTATGCAAATACCCTGGTGCAGACGCTAGCCAATCGCATTCATGCAACACTATAAAACTGATGTGATTGGCTGTTGTCACTATGACGGTCGTGTCAGCACCAAGCTTCAGAAGGCGCTCTTGCTCTTGCTCTTGCTCTTGCTCTTGCTCTTGCTCTTGCTCTTGCTCTTGCTCTTGCTCTTGCTCTCGCTCTGGTCGATGTGTGTGCGGGCACGCTCTTCCGGGAGAAGTGCCCATACAAGGTATTCCACCCTTCGTGACGTCATGAAGAGACATGCTCAGAAAAACTTTCCGAAACTTGTACAAACCCGGAAGGAGTGTATTGGCACAGAAATACTCCGGTCTACATCTATATATATGTATGTATATATATATATATATATGTATGTATATATATATATATATATATATATATATATATATATACAGGTGCATCTCAATAAATTAGAATGTCATGGAAAAGTTCATTTATTTCAGTAATTCAAGTCAAATTATGAAACTCGTGTATTAAATAAATTCAATGCACACAGACTGAAGTAGTTTAAGTCTTTGGTTCTTTTAATTGTGGTGATTTTGGCTCACATTTAACAAAAACCCACCAATTCACTATCTCAACAAATTAGAATATGGTGACATGCCAATCAGTTAATCAACTCAAAACACCTGCAAAGGTTTCCTGAACCTTCAAAATGGTCTCTCAGTTTGGTTCACTAGGCTACACAATCATGGGGAAGACTGCTGATCTGACAGTTGTCCAGAAGACTCATTGACACCCTTCACAAGGAGGGTAAGCCACAAACATTCATTGCCAAAGAAGCTGGCTGTTCACAGAGTGCTGTATCCAAGCATGTTAACAGAAAGTTGAGTGGAAGGAAAAAGTATGGAAGAAAAAGATGCACAACCAACCGAGAGAACCGCAGCCTTATGAGGATTGTCAAGCAAAATCGATTCAAGAATTTGGGTGAACTTCACAAGGAATGGACTGAGGCTGGGGTCAAGGCATCAAGAGCCACCACACACAGACGTGTCAAGGAATTTGGCTACAGTTGTCGTATTCCTCTTGTTAAGCCACTCCTGAACCACAGACAACGTCAGAGGCGTCTTACCTGGGCTAAGGAGAAGAACTGGACTGTTGCCCAGTGGTCCAAAGTCCTCTTTTCAGATGAGAGCGGGTTTTGTATTTCATTTGGAAAGCAAGGTCCTAGAGTCTGGAGGAAGGGTGAAGAAGCTCATAGCCCGAGTTGCTTGAAGTCCAGTGTTAAGTTTCCACAGTCTGTGATGATTTGGGGTGCAATGTCATCTGCTGGTGTTGGTCCATTGTGTTAGGGTTAGGTTATGTGTATACAGGTACAAATATATATATATATATATATATATATATATATATATATTTTTTTTTTTTACTTTGGCCATATTTTATCATGAGAATCCAACTCTTTAACAGTGTAAATAACTCAACATGCATGAAATAGCATTAGAACCCCCTTAAATAATTTAAATACACACTGTGCAATAATGTCCAAACATTTCACTCACATTTGCGACTAAATATAGATGGTGTGTGTGAACTATAATATGTATTTCGTATTTATGCGAATAAGCTTTATGACATTTGGGGTATCTTAAAGGTGCTGTATGTAGGATTGACACCTAGTGGTTGAACTAGGTATTGCAGTCCAAATTCAAATATTGGAGACGGTTTTTTTCACCCGGCCCCTCCTCTTCAGACTTGATGCACACGCAGGTTGCCAGATTAACGACACCAACAGAAACAAGCGCACATGATGATGAATGAAATTAAATGCGCTGTGTTTCCCGCCAACTGGCAACCCGGGGTCCCGAAATACAATTGGGTAAACTGGCAGTGGGCGGGTTTCACAAACCATAACAAACACAGACATTCCGGGCCGGAATGCACATTTTCAAAGGAGAATAACTGACTGTAGCATTGTTTTTCAGATAAACAAGTATGTTAACTTAGCATGTTTCTTAAATATCTGCAAACATATTATGGTATTTTTATGCTTTAGTAGAGTCAAAATCCTACATACAGCACCTTTAAAGTAGCAAACATCTTATCATTTTGAGAGGTTTTAAATTTGGAGATAGAAAAACAGGAATCGCGAAACACCCTAATGTTATTATGAAACTTCAAAAAGCAATGATTTCATTAAATAGAATAGATATATAAAATAGAAATAGAATATGAGCGTTGCACTGTTCAAAGTCAAAACGCTGCACTGTTTTGTGTTCTACAGATTAGCGGTTTCAGAGCAGTTCGTAATCAATGAACACTGCACATTTATGCAACATGATTGCTTATAATTTTTTTGTTATCAACTTTTTATTGTTTTTTTTTACACACAACATCACAACATCCATTCAAAACAACAAAAAACAAAACAACATATGCACATGCACATTTTATCTCCTTTATCTGTTTGAATGAGCAGCCAGAGATAGTAAGCATATACATTTCAAATAAGAGTCTCTGTGTGTTGGGTTTGTTTATAGTTAGTAGTTCTGCAATATGTATATTTTTTGTTGTTGTTGTTTTTTTCTTGGTTGATATTGGTATTTGGACATGAGAACATTATTTAACATATTATTAAATATATTAATTTTAAATAAGCATTAAGCCCTATACTGTACCAGTGTAGATTGCTCCTTGTTAACTGGACTGCATGTAATGAATAATACGCAGGGTTTTGCTCTGCAAGTTTTTCGATGCAAGGAAGATGACAAGCTTTTGTCTTGTGGCATGCACTTGGCTTTAATAACATACACATGAAGAAACCATGCGCACATACAGACACACACACACTGGTGTGAAGGTGTGGAGAAGGGAGATCGTGGCACACAGGGCAGATGGCAGGAGGCAATGTGTCACCATCCACTTGAGGAAACGCCAGATACAAGGGCTGTGGGAGCCCGAGTCTCCAGCGGGCAGATGGGAGTTCTCTTCAGAGAGGGCCAAGCAGACAGCGTCGTCTCATTAGCCAAGCTCATTACCCCAGTAGTACCAGATCACTAGATCTGCCATGCTCTGCATTAGCAACCCTGAGCTTCAGAGTCTAAACGTCAACGCAGACTGAGACTCAACCATCAAATCTAGAGCCAATAGACAGTTGGGTTGGAGCAAAACCAACATTTTGGCTTTGGTACAATACTTGCCTTTGATACCTCACTATTGATACTTTAGACAGCAAATAATGACAAAAAGAAGAAAAACAAAATCTTTCTTAGGTCTTGGCTCTAGTCCTTGTGGCTCAAAGTAATCAAATGTTTAAAAAAAAAAAAAAAAAAAAAAGCAGAACAGAGAAAAACTTATATTATATTATATTATATTTTAAATCATATAAAATATCAATATAATTATTGAATACAATATATATATATATATATATATATATATATATATATATATTTACACCCACATGTCCAAGATCTAGTAGTCTTGAATTGACTATTTTGTAAAAATAAAACAAACTACTAAGTATCATTATTATTATTATTATTATTATTATTATTATTATTATTATTATTATTCTGTAATCCATGTATATAATGACATTTATATAATATTAATAAATAACACTCAAAATGAATTTATGAATTAACAACTATTACTATTATTAGTAGTATTAGTATTTACACCCTATATGTAGGAAACTGTATTTGTACCAAATTATAATATTGCATCTCTTTAAATGTTTGGTACTGCTTTTTAAGTATCTGGAACACTGTGCAACTCTAAAAGACTTTAAAAAATTAAGTATGAACAAAGGCGTTTATTTTGACTGTTAACCCTTCATGTCCCTGGATTTGTGTTGTTACAGTCACCCTGTGTTAACAGATGGCTGTTATGATTCTTTTGGCACACATGCTCACATATATCAAAAAAAATAAAAAATAAATCTGAATCGAATTAACAAAGAATCTGTCCTAGAATCCACTCCCCAATTTCATACTTGTCAGGATCAGTTGTTTATTGATATAAAAAAAGCGTATGAAAATGTCTCATGTTTGTGGTATGTGGTTGCTGTAGATCTCTCCCCGTTGTTTGTGTGTGTAAGCATGCATGTGTGTGTATCTTGCTTCAGATGTGTTGCAGGAGAGTGTATTGACGTTTTCAGGGGCCCGTGGGAGGCTCACACTGGAGCATCCTGCTCTTTCATCTGCTGCTCGTGGAGAAATGCGGCGAGAGAGAACTCACAAACAGAATTGAGCAAAGGAGCCTGTCATCCTCATGAAGTGTATGTGTGTGTGTGTGTGTGTGTGTGTGTGTGTGTGTATGTGAGTATGGGGCGGCTGTATGTGTTTTACTCTTCCATGATTGCCCTGGGCTCCAGGCTTTTTTTTCTTCATGTTTTCGTCTGTGTCCTTTTGTACAGAGGAGAACGTGGATCAGGCAAACACAGTGGCCTAATTTTGTCTCAGGGAACCACTCCAGCTGCAGGAGAACTTCCTGTATGGAATTCTAACCATGTCCTGTAGATGAGATACGTGCTGGTGTACGGAGCTCTGTTAGTGTAATTCATCACAAAGGTCTACACAAGATAAAGAGTAAATAAACGCTATAAGCGTCCTTTGTACGATCCAATTATAGATGCAATGCAACCGCACATGTAGACGTGAGCTTTCTGTGAATGGGGATTTGAATAGCATAAATATTCACTACCCCAGTAGGTCTTACCAATTATTTAGGACGAACAGTGTGTGACGGTGATGTGAACGTACATTCAAATTCCGAATTTATCTCTCTGATACAGATTTTGCCAGTGATGAGAAGCTGGTACATTATTTACTTTTAAAACAAAACAGAGTAGAATAGAATAGAAGCTGAGTTAACTGAATAGGTGAGAATCAATCAGAACTTCATAGAATTGATCAGTCAAGAAGATGAAAAATAGGATATACAGTACTGAACTTTTTAGAGTTGTTTTATTACAGTAGAATAGAATAGATATAATGTATTAGTATATGGAAAAGAATATATCAGTTCAGTATAAAACAGAACTGAATGGAATGAAGTATAATAGATAAGTCCAGATTGAAATAGAAATGAAAATAGAACAAATAGAATATAAAAGAATAGTCTAGAACAGAATAAGAATTTATTAGTATTTTGAATTGAATTGAATAGAATGAAAGAACTCAAAAGAACAATAGAATGTATCATTTAGCTGTATGACAGAATACATTACAAATGTGAAATGAATAGAATAGATTAGTCTAGAGTAGAACTGAATGAAACAGAATAGAATATATTAGTCTAGAACAGAACAGATGTGAACTGAACAGAACAAAATGCAATGGATAATTTTGCAGTAGAATAGAATAGAGAATTATTCTAGCAGAACTTAATAGAACAAAACAGGTCAGTCCAGAATGGAATGGAATGGAATATATAAGGCTAGAAGAAAATAGAACAAATAGATTAGAGATAAAAAACGGAATATTATAGTGCATTTTACAGTCAAGCAGGACACAATCTGACAGAACAGAAAAAAATTATATTACAGTAGGATGAAATGGATAATTAAGTCTTGAACTGAATAGAATAGAATATAATAGTGAAATGAAAACAACAGAACGCAATGGAATAGATAAGGCAAGAAGAAAATATAACAAATAGAATATAAAAGATCAGTCTTGAATTGAACCAAACAGATCATGTTACAGTCAAGCAGAGCAGAATCTAACGGAATAGAACGGAGAAGGCTTTGTCAACAGTATTGTGACTAATATATCAGCAGACTGGATGGATGGAGAACAGGGCAGCATATTGCTGTCTGAGTGCCAGTGTCCCACATCCCATGTGTGTCCTGTTGGAATGAGTTCCAACAAAGGAAGGATGATGTGTGTGCAGATACAGGTGGCACAGGGACACAGCACAGATTACAGGACGGTCGCCGTTCTGTTGTGTGAAAGACGCCTGCAAACTCTCAGCCTGATAATTAAATGCTGTTTGAGCTCACAGAATCAGACACACCCAGGCCTGGCATAGGTGGGCTTCAAGAATAATTTCCATTACTTAAAGGCACAGTTCACCCAAAAAAGACAATTCGGTAACGCTTTATTTTAAAATGTACTTGTTACACGTTAAATGTACCTGTACTTACTATTATTCATAATTACATGCCAGTAAGCCTAATACAAACCCTAATCTTAACCTTAACCATATAGTAAGTAGTTATTTAATATTACTTAGTACTTAAATGTATAACTACACTGTAACAAGGACACCCTAAATTAAAGTGTAACCGAAAATTTCAGTGGGGTCCAAAATAACATTGGACAATATGGAAAAATCTTTGAGTTTCCCTGTGTGTTTTGTGGTGGATTTTCTTGAATAAAACTGTATAAAGCTGGTGAAGTGACTGTCAGAGCAGCTCTGGAGATGAAGTTCATGTCTCATATATTGAGAAGCAGACGCTGAAGACACCGCAAGCGCCGGGTGTGTTTGAGTTTGTGTATCAGACGAAATTACGCTACTCATTCACACAGAGACGCAGAACATGCAGACTTATTAACCAGATTTACTGACTGTTGTCATGTTGATTTCTGCTGTGATTAATCCAAATCGATTAATCGTTATCGGTATACATTTTATGTATGGAAACGTGTACGTTTTGTGTTCAATTAAAATTCTCTGTCCATTTGGGATGTTTAAAAGCACAGTTAGTTTATATTATGTAATCCATGACATAAACAGGCATGAAATAATTAAGAATCTGTTTGATAGGCCAATTTTCTTTTGTTTTAGAAGTAAAGGACAGCAGTTTTTGGCCAACGTGCTTTTGCCCTGAGTGCGCAACTTTTCATTACATCATGACCAGCGGTGATTAACATTATACTCAGTGTTATTTCCTAATGTTTAGTCCATGTAAACATATTACAATAATGGGAAAATGTACTATTTATTTTCCACCGCAGTGAATCTGCACGAGTCATCAGAGAGCAGCGGTTTGAGGCTGGGTGGCCAAATTGTTGCTCAGGTAATTTTAGCTGTTTACATTTGGTTCATTATTCTGGGCCTCTTGTATTCTATCTCCGACCGAAATTACCCTCCATTACGGCCATTTGATATTGACTTTAATTTGAGTGCATGTTATTTTTGTATATATCTCATGAACCATGCAGATTGATTTGATTTGGTTTTTGTAGTTTGATTTAAATACACCCACGCCCCTTGACGCACAGCAACAACCTACAGCAAACGCACTCGCGTCGTCTCCAGAGACACTAGAGATGAGACGTCTCTAATTATCGTAATGTGTCCATTTGTGTTATTGTCACTGTGACTTTCAGAGAGGTGGCAGAACATCGTTTCCAACTGGGATCTTTTCTTTCTCAAACATCTCTCTTTATGAGACCCCTGGGTAACATCACTAGCGTGCAGGGTGATGGTCCTGCGGTGCATTGTGGGTGTGAGCGGAGATGTTTGAACAGCCGGCCTGCGCCATGTTGAGACCTTACGTGCGACTCCAGAGGAAACCGAACCCGGACGGGGACGGGGCCTCCGCAGACACCTGATGTTCCACTAATTGGCCACGGGTGAGCGGTGTGAGTTTGACGGCGGGGCTCCGAGGCATCAGAGACGAGCTGATATTAAAGTAGAACACATCCTGTCTTACTACCCAAAACAGGCTTTGCGTGAAAGCCGTCGGTAGGATTTTATTAAATTATTTTCAATGCTTAATGGAAACTCTTTACCTGTGGAACAGCATCCATTACTGTGCACGAGGGCTTCGGGGCTCTTTAGAAACTTGACAAAAAGCTTCCCTCCCCTCCCTATCTGCTTAAAGACAAAAACGGGGCTGTGAACCTCAGAGCTTTTTGTGTGTTCTTGGAAGATTAGAGCATATTTTCATAAGCCTATTTAATGAAATGGAAATTGATGAACAAGAAATGCCGGAGAGACCCCCGTCCTCGTCCCTGATCTTGTCCAAAACGTGTCAGGGTGAGGACATCCCTCACAGGGTTTTGGATTTTGTTGTTTTATCGCTCATCCACCATGTCTTTCAACCCTTTCCAGTAAAGCAGTCGAGGCCCTGTGTGTTTCATGTACTGGTTTGTTTGTTGTTGTTTTTTTTTTATATTCATACTGGTTATCACAACGCTCCCCATTGAATCAGTGGATTCACGTGATTGGCTTTTGAAGTCAGAGTCTCCTTAGATGTGCTTAAGACTGACAGCGTCTCAAGGCTTGTTAAAGATGTGCCTCCTTTGATGCCCTGTCTTGGCTTCATTGTGTTTCTGTCCTCACACAGAGAAAAAAGGAGTATTGTATGGTTGTGATTCACACACAGTGTTGCGATGTAAGCCAGAGACCAGAGACAGCATCATGCTATCAAGTTTAAATCAACCATTCATCATTGTAGTTGTATAAATTGTGGTTAGCATGCATTGTAGCATGCTAAAACATGCTAGGTTATTTATTTATTTGTTTATTTATTTATTGGTCTATCTGTCTGTCTGCCAATCTATCATTTATTTACATGATTATTTATTTGCTTTTAAATTATCCATCCATCCATATGATTATTTATTTGCTTTTAAATTATTTATTTATTCATTTACGTGATTATTTATTTGCTTGTAAATGTTTTTAATAATTTATTTTTACAAAATTTCCAATGCACTAAAAGACTACGTTTAGGCTAAGACTAAAACCTAAGTGTAAAAATAGAATTATTATTATTAATAATAATAATAATAATAATAATGACTTGATAATGTTAAATTACATGTGGCTGCAGAACCAGAGTAAAACCTACCAAGCTTATTATCATAAAAATAAATAAATTAATAAATTAATTAAAAATTATAAAAATATTTTGTTACTTGACATAAAATAAGCATTATTTTAAATAAAATAAATACAATTTTAAAGATTAAACTTATTTTATTTCAGCTAGTTGCCAACATTTCTCATCTTCTCATTAATTTGTTGAAGTCCTAAAATAACTATAAATAAATAAACTAAAATGAAAAAATAAATAAATAAATGAACTATGTTGACTTCTTTTAAGATAGAAACAACAAAATTTTAACTAAAATTAAAATAGTACTATATACAGTGGGGCAAAAAAGTATTTAGTCAGCCACCAATCGTGCAAGTTCTCCCACTTAAAAAGATGAGAGAGACCTGTAATTTTCATCATAGGTATACCTCAACTACAGACAAAATGAGAAAAAAAAATCCAGAAAATCACATTGTAGGATTTTTAAAGAATTAATTGGTAAATTCCTCGGATTTCGTAAAGCAAGATTTCTGGCTCTCACAGACCTGTAACTTCTTCTTTAAGAGACTCCTCTGTCCTCCACTCGTTACCTGTATTAATGGCATCTGTTTGAACTCGTTATCAGTATAAAAGACACCTGTCCACTACCTCAAACAGTCCAACTCCAAACTCCACCATGGCCAAGACCAAAGAGCTGTCAAAGGACACCAGAAACAAAATTGTAGACCTGCACCAGGCTGGGAAGACTGAATCTGCAATAGGTAAGCAGCTTGGTGTGAAGAAATCAACTGTGGGAGCAATTATTAGAAAATGGAAGGCATACAAGACCACTGATAATCTCCCTCGATCTGGGGCTCCACGCAAGATCTCACCCGTGGGGTCAAAATGATCACAAGAACTGTTAGCAAAATCCCAGAACCACACGGGGGACCTAGTGAATGACCTGCAGAGAGCTGGGACCAAAGTAACAAAGGCTACCATCAGTAACAAACTGCGCCGCCAGGGACTCAAATCCTGCAGTGCCAGGCGTGTCCCCTGCTTAAGCCAGTACATGTCCGGCCCGTCTGAAGTTTGCTAGAGAGCATTTGGATGATCCAGAAGAGGATTGGGAGAATGTCATATGGTCAGATGAAACCAAAATAGAACTTTTGGTAAAAACTCAAAGAATGCTGAGTTGCATCCAAAGAACACCATACCTACTGTGAAGCATGGGGTGGAAACATCATGCTTTGGGGCTGTTTTTCTGCAAAGGGACCAGGACGACTGATCCGTGTAAACGAAAGAATGAATGGGGCCATGTATCGTGAGATTTTGAGTGAAAACCTCCTTCCATCAGCAAGGGCATTGAAGATGAAACGTGGCTGGGTCTTTCAGCATGACAATGATCCCAAACACACCGCCCGGGCAACGAAGGAGTGGCTTCGTAAGAAGCATTTCAAGGTCCTGGAGTGGCCTAGCCAGTCTCCAGATCTCAACCCCATTGAAAATCTTTGGAGTCCGTGTTGCCCAGCGACAGCCCCAAAACATTACTGCTCTAGAGGAGATTTGCATGGAGGAATGGGCCAAAATACCAGCAACAGTGTGTGAAGACTTACAGAAAACATTTTACCTCTGTCATTGCCAACAAAGGGTATATAACAAAGTATTTATGACCAAATACTTATTTTCCACCATAATTTGCAAATAAATTCTTTAAAAATCCTACAATGTGATTTTCTGGATTGTTTTTCTTCTCATTTTGTCTCTCATAGTTGAGGTATACCTATGATGAAAATTACAGGCCTCTCTCATCTTTTTAAGTGGGAGAACTTGCACAATTGGTGGCTGACTAAATACTTTTTTGCCCCACTGTACTATAATACTAAAATCATACTGTTAGCGCCAAATACAAGTAAAAATTGTATTTGGCATCAATAGATGGTAACTTTACAGGGAACTACAACATAACATGGGGCCTAAATTGTAATTATGATAGTCTGACCCTCGCTGAATAGGTGAGCAATTCAAATTGATGATGCACAAACCATGTGACCCCAGCTTGCGCATCTTCTAACTCTTACCTCAGTGTAAGCTGCCTGAAGTTGTTTTCTCCAGAACTCCTTGAACAACTTTCAGAACAACAAATAAACGAAGAGCTAAATCACGACAGGACTTCTTTACATTTTGTGACAGGTGCAGTTTCACCGAGAGACTCAGACTAGCTGAAAATGATGCTGAAAGATGCACAATCACCTCATAGTTTGGCATTAATATGCAGGGGGAAAACAACTAAAATAATCCCTCTCTCATAAGGACAAGACAATAAAAATTCTAGTTATTTCCAGTAAAAAAAACAAAACAACTGAAATTCATCCACCACCATTAGTAGGTGTGGCAAAATGTTAATTTTGGATTCAGCATGTGGCATTATCTCCGCGTCCCATATTTGCATCTGTCTAAGGCAAGAGAGGTTGCTAATGCGAGCTGACTGGCATTAATGGCTGCTGACTCGACCATGTGTTGCCCACGAGCTGACGAGCAGCAGGCATCGGCCTCGTCCAGGGCCGGCGGTTCGACAGACAGACCCTCAGATTGGGGAGCAAAGCACCCCACTTTCTCCCCTTGAGTCCCAAACCTCCCTCTCTCCTCAGCTACTCTGATTGATCCAGACGCAGGGTGACCTGTACTGTCAGTCAAATCTGCCCGCAAGGTGCTACCTGTCATGGGCTCGCACGTTTTGTCCACAAACACTCCAGAGTGTTCAACGCTCTCTCTCTCTCTCTCTCTCTCCCCGAATGTCTTGACACACTCACCTGCAGGCTTTAGTAGCATATTAGATTAAAAACTAAATCAGAAGTGTAAAGCTTGATGTTGAACGCCACATCTGCTCATAAATATTTAAATCTAATGATAATGACGTTGCCGTTATGCACATTAGTTCCATTACAGTGCCTTGCTGTCTATTTAGACAGCATCGTAGATGTGCGCTTGACACAAATGCTGCCTTCTGAGATAACTTGTTTTGGCACCATCACATGCATGCTTTTTGGAGAGGGAAATCCCAGAATGCATTGTGATGAGCACTGTCCAAAAAACTCATCCAAGGTGGAGGATGAGCTGAGAGAATAAATATATTTTCAGTAGTTCAAAGAAATATATTCTCAAAAGTAGTTCACACTAATTAAAAATGAGCTGTTTTACCCGCTTTTGTATTTTGTCTTGCTGCACTGGCAGATTTTTTTCCACTAGTTTTTAACTAGTTTATACTTAAAACAAGTGAAGCAATTCTTCATATCAGTGCAGAAGTCTTTAAATCTTACACAGTGTTGCATCTCAAGCAAATGCATCTTATTTTAAGGATTTCTGGACTATTTAGCAAAACAATAATTCAAATATGTGTATTAAGAATATTTATTTATTTATTTGTATTTTTGCAGTGAGAATGTTGTGCTGCTAACTTAGCAACATGGAGATTTTGGATTATCATCTCCAATATCTTCATAAATATTATATATAGTTCAGTCATGAAACTCTAGATGGCGCAGGCTGACGGGTTTTTAACGTAACTAATGATATTCAGAGAGTTAAACAACTTGGCACAAGCTGATTGGTTCATGCTGCATATGCAGCCAATGATGAGTTTACTGCCTTGCATTTATATGGCTGGCTAACATTCACTTGAGATTCCTGCAGAGCGCCTCAGAGTTTCTCTGAAACCCTCTACTTTCCCCAGCTCCACCTGCATAGATATGCTACGGGTTATTTTATATGCTATTTGTGCAGCAGCAGTATGTCTTAAATACTCACGGCACCATATCGCCATATGCATTGGCAGTAGCAAGTTTCTGTACTTGCTTTGCAGCAGCAGAAATAATCTACATCTACAGCAATAACCAACAGCAGCAGCAATTCAGCAGCAGCGTAGCAAATCTATTCAGACATCAAGACCAAATACATTAACATTGTCATATCCATCACCATGCTAAAATCTTCCGAAAGTTGTCATGATTTAAATACAGTTAGTCAATGTGTATCAATACACTGGATCTCTGCATTCAGTCTTAAAGGGTTAGTTCACCCAAAAATTAAAATTCTGTCTTCATTTACTTACCTTCTTATGATTCCAAACCTGTATAAAAGATATTTTGAAGAATATTGGTAA
Source organism: Onychostoma macrolepis (assembly GCF_012432095.1). NCBI lineage: Eukaryota > Metazoa > Chordata > Actinopteri > Cypriniformes > Cyprinidae > Onychostoma > Onychostoma macrolepis. The sequence continues at coordinate 23,936,024 of NC_081165.1, read as the reverse complement.
CAAAACATTTCTTTTTACCATTACCTTCCATTGTATGAACCAAAATAAAAACAAACAAACAAAAAAAAAGACTTCACTAAGACTTCCAAAAAAGAAAGAAAGTCATATAGGTTTGGAACAACATGAGGGTAAGTAAATAAAGACAGAATTAAAATGTTTGGGTGAACTGTTATTTTAAAGTGACAGCAGTCTATTAAAATTGGTTTATGGATCATTTAAGGTTCTTTAGGGTGAAAAAAGGTTCCTTAGATTATTAAAATGTTCTTCACACTAAGAAAATATGGTTCATTTAAGAACTGATTACCGAAAGGTTCTTTGGGAAACAAAAGGCATCCCTGCAAAAAAACACTTTTAGAATCTTAATTTGTAAGACTGTATAGTGGAAATACTATTCATTGTTTGGTTCTCTGTGGAAAAAAAAACAAAATGTTTTGGAACCTTTATTTTTATTAGTGTGCAAACAAAAAGCAGGAAGCATCTTGTGCCTCTTTTTGACTCTGCAGCCAGACGTTTGAGCAGATGTAGCAGAGTATCAGTGTGAATGTTTAGTCGATAAATCAGTGATGAATGAGGACGAACGATTTTAAACCAACGGAGCCGGACCCTTGGGCTTCGATTGCTGCCCAGTAATAAGGTGTCAAGTGTGTAAACAGGTATGACAGATCCAGATTTGAGGTGACAGCTGGAGAGAGGGTGAGTGAGCCACGCTGCGTTCTGACAGACTTCCTTCCGTTCCCACATACACACGCTGGGATCGTTGGCCAATCTCAGTCAGCCATTGTGACATGTACACCTGCTTCGCCTTGATAGGCAGTTGAACCTCAGGACTGTCGGATGTGGCCACCCTCCTACCTGCCTTGATAGGTGTGCCTCTCTTGGATACCCACCAAAGCTGGCAGCCACCATCGCTTCGTCACCCCCCGCCACATCAGTCAGTCTCAACTGGCGGGGTCCGTCCTGCCGCCGACCGACCCACCTTCCCACTGACAGTCCATCACACGCAGAGGGCGCGTCCGTCACAGATGCACCTCCCCATTCTGCCATCAGCGCCTCTCTGCACATGGCTAAGCACAGTCCCTGCTGCTACATGGCGGGAGGGCCCGCGTTTTAACACTTTGTGGGACACACTTCCACATACACACTCTCAACCTCGGCCAACTGTTTACACAAGCCTTGGTACTGTTTTAGAAGGTTTGTGCGGTCTGGATAAATGTTTTGTCTGGTGCGTGACAGATGTGTGTTTGTATTTATTAGCTACATGCTAACCTTTAGCCTTTTGCTGTTGGGTGCTATGTGTCGGAGCAGGCCGTCAGTGAGTTTGATACTGATGGATCGTAGCAGTCTAGTGCCTCAGGGATCAACAACCCAAGAGGCCTTGGGAGCTAATACATGATCACTGCTGTCCAGATTTGGGTTTTCAGCGCAGCGGGCTGTCAGGACCGATGTTAACAATGAGGAACGAATGCTCAGAGAATGGAACTGCACCATTTTCTGAAAATTTGGATGGTGCTTGTGTGTACAAAATGTGCGATGATGCTTCAGTGCTGCTGGTGGTTATCTGGGTGTCAGGGTTGTGCTCCATTCAGAATTTGATTTGTGTATCTATCTATCTATCTATCTATCTAAAGTGCGACTGTGTAGTATATAGATTGTGTGTGTGTGTGTATATACTGTATATATATATATATATATATATATATATATATATATATGTGTGTGTGTGTGTGTGTGTGTATACAATATATATAGGCCTATATATAATTATGTTTAATTAATTAAGTTAAAAAATTTTTTCCTAGTGTTCTATGTGGTTGTTTCTAGGGTGTTCTGGGTGGTTGCTAGGTGGATGCCAATGTAGCCCCCCTCTAGTTCACTATAATGAGTCCCTACATATTGCTCAGGTAACATTTTCAGTATTCTCTAAGTCTGTCCAATTGTTTCTTCACTTTTTATTGTTTCTTCAAATATAAATGCTTTTCCACAACAAGAAGTGCCCTTTGAAGTTGCGATCCAAAGCTTAATATCTGGAGCTACGAGTTTGTTCAGATCCCTAACCATAATTATATGCTTTATTATTAGTGATAATTGCCTAAGCAAACACTCCTAATTAAACTGCGACACCAAAGATATAATCAGGAAAGTTTGAAAGGTCAGGAAACTATTTACAAAGTTGTCGCATCATATATCTAAAAACCTCAAGCCAAAATAATCTTTCAAACAAACAAGAGCAGAGTTTACCTGTCCTTGAGTGAAGGCCTACTGGAAAAATGAACCCCGAGTACCTTGCCAAGAGGCAAGTTCAACCTGCCAAGCTCTGCTAGTGAGGACAGACGACAGTGCCGGCTTTGATGTGGAAATGAATGGATTTATTTTTAAATTTCTTGACGAGGTGTAGCGGGTGTTCTCGGTGGCCTGTGACAGTGGCAGTTGGCGGGTGCCGCAGGTAGAGACCTCGATAGATGTCTATGTTTGATCCACATTTACCCACTGGCACTCAGACACTAGAGGAGATCCTGCCCAGGAATACATGATCACTTATAGAAAGAGAGAAGGGAGGAGAAGGAAAGGATGCAACCTTGAAAGTTTGTCTTCCATACAGATAGACCTTCTTAGATGACTTACCAATACTGCGCTTATATCATATTCTTGATTAATTCATTGGCTTTGTACAGTGACGTTGACTGTGTTTAACATTTTCTTAACATATCATTTTACTTTTAGCACTGCTTGCTATGACTAGTATCTATAGCTAATGGGAAAAATTACATGATGATGCATCTTTTTATTCATAAGTGCGTTAAAATGCAATTTATACTATATATACAATGACTTAAATGCACGTTCTATGAAATAAAATTCATTTTTTAGGCATATTTTTCATAACAAAGATAAAAATCTTCTTTAAAAGATTGAAGTTCTTGAAAAGGAAACCATACTAGTTTGATATAAATGCTGTTAGAAGTTTGGAGACAGATTTTTAAATTCTGAAAGAATTCAGTCTCTTATATTTTGTATATTTTATATATCATATATTTTCTCTTTATATAGTTTGTATTTTAATATATTTTAAAATGTAATTTATTCCTGTGATACATTACTCCAGTCTGCAGTGTCACATGATCCTTCATAAATCATTCTAAAATGCTGATTTGCTGCTCAAGAAAACTTTCGTATTATTATAAATTTAGAAAACAGTTTTGCTGCTTAATATTTTTTGTGAAAACCGTGATAGATTTTTTTATTTTTTATTTTTTGACGAGTTGAAAGTTCAAAAGAGCAATTTTTAGTTGAATGCATCTTCACCAATTAAAATATTTATCAAAAAATTACTTTGTTTTTATTTGTTTGTTTGTTTTAACAAATATGCTTCACTGCTTATTAATATTTGATTTTGTTTGGCTGGAAAACCAAGTCATGTGGTCCAACAAACATGCAGAAAGAAAGAAAAAACAGGAAATGATGTCATGGAGAGGACATGGGCTCTTTTGACTTGTGTAACAGCTTAGCATCCAAACAATGTAGATATCTGTTCCCTGGAAATCACCCAAAAGTATAAAATCTTCAGTAGTATCTTCAGAGCATCTTCAGAAAATCCGATGTCTTTTATCGTTTCTAACGTTTTAACAAAGTTACTCCATCCATGTTGAAGTGCTAACCACAGAAAATGCCCACATGCAACTTTCTCAGAGTCTTTCACTGACAGACAAGTGAAATGAAATCTGGAAAAACCCTTGCAAAGCGATGATGGCACTGAATACTCCCACATCTCTCTTCACGCCGAGGAACAGGACGAATTTAATTTCGTGACAGTCTTGAATTGCAAATGTGGAAGAAATGCTTGGCAGCTCTCCAGAAGAGTGAGAGTGCACAGTGCCTGACAGGCTGGTGTGTCACATTAGTCAAATGAGATGTGAAGGCTGAACCAATCATCTGATGCAGGTAAAAAGCTCCTCATGGTGTCATCCTGACAGCTCCAGCCAATGAGGAAAGCAGGAAAGTTGTCGGCCGCTCTGGCCAAAACACAAAAGCCTTGATCAATACAATCTATTACCAATTAAAGGCCTTAATGAAATAATCTGTTTACGTGAAACAGAGATCCCTCGGCCACTAGCGGAACCAATCCATCATCCAGAACCATTAAAGTCCATCCTGCTGGCGATTTCTCAAATTCCTGGCCATTTTTAATCTCATGATTTGAAGCAGTAGTGAAAGCCTAATGCTTTAATTCAGCTGGTAGGTGGTGGAAATGCGATTCGAGATGTGGCTCTGTCCCGCAGGTGGGAGAGAAACAATTTAGCGGGCCTTGCGGTGGCGCTGGACTTGGCGAGGCCCAAACCTGACTCAACCGAATGCTTCTGTGCGCAAAAGCTAATTGAAGTGATAAACTGCTGACCATCTGCCACAAGAGAGCATCTTCCGAGTGAAACCGGACACGCGGGGCTCATTGATCCACGCTAATTCCGCAGGAGATGCTATTAGGCGAACGCTTGGCCACGTGCGTGTGGAAACGAGCTGCTGCTGATGGACAAACCGGGACGTAATGGACCCCTACACTCACAGCCTCACACCCACATTACTTTCCACCTCCCAAACGCATGTAAAGCCTTTCAGAGCCGATAAAGAAATTAGCCCCGGCACTTCTCCATCCGCTGTGCCTCTGAGAAGATTGACCCCCGAGTCGCTCGCCCATCTCCCGATGTACATTTCATTTTATCGGCCAGCTGTCAGTGCCGTCTAGCCCAACGTTAGCCTGTCAGACTGAAATAAGGATTGACGGAGTGACTCAAGCACTTCAGGTCACTTAGTTTACTCACTTATTCACTCAGCGACTCGCATTTATCTCTTTATAGAAGACTACTCTAGTGAAAAATAAATATAGAAATACATTTATTTCATGCTAAATATACTACAAATACATTTACATATTTATGTACTTAATAAAAATACCCTGCAATTGTATTATTAGTGTATTAAACTGGTATACTTAAAATCTGCTAAATTGAAACAACTAATTTTGTGCTTAATGCACTTTAATTGTGCGGAAGTAATGCTGATTTGATTGTGTTAAAGTGGAACTATTGCAAGTATACATTAGGTAGGCCCTACACTTTAAATATCTTGCTTTTAAAAACCGATATTATTCAAAGATCATACAATCATCATCAATAGTGACATTAAAACACATTTTAGGCTTAATATTAAGAAATTTGCTTTGTGCACAAGTAGTACTCCAAATAAAGTTTAATTACAGTTTTATATAAGCAAGTCTCGAGCAATTTGTCAGTAAATATTTTTATAAATTTGAACTATACTTGGTATGAAATAAATGTATTTTAAATATATTATAGTCCTACATTTTTTACTAGGGTAAAGTCTATGACGTCATAGGGGCAACGGGAGTGTTGTAACATGTTATTTCATCTACGCTATAAGAAAATGTATTTTTATGATTTAAATAAAGCAAAGATTATTAGTAGTTTTACAAGAAAATACTATTTTAGTCTATCTACTTAAAAATTTTAGATTTCAATGTGTTGCTTGCAATTATTTGTTAAATTTACTATTAGTAAATCCAGCAGCCATTTTTAAGCCGTTTTGATATATGTCAAACTTATTCACATTACTTTTTATGACAAGAAAAAGTCCGAGCAGGTTGTAAAATCGAAATATATAATTGATCAATTATATTTATGAATACTAATATATCTGTATAAAATGTAATTTTTAATGTTTTTAAGGTTTAATGAAAATATCATATGGTTACACCACATGATATTTTTAGTGGCATTTTAGTGACAAAGCTTAAATCAAAGCTTTTCTTTTCAAAACAGCACGAAACCCGCATGAATACAGCGAGTTTTTCTAAAAAAAACAAAAACAAAAAAAAACTTGCCATATGTTTTTAAATTAAAATATTTTGTGTAGACTCTTTGTCATTGACCCAAATATTTGAAGGCCCTATATAAGACTCTATGACTACATTCTATACAAGACACCTCACTTGGGTGATGGTCTTGTATAATATTTTACCTTATTTTATTTATTCATTTGTAATTGGTTAAAATCTAGGTATTACAACCCAGCCTGTTACAACACTCCCCAGTCTCCTGCTTATTGCTTAAAGGGAGATTCTTGAGTGTTTAAATGTGCATTTGGCTTAAAAAGACAGCAGTGATTATTAGGAGCAGATCACTTGGTCTACCGCGTAATTTAAGAGGTGTGTTTGAGGATTTGCAGCATTAGTTGCCTCCTTTTCTAATTAAGGCTGTTAAACTGTACGTATGCTTGTGTATATTTTCAGTCCAGTTGTAATGGCTCCTCTCAAGCGTTACTGCCGTGTGCCACACCACAGACGGGATCCTCTGATCTCTGCCCGCTCCGACCCTCCAGGAACCTCTAGAAGAACAGACCGTTTGCTTGCGATCGCTGATGTGGCATGTCGTTAAAAAGTCTTCATTCTCACTACCAATAAACAGCCAGAGCTGGAACGTATTAGTAGCTTTGGGAGAATTTAAACCAGAATGCTGCCCTGCTCCAGAGCCACAGAGCTGTTTATTTGTCAGGCGAGCCCATCGCCGTTGCCATGTTTGATATCATTCGGAAAGATTCTTGTTTTCGCTTTTGAGATTTTCTGATTGCACATGCCTGGGTTTTTTGGGCGGGCGGTGCTGAGCATGGTTGTGCGTGGATTTTTTGGAAGGAATTTGCATTCCAAAATTCCTGTTTTTGGAAGAGAGACGTTAAAGGGCGTTCACACTGACAGCAGTTAGATCACTGGAGGTCGTCGAGTCGCTGTACTGTTGGTAGTAGGCGTTCATACTCGACTGGATGGATGGCGTTCGGAGAAACTTGGTCTAAATCTAACTGCCGCATCAAGTCACTGTGAATTTGCATGAAGTTTATTTCATCATGGGCTCTGTCGCTTATGTGAAAATCGTTAAATCTTATTGCAAATGAATGATTTCCGGTTGCTTTGAACTGTCAGTGTGAGCACCCTTTTAGTCTTACTGTGCACTACAATAAACAGAACATTATTTTCTGCACAGGACATCACTTTTCATCAGCCATGTGATTAATGACAGCAACTGCTGTAGTATTACATATTTAATGTGTTTTTTATATGTTTGTACACATGCAACAACATATGTTACATTCGCAAACCTAGTGAGCTCTTTTACAGAAAAAAATAAATAAATCCAAGATTTAGAGAAAGCAAGAGAAATGTTAGTTATAAATATACATTTAATTCATTTAACACTGACATTTGTTTTGAATAAATAATAATGCACTAATTAATAATTATTAAAAACTGACCATTTAAACCAAAATTTGTTTGCCATGTGTATTTATGCCTATGCCGGTTAAATATATTCACAATTTATTATTCATGATAAAGTATTGCTAAAATAATAATTAATTAAAATTTAATAATAATGAATGCAATAATTGATCATTATTGAATACTGATTATTTAATCCATGTGTTGTATATATTTATGCTTTTGCTACTTAAATGTACTCGTATAATTCATTCAAGATGTAAAAGTATTGCTAAAATGATAATGAAATAAATGAGTAACAATGGACACAATAATTGATCATTATTAAGAACTATTTGACCCCAAATTTTATGTGTACTGTATGCCGGTTACTCAGAATTTATTATTCAAGATGGAAGAGTACCGATGAAATAATAATATATTAAAATGAATAAAAATGAATGCAAAAATTTATAATTATTAAAAACTGTGCATTGTGTATATTTATGCTTTATTTATATTTATTATGCGTATACTACTTAGATATATTAATATAATTTATTCAAGATAGAAAAGTATTCCTAAAATAAAAATGTTTTCAAATGAGTAATAATGTGTGTTGGTGTGTTGGTCATGGTCTGAAGGTGCCAGTCATTTACACTGGCTTCTGATGTGAATACAAGGTCTGGGTGGAGCTTTACATCAGATAAGTGGAGCGGCTACTCAATTCAGGCCAACAGCTCCTTCAGAAACAGCAACTCATTAGAGCAGCGCTGAGACCAATCAATACAGCCATTAACCAAGAGCAGCACTTGAACAGGATCAAACCTGCTCAATTGGTCAGCATTGCTGCACTCTGCGGCCGCCCCCTGCTTCACTCCTTTAGAAATTCCTCTCCCTCTTTCTCATATTGATAAATCACTTTGCTTCATTTTCTGATCTGTTTATTACTGAAGGATTGGGAGCACTCCCTCCCTCTCTCTCACTCTTGGACCTTTTTGCAGAAAATGGCTTTATGATCATGATTATTGTGACTAGTCTAAGTGTCCAACAAAGTTGAAATTTTGATTTATAGCTGTAAACAATAATTATTGTTATAGCCATTATACATACAGTATATACAGTACATAAAAATGTACATTTTGAACACTACAATTCAAAAGTTTGGGCTTGGTAAGATTTTTTTAGTGAATAAAAATGTTTAAAAAATACAGTAAAAACAGTAATAGTGAATAATAATATTACAATTTAATTGTAATTTATTCCTGCAATGGCAGCATCATTACTCCAGTCTTCAGTGTCATGTAATCCTTCAGAAATTATTCTAATATGCTGATTTGCTGCTCAAGAAACATTTCTTATTATTGTCAACAGTTGTGCTGCTGAATATTTTAGTTTTCTTTGAATTAACTTGATTTGTTGAGTAGAACGTTCAAAAGAACATCATTTATTTGAAATATAAATAATTTGTAACATTACAAATGTTTTTATTGTCATTTATTTTTTATTTATTTTTTGTTTAATGCATCCTTGCTGAATAAAAGTATTAAAATCGTACTGACCCAAAAATAAGCCACTATATTATACTGTAAAAAAAAAAAATAGAATTACAAAAATATAATACATATAATTAGCCCAGAAACATTAATTAATTATATGCGAAGCATGTTTTCTTTGCAAACATACTTAACATGAGATTTTATATGAGGCTAGGGCTAATGCCCATTAGTGCTCTTTGTGGCGGTGCTGAGAATGCACCATGTATTTGAATTGCATTATGAATTACGGTCTGACATTTTGAAATGCAACAACAAGCAAAATCATTAAAAAAAGCATTTTTGCACACTGAATTTAAACATAGGCCAAACTCCCTGTAGTCACGTTCTCTCTCCTCCATTTATTGGCTAATTTGGTATTACATTATTTTCACCTTCCTTTTCTATTCCATCTGGAAAAAAAGGCTAAGGCTCACCAACCTCATTAACACACTTCAAATGGAATTATTAAAAAAAATTAATAAGTGAGCAACAGTTTGTGAAAATTTAATAATTCAGTTGTGGTGCTTATCCGTAATTCCCCAGGATTTCATTAGGAAGTGTAGAGGCACCTAAGAAGAAAATCACTCTTTTATTTGGCTTCATGCATATTGTATTTTAATGCGTGGTAGTTTCGCGCTGGAACGCTGTGATGGTTCTGCATGTAATACGTCGAGCGGGAGGTGAGCGGAGAGAATGTGTGAATGGCGTGGTATTAACGCACAGCTCATTGGGGACCTGAGCGCCAAGAGCGTTTATTGTAGATGCAGAAAACCACAGATGGAGTTTCATTACATTCTGCTTATGGGCTTGTGGCCATTTACAACATTTAGAATATCTTATTTAATGCTGGCAGCATGTTTTAATAGATTTCTTGTATTTTGAAGACGGATAAAATAGGCATGGACGAGTCTTCAATACGTGATTGTCATCGTAAATCCCGGTCAGATGGGTGGCGGGAGCTGAACTGTGTGGAGACCTCTGACCTTTCACCTTCATCTCATCAGGTTTTTGTCCATAACTGACAGGAAGGTCAAAGGCGTTTCGCTCCAGCTGCGGCTCATGAGCTGAGCATCAAATGTGGAAATGTTTTCGTTTCGTGTCTCGAAGTTCCTCGTCACAACACTCGCTGGGTAATCTAGTTGGACACGAATATAATGTATCCAGCCAGGCTGTTGTCTCTTTGAATAACTCAAGATTTCCATGTCATGTTTTTATAGTTCTGCTTGCTTTTTGAATGGTTTTTATGCTACGAAACTAGATTAGCAATCATAACATAGTAAGACGTGCAGCTTTGGAAGCTACATTCAGGACTGAAATGGTCACACTAAAGAACCAAAACTGGTTTCCTTAACCCTGGGCCTTTTCCTGTTTCAAAGCCTGATGTTTTCCCCCTCAAATGCAGTGTATTTTTCATGGAGCCTGAAGCAGAAATGCGAGGAGGTTTGCGTTCCAGGCTGAATACAGGTTTCCTATGTAGCTTCTAATAGGAGCCTCTTTATATATGGGGGAGGTGGGGGGAAGAGGGGGATAGCTGTGTAGCCTCTGAAATATTTAACCCGAGCTAATTGGAGAGCACTTCCCATTTCAGGACTCCTCAACCTCTGAAAAAAGCAAGACCAGATCAAAGACTTCTGCTCTTTCCCTCCGGATACTGATGAGAGAGGAATGGAAGAGAGACAGAGAGAGAGACAGAGACAGAGAGAGAGAGAGGACGAGAGATAGGGTTTTGAAGGAGAAGATGCAAATAGAGGAGGGCAGTGCTGGAAAAAAGATGTATCCTCAAGAGACGGAGAAAGAAAGAGAGAGGGGCATGTGTAATCAGCAGGAAATGGGAGAAAGTGGATGGGGAGGCAGGAGAAGGACGGATGTCGTAATGAGATGTCATGTGACGCTTGCATCGTTTGACCTAAAGAACAAACAGGACGACTGTTATGTTGAGAAGTCATTTTCATGAATCGGTTCTTTTGAACAGTTTGAAAAAAACAACAACAACAACATTTCAGTGTGATTTATTTATATAATAATAAAAAAAAAACAGATAACAAAAACATGGCAAAATATACAATTATTTGTTTCCTCTGACCATCTACTACTGTTTAAAACTTGGAGTCCGTAAGAGTTGATTTGATTGATTTAAAATAAATTAATATTTGAATATTCAAGGATGCATTAAATTGGTCTAAATTGACAGTAAAGAAAATCATAATATTACAAACGTTTTCTATTTCAAATGAATGTTGTTCTTTTGAACTTTTTATTCATCAAAAAATCATGAAAAAGATAATAAAGGGAGACTGGAGTAATAGCTTATGTAAATTCAACTTTGACAACATAGGAATGAGTTACATCTTTAAAAATCTTAAAATAGAAAATGGTTATTTTAAATTGTAATAATATTTTTGAATATTACAGTTTTTACTGTATTTTTGATCAAATAAATGCAGGCTTGGTCAACAGAAGAGACTCTTTCAAAACCATTAAAAAAAAAAAAAAAAAACATTTACCAGCTCCCGATTTTTGAACAGTATTGTGTACATAACAAATATGGAATCATTTCAGGTGATTTTTGACATCTGTTGTCAACAGAAGAATCCGCTCTGATTTAACCATTCCAAACGATTCATTCTGATACACAAACAATATGTTCAGACTTAGTTCAAACTGTTCATTGTAAAGAATCATGTCAAGTGAAAGATTCATTTACAAAGCGAACCAGTGACCATGTGTGTGTTCCCTTTGACCTTCATCTTTTCCTCCTACTTGAGTGGCTTGTTTTACTCACTTGCTCAAATCTGTTATATCCCCCGCTTTACCATCAACACTAAATAGGAATGGAGGTCAGAGGTCAGAAGTTGTTATTGCCTCCTTCATCAGAGCCTTGTTATTATAAAATTGAGATGACAATTTCACAGGTCTTTTGACCTTTTTGCAATAGATCCAGAACTTAAGCAGTCCCCAGTCGCATCCATCCTCCCATCCCCATCCAGAACTGTGATTGACAGCTGGGGCTAATTTCATAATCTGGCCAGCCTGCCCTGCACCGCCTCCATAACTTTATTTGGTCAATAGAAAATCAATAGAATGCTCATCTCTAATCGGTCTCTCTGCTGCTTTCATCCCTGCCTCATTACCTTTCCTGCCAAACAGCAGCAATACACACGGCGTCTGAATGCTGTCACCACATCTGGATGCCTATTATTAAATTCTCATTCATGAAAAATTTTCATATATGATTTGAGCTCATGAATGCAACAATTTTAATGTAGAATTTTCTAATAAAACTATTTCCAGTTCCAGTTCTAATTTCTTTAAATGATTCTGATTCTTTAACTTCTGTTTAAGTCTCTAAAAAGAACACTTTTTGTACTGTATGCATTTTAATTAAAAAGAACCGATTCATAAGAGTAATTTGTACTGTAATCGGACTACAATGGTCGCGCTGTATGTTTTTGATTCACTTAAAAGAACTGATTCATGAGTCATTTGTACTGTAATCGGACTACACTGGTTGTGCTGTATGTTTCTGATTCACTAAAAATAACTGATTCATAAGAGTAATTTGTACTGTAATCGGACTACACTGGTTGTGCTGTATGTTTTTGATTCACACACACAAAAAAAAAAGCCTATTCATAAAAGCAATTTCTACTTTTGTCTTTTTGTTGTGATTTACTGAAAAGAACCTGCTGAAAAGAGTCATTTGTTTGTGGATTCATCTACACTGGATGCACTGTATGTTTTCGATGAACTAAAAGGAACTGGCTCATGAGAGTCATGTGTTTGGAAATGCATCTATACTGGTTGCACTGTATGTTTTTGATTCACTGAAAAGAACCTGTTCAAAAGAGTCATTTGTTTGGGAATCCATCTACACGTTGCACTGTACACTGTACACAACTACAGTAGCATTGGGTGTCGCAATACCATTATTAATGGGGCAAGAACCCCAGTGGAATACTGATAATATTTATTATCATCTTCCTCGATGATATTTAATTTCAGGTGTTTCCTGTCAACTGTTTTGAGTCACGTCATGATCTTATTTCCTGCACCTGCACACCACATCTACAAACAGCGAATTGCTGAAAGACATTGCTGAGGTCAGAAACCCCCCAGCTGTACCTGTTTGAGAACAGCACTGAATCGTCATTAGATGCTCATCTCGTGGCCTCTCTCAGCGCCCTCCAATAAAAATGTTGGCAGAGGGGTTTAAAGGGCCCTGTGGCGGCAGGTGTTTGTCCTTGAGTGGTGTAGCACGGACGGTGCCGGTGTGATCGGACCTCCCCTCACCTCAAACTGATTTTCTCAATGCTAAAGAGATCACGAATAATGTTTTATCCGCTTTCTCCTTCCTTACGTTTCCTCCCTCATTGTCTGACTGTGGGGAATAATGTAGGAGATAATATTAGGGTTCTGCTGTTTCCCCTGAGCAGATACCTATTTCTAGATCCTTCTGAGGGGTCGCGATTCATGCAGGGAAGGAAAAAAGGCGTCCTTGTTTCAGAAATGAGTGTCTTCCTGTGTGAGGGCATATTTATTTGCTGCGTACCAAACAGAACAGTGTGTGTGTGTGTGTGTGTGTGTGTGTGTGTGTGCCAGACACAGAGCAAACTTATGTCTAGAGAACTTTTAGACACCATATGTTTAGTCTCTATCAGTGGTTTAATAGTTCTGACACTTTCATACAGTTGTCTGGAAAGTAATAGCACTTTTTAATCTCCATTGCATTCTTAAAAGGATAGTTCACCCAAACATGAAAATTTGTCATTTACTTATCGCTTTACTGTAGTGCATGTTATGGTTAACATAGGATTTTTTTTTTTGGCCTCTATCTACTTGCAAAACTCTAAAAACCTACTTTTACATACAATTAATTGCAATTTCCACCTGAAATGAGTAATAAAAATGGCAGTTCAACGCCAACTTTTATTCTTATTTATACAACCAATGATTACAGTGGCAGATTATCAAATATAAAAGACTTATTTTTGTTTGGTTCCTTGCACAATAAGAAGTTATGACCCCCAAACACTTTTCCCATAGTGCATGATTTGTAAACTAATACATTTTGATGTTTGCAGTTTATAACTATATGTTTGGCTTTTCTGATGTGGTAAACTTGCTCAGTAGCATTACTTTCACAATAAAAGTCACAATAAAAGAGCTCAAAGACTTGTAGAACCAAGGTAAAATGGCATGGTTACTTCAGCAAACGTGTTTTATCTCATGCTTACTTTTGTTAACACTCGGTTAGGTTTAGGGTAGGGTTTAGCATAGTTGGTATGCTAATTTAAAATACAATAGAGCATTAATCTTTTAGTGCCACTCACCAGACATTTCATTTCTGAACTGCTGTGACACATACAACAGCCAGTGTAATCAAACATTGCCAGATTTACATTCATCTGTTTTGGGGAAAATGGAACACTCACTGGATATTTCACTTTGAAAGTATTGCGAAACATGCAAGAGACAGCGCAGTATAGTCTTGCTGAAATGTCGCCACAGAATCACAGTGAATCTGGATTGGTTATGATAGTTTGTTAAATCAGATTTGAGGTACTGTACCTTCTTGCTTCTGACCTGAGTTTTATATTTTGTTAAAAGTGATTATAAGAATATAGTTTCTGCTAATTTATGCTGGAACTACTGTTCCAAAGACATGTTTTCTCACTGCGCTGATATTTGTTGTGTTGCTAAAATTGTCTTGTTGTAGTGGGCAGATTGAGACATATTCTTGGAAAGTGCACGGTGGGCAGCAGGCTCTCTCCATGCACTGATGACACACAACACCATGCTCAATTAGCCCTACAGTTGGCTTAATGACCGCTGAGAGTCAAAGACACGGTTTTGCAGGATGCCGGAAAAAGAGGTGTGAACCTGGACAGAGCATGATGTCGGCCATCTCTCTGGGATTTCCCTTTCCAGTTCACTGCTCAGAGTTTTGGCGTAAGGGATCATAGCTGTTCCACATCAGGTCAAAAAGCATATATTTATATATATATATATATATATATATATATAGACGTACACTCACATATTTTACATTTGTGCTTGAATATTTATTGAAAATTGTATAAAATGTGTGTTTTTTTTTTAAACCACATGAAAACAACATGAATATAACTAGCATATTTCTAAGATCTTGTCACATGATTTAGGATTAGATTTTTAAAAGGATTTTTCTTTTATTTATCATGGACACTATTGTTTCTCATTGCTCCAAAATCAACCGGGCCGCCTTTAGAGGTTGAGAATCTTCAAAAAATTGTGCTTCAAGATGATTTTTAGTGGATGCAATTAAAAAAACGTAGTTAGTTGTCAGCCGTGTTCAACAAGAACAACATTGAGTTTCTTTGTGTTGATGGACTGTTGTACCTCTCCATTATTAGTGAGTATTTTCGTGGCCAAGAGCAGCTTGCAGTGAGCTCAGAATGACGTTTCCTTAGAGATGAGAAAATGGACAGATGGAGGGTTTGGATGCTGTTGGCTCAATTAGCGCACATTTCAGTCCCGCTGCAGCTCTCTGTTGTGGACAGCCAGTCCCAACCTTTTACGATTATGGGGTTCCAGCCAAACAAGGGCCAGCCTGAGAGATCACTGAGCTTCATGCAAAAAGAACTGCCATTTTTTTGACAGCGCGTTATTCACGCAGAATGGCGAAGGTGTTAAATGCTGCAGTGTGGGGTGACCCTCTGTTTGAGAAGGACGACGCTTCTCTCTGACTGTGATTAGCACTTTCCTTTGGGATATAGACAAGTTCAAGCACACCCCTAGGTTGAATAAACGGTTTCATTCAAGTCTTGCTGTCAAGCGGCAGAAGGACCTCAGCCCTTGTCGTTAATTTGTTGTCTGTTGTTGATGCCGCGGGAAGATGGTGGAGCTCTGGGAATTATAACTGCTCCCTAATAACCATGCAGCAGGGAAATGATGCTCCTCAGCGTCTTGACCCTAGACCTCGGGAACGCCACTGGGATCACCTTGCTATGATTTACACAAAAGCTGAAATTCACAAAGGAGACTTGACTAACAGTGATTCGCTTCTTTTCTTTCATTCTTCCGTGTGCTCCTTACTTCTGTCAGCCCGAATCGATGGGTAAATCTCGATTGTCACTCTCTCAACTGGCTTCACAGGCTGCGGAGCTGGAGGTCACGGCCCCCATCGATCCATCAGCCTGGTTGCCGTCTGGCTCGCTGATGGATTCGGTCCCCCCAGCTTGGACGAGGGCTTCTGAGAGAGAGATTTGTCCCTAGCAAGCGACTTCCCCAACTTGTGTTCAGCTTTAGGCTTGCGCTGTCAGCTCATATCTTAGTTCTTCCATTATTTTTTTTCTTTTAAACACTCATTTTTAATCAGCAAAACACAATTTTGTTCTCGCGGGCAATTGCTGTCGGCGTGCCAAAGGTGTGTCAGCATCAGTATCATGTGGTATCATGTTCAAGCCATAGAACGCATTGTTGTAGCATGTTGGTGCTCCGCCCAGAAGGGTTCAGGAGGAGTTCAGAAAGGTTGGACTAGATGTAGACATTGTGTGACTTCGTGGTTGGGTTTCATGTAGCATGTGGCACTGAGCTGTAGTCTGTTACACTGGAGCTGATCTGGCTGTGTTTATTTCCCTGACATCCAACCCTCAGCTTAACCAATAACAGCTGACAGCTGCTGCATATCGAGCCCTGAGGAGTTCGGAAGGGTGAAAAGGTTTGATTTTAGTTTAAATGTACTTAAAGGTAATGTAATGTGGAATGCTCTTAATGCTGTTCTCAGTTGATGGATAGGTCAATGACACATGAGTGTCCATGATAAAGAAATCTTTCAAAAATCTAGCCTGAAACATTTTTTTTAAAGAGATGATCAATTATGAATTCCAAAATATTAAATATTCCACACCACTTGACATTCTTTTTTTATTTAAAGGTCAAATTACCTTGTGTGTGTGTGTGTTTGGAACTACTTGAGTTTGATTTGGTGGGAAAAATATAAAAAATGTTTCATATAAATAAGCAATTGTTTTCTAACAAATAACAAAAATGTAGCAAACTGTGTCATTTTATTTTCAAGAATTTCATTATTTTAATGCCACAAATATCAATTAATAAAATTAATTTGAATAAAAATGAAAAACATGCTTATAATAGAACAGGTATATTCAAGTCTTTCAATACCGTATAAATTCATAGGAAGAACACTGAGTGTTCAGGCAACAATACAACTCTTCCTCTTCATCTCTTTTCATTTGAGGAAATGTGAAAATGTGTGTAGACTCATTTCTTCAATCATGAAAACGATTGTAACAATGACTTGCCGTATTTTAGCATCCAACATTCAAGTTCACTTGTACATTTGTGATCTTTTGTGCAGATATAAGTTGTAAAATCATGTTTATGTTGTAAATATCTCATGTACACGTAGAATGCATTCACTTAGGGATATTTAACCCGCTCAAAAAGTGCTTCAGTTTACCTATTTCCATTTGTGTCATACCGACTATGATTTGGTTTTTTGAAATAATCATCATCCTTTTAAATATTACTTTAACAAAAACATTGATACATTATTAATAAAACATTATTAGTATTGTTTTTCCTTGTGTTTTCATCAATAGTAGGCTATGCTTTAATTAGAATCATTTGAATAATTGTTTTACTCAGTTATCAATACTCATCCCTTGTGTAGAATATGAATTGGGAACACGTTCCATTCACCCCCACCTTCTCTGTCAGTGTCACTTTACTGTACCGCCTGCTCAAAATGGCCAGAGAGTTTTACTGTGATCCTGGCGCACCTTTGATTCCAAAGCCTTTACATAGCAGTATTACGATGGCAAATAAGGGACATCAGAGCAGGCAAGAGGTGCTTGATAGTAGCTTTCTGCTAACAGGAAAGGTCTTAAAGACATAGTTTACCCAAAAATGAAACTTCTGTCATCATTTACATTGAAGAACGCAGGTAACCAAGCAGTTTCTGGTCCCCATTATCTTCCATAGTATAGTATAGAAATCAGCGGGGAACAGAAACTGTTTGGTTACCCACGTTCTTCAAAATATCTTATTTTGTGTTCAACGGAAGAAAGAAACTTGTACAACAACTTGAGTGTGAGTAAATGATGACAGAATTTTCATTTTTGAGTGAACTAACTCTTGTGAACTAGCACTAACACTACTAACAAAATTTTTTTAGTGAACTAACACATTTTCTAGCACTCTTTTCCCCCTTTTGGTGGTTCTGGACTGGAAAAAATTGGCCCTGTAATCCTGCTAGTGTCGACCAGGAACCACTAACGTTAATGAGCAGGTGATGGAATAATATCCTTACCACATAACTGATGCAAAACAAAACTCTAACCTACTAAAACCTATTAAAACCAATAGTGACGTCCTGGAATCAACCAGTTGCACCCTGTTGTATTGCAACACTACTCCAGAATCATCTAAAACGCTGCTGCTGGGGTTTGTTTTTAATCTCTGGGGGTTTTCTTGTGTTGCAACTCTCCCCTTGTGTCTACGCTGGCTGCCAATATCTGGTAGAATTCAAGACGTTCTTCCTGGTTGAAACTATTGCCAGTTGCCGGGGCGGCTACACTGTACCTTCAGTCTTTCATAAATCCATCCACACCAGCCCAGCCACTTTAGGTTTCTAATCCCTCTTTCCCGCCACATGAAGAGATCCTCCTTGAGCTAGTCCAAAACCACCATATTTGGTGGAATAAACTCTGGATAAATGGAAAATTTATTCCACTGCTACATTCCAACGAATCCTGAAGACACATCTTCAGTATTTATTTACATCAGATCTCACACAGAGTATTTTGTACTTTGTTTGAAAAAAATCTGCTCATTTCATGTACTGCTATGAATCTGAGCGTATTGAGTTTACTCATCATCAACTCATCTGTACTAATATTTTGTTGTCTCTATATAATTATTCAAAATAAACGAATACAATAATGCAACTCATTCATACAATGACTTTAATACACCACCTCTATGATGATCTTTTAATATTTCTCTGAAAAAATAAATAAATAAATATATACATTTTAGCATTTTATATTTTCCCCTACAAAATGAGGCAAAAAGCAGGGAAAAAGTAAAGGAAGTTATATCATAGAAAGGACCCCTGAAGTCCTTTATGACTGTGTCAAGGTCAGTACAGTATTTCTCATAAAGTATCTGATAATTTGACATTTTTATAACAGGGCAAGGTTAAATTGGGTGGTAAAATGTAACATGGTGTGACTCTGAATTATTAATTCGTAATATGTTGAAAAAATATTTTTTTATTACTACTTACCTTGAAATTGAATATTTAAACGCTTTGAAGATGTGTGCGCTCATGTATTTGAGGTGTAAAATATAATTTGGAATATATTACTCAAGTCACTTTTAATCGATAACCACATGACACATGAATACAAAGAGCACAGTTCTAAGAACTTGGCATGTGTATTTTAAAATAGACCCCCCTTCCCCTCATGGAAATTCTTATATGCCATTGACCCATGTGAAAAATATCTTAGCCATTATTTTAGCAGTAATGTGATATTGTTTGTAATCATAGTAATTTGAAATTATTACGTTGTATTATGTTCCATTTTTGCTGTAAGGCATAGCTTAGCATGCAGCAGGCGTTCTCATCCGATCCCAGGAATAGCCATTAACATGATTTGCGCACTTTATTGTAAGCCAGTTTCGTAAGAAAGCATCTGCTAAGAACATAAATGTAAATGTAGACGTGTCATGTACAAGGTCATGAAAAATGCATTACCTTTGTCGGCTAAGCACTCGCCCTTTTCATCAGCGTTGGCCGCCTCAGCGCTCTGTAAGAAATATAAAATAGCCCTTGAAAGAGAGAGGCCCTATTTTCTCTGGCTCAGATAGAAGCATTATGATGATTTTTAAGATAGTTTACATATCCTTTCTATGCATTTTCCATTTTTTTTTTTTTTCTGACGTGATAGACCTCTGATCTCGCTTCATTACTTTTCATGAAAAGGTTGTGCCCTGTGATCTGACTGAAACAGAAACCGAGGGGACTCCACGGGGATCCATTCTCACTCTGTCACCTTTCACAAAGAAAAACACAGCTAATGCATGACTACTACATGAAAGGGCAAGAAGAGGAGGACGAGTCTGGTGACAACAGACGTATCTCCTAGCCAAGTCTGTCATCTCATCGCTGTAAAAAAGTGTTTGGGAAAGAAAACCTAAGCAGACCCTGTTGGGATGGCGGTGGGGGGTGCGGAGGAAGGGGATCCTGGGAAATGGGCGGTAGTCATGGCTTGGGTTACTTGTGTTTTGGCCCTCTCCGCCCAGGGGGCTGCACCGCACTGCCACCGTCTTCTACTCCTGTGGGCGTTTCAGACACACTGATCCAGTCGCCTCAATAGGCTCGGGTTTCCCGTTTCCCCGCTGGCCGATGCAGGCCGCAGATAACTTTGTCTCCGTGCTTGTATCTTTTATCTCACATCTGGGAGTCTTGCCTGGGAGCTGGATGGTGACTACAGTGCCTGCTTTGTCTCGGCCCTTGTCATTACAAGGCTCAGGTTGCAGGCGGAGCTGGCGGACCTCCACCTGAGTTCGTGAGCCATCCCATCACGCGCACTCCCAAACATGCTCGGCCGTTGGGTTTTTGGGGGGCGTGGCCTACCTGGCACAGGTTAAAGTGAGGGGGCAAAACACATGGGTCTTGATGACTCGGCAAGTTGTGATGGTTATCTTAGAAATTATCCCTCTGTAATTGCTATGAAAGAATGTTGCCTGAACGTTTGGGTGGATTTCACTCCACCTCCCAGCTCGCCGTGCCCGTGTGCCCATGCGGAATGCATCCGGGGTCTCCAGCCCATTAGCTCTCCTGTGTATATGGATGTTTAAAAGCCCTCTGTTAAATTTACAGTTAAAAAACTGGCAGCCAGAAAATAAAAACTGTAATAATGTTTCAGGTATTACAGGATGGCATACAACTTATAACTGTATATTTCATAAAAGTGACAATGTTAATATACATACATGTCAGAACTGCCAAAACCTAACACATATTAAACTAAAATAATGCAATAAACATTAACTAAATAGCAGAAAATGGAACAAAAAAAAACACCCTAAGGTATATTACTGATTAAAAAAATATATAGAAACTAAATAATTTTATAAAATGTCATCTTAATTGTCACGTCACACAGGGACTTCTGGGAATGTACTTTTACTTTTTTGTACATTTTATGCATTTTTACATACAAAAAAGTTTTTACTTGCAAAACAGTAAAATTACATATAATCTAGTGGTATATTTATTTATTTATAATAAATATACCCAGTTCACACACATATATTATGTACACAAAATTTTATCACAATTAATTGTTGCCCAGTACTAATACAAATAAAAATTTAAAGGATGTAGCCACTTCAAGCAAATGATAACCCACATTGTCTGTTGTGAGGAAAAAAGTGGTAGTATGGATTTTTTTTTTACCGTAATTTTAAGCATAAATAGTCTATTTTACCTGACAGATATCACTATGACAAATCTGTTTTAGGTTATCAGAAAACTAGTCAATAAGAAATAAATCCACCAATCATTGTGCATGTTTGGGTCAAGGAAATCTATAATACCTTAAGAAAGCTAACCATTAGCTATTCCATTATTCTCAATGGTTGGCACTCAGCTGTTGTATGAATTTTGGGCTAATCACCTGAGCAGTGAATGCTATCTACTCTGCAGCTGAAGGAAAGTTTTGCCACAGTGACACTAACACGGTAATCACCAGCAACTATCCTGAGCTGAGACGTCACAGGCAACAGGGAGAGAAGAAAATGTAAGCCTTGCAATATATATATAATGTTAAGTCAGAATACATAATTCATTTGGAATGGAGAAAGATTTTGGGGGGGCCAGGGTTTCAGGTTGAAGTTTCTTACTTTATAAGATGTTTTGCTATCATCTCTCTCATACACGCACTTGCAAAAACACAATGTTCAAACTCTCTCTTTGGACAATATTTACCTTAAAAGTATATATAGGTAATTTAAAAGTACACTTTAGTACCTAAAGTCAAAGGGTGCCAGCTCAGTGACAGTTTTTTGCCTTTTTTTCCGGAGAGTTTTGTCTCACTCCCTTTTGTAAGAGAAAGCAGACATTTTGAAAGCCTTTAACCAAAGAAGCCGCAGATTACACTCGATGGCCTTTTCTCACTGAAAATAGTTAGCCACAGGTTCATTTTGGGTTAGCGCGTCACGGTGAGGATCTTTTTAAAAACCTCAAGAAAAGCACAGAGAACAGTGGTTAGTGCTTTTAGGGGGAAGAATCCAGCACAAGATGTTTGACAGAGTGGGACGACGCTGAGGAAATGGCGGTACTCATGGCGAGAAAGAAAAGAATACATCAAGCCCTTTTAAAAGAGGCCGGACAAGATGAGAGCAACCGAGTGGATGAGAGTCCGTCACCCAATCCTTCTCCTGCGGACCAGGGCGGGCTTATAACGCTATTACACTGCACTTTGCTAATGGTGTTAAAAAAGACAAAGAGGGCAGGTCAGGGAGAGTGGGACGGGTGATACACTTAGCTTTAGAGTGCATGGCATTACCATCATTTTCTGTTTGATGCCCTCTGACAAACCCAGTCCCTTTTACGCCGAGAGGCAGAAACCCGAGAGCAGCTCTTTTGTGTGTTTGTTATGGGAGTGACAATTAGGCAGAGGGCATTAGTGTGTGTGTGTGTGTGTGTGTGTGTATGCGAGACGAGAAAGACGTTTACAGGCTTGTATGCATGTGTTTAGTCTTACATGCATGTGTACACACGTCAGCGCCGCACAAGCGTCTTGCTCCGCTCTTGTTTGTTTGGTTGCGATGCCGTATTTTCTAAGACAGGTGTTTACTCACCCCATGATGAGAAAAACAGCATGTTATCACACTGTGGAGAAAAGCGCTCACATTCACACAGCGCGGATCCCAGCAGCCCCCTAGAGGACGTAACGTGCACAGAGAGTGGATTTCATTCCCTTTAATCGCAGTAATCTGGTACCATGCCATGAAATACACACTTCACACCACCTGAAAGTGATTACATATGGCTGAGGTACAGTAAAAAGGGTCAATGTTGCACTCAATGTTATCAATGGCTCTGATGTTTTCAGAATTTGTTTATACACTACTATTTAAAAGTAGAAAGAAGTCTCTTATGCTCAACTGATTGGACAGCTATTTGATCATAAATACAGCAAAAACAATATTATTGTGAAATTTTTAAAAATGACATTTATTCCTGTGAATGACAGAGCTGAATTTTCAGCATTATTACTTCAGGTTTTAGTGTTGCATTATCCTTTAGAAATCATGCTGATCATCCTTCCTGTTGATTTGCTGTTTATTATTATTATTATTAACAATGTTAAAAGCAGTTGCTGCATAACATTTATGTGGAAAATGTGATTTTTTTTTTTTAATATTACATTTTTGGAAACAAAAGCAAGTGTGTGATTAATCAGGAGAGCCAGTGCTGTCCATCAAAAATTATGATTGCTCAAATAAGTAGGGAAAGTCAGATGCCAGCCAGGCTGATTAGACAGCTGAGAACCCCAAAGATGTTTGACTGGATCATGGCCCCACACGTTTTATTTTTACACACAGTCAAGTTGAAAGGGTGAACATGAGTTATATTTGGTAAAACGTCTCTGCTCATAGGATACTTTTAGAATTAGTGATGATTTAGTATTTAATGCTGGTTG
This sequence comes from Onychostoma macrolepis, assembly GCF_012432095.1. Taxonomy (NCBI): domain Eukaryota; kingdom Metazoa; phylum Chordata; class Actinopteri; order Cypriniformes; family Cyprinidae; genus Onychostoma; species Onychostoma macrolepis. The sequence continues at coordinate 23,912,505 of NC_081165.1, read as the reverse complement.
GCCTACATTCTTTCCTCAGCATTGACTGAGTATCAGTATGGAAACATTCTTCACAGGTTGCTTGAATTTAAGCTGCTGTTTAAATGATGTTAAACTTTATGATTAAGTCTTTTCTGTTTAGCCTTGTGTGTGTAACCTAAAGTGTAATAAATTAATAAATACAATTACATATTATATTTTACTGTTATTTTATATCCTAAAATTATAAGTATACGGTATGTGTATAATTACTGTATACAGTAAACTATGTTTGAGTATATACATAACCTTTTATATAAGTAAATATTATCTCAAAGGTATTGTGTTTGTAATAATAATCATTTTAAAATGTTATGTTGAAGTGTGCAGGTTTTGTGTGATAAAGGTTCATTTTCAGTTTCCTCTTGTTTTCTCTCTAGCCTGAGAAATCCTTGTTAATCTCTCTCGTCTGCCATAACCACCCATAAAACTACTGCTGTTACTCTCTCTCTCACACACACAGGCCTACAAATGTGTTAGCTACTTTTTCCGTTTCCACAACCTTCCAGATAGATTGTTATTTTATGGGATTTGGGAGGAAATAAATAGTTTCTTCACTCAGAGGAGTATTTTGGGTGAGATAGTGTGTGTGTGTGTGTGTGTGTGTGTTGTAGGCTAGTCTGTGTGTCGTGGGTGATTTGTGTTGTTTTAAGCATTGTGCGTGTTGTTGAAGGTGGTACGGTGTGTATTGTTCTAGGCACTGTGTGTTTTGGGGAGGGGGGGGGGATAAAGACTGGATGCAGAGTGGCTTCTCAACAGGCGTCTGCAGGTACGAGAGAGAAGTTTCTTAGCTGAGCCATTAAATCCCAGAAGCCTCATTACACTCGCCGTTAGAGCTCACAGTGACGAAGAGATCCAAACGCGCATATTTAAAATAATGCCAGACATCCTCAGCTTCTAATAACAGTATTTATTGTAAAGTTAGAGAAAAGATAATTTAAAAGGAAAAAAAACGTAAATACAGTGGCGTCAAAGTGTCTGAGACCACACTGGGATTCAAAATCTGAATTAAACCTGAAAGTTTTAGGATTGAAAAATACATAAAGAAATGTTGTGTAATGAATTGTTTGTATTATAATTTTTTGTCAATGTATTTTTTGGATATTAGAAATATATTGTGAATGCACTTCAATGCATTATTGACCAAAATTAGATTTTTATTGTTATGTGTTGGTATCATCCAATATTTTTGCCTTGCTAATTTACACCGTTTTTTACATTTTGATTTAATATTAACATAATCTCTAAAAACACTGATAATTTAATAACAATTAACTGTAATATTTTGCAAATTTCTAAATAGAGATCTATTTTAATACTGTGCATTGTTGTTGTGAATTATAAAAGTATAGATCTGTGATATCATTTATCAGTTGTTTGCCATGTAATAATTCAAATTACTCAATAACTGTAAAAATAGTAAAATTAATGTGTATCAAAAATTATAATTATAGTGGTCTCAGTTTTTTTGAAACCCTACTGTATATGAATATGAATCATAAAACAGCATGTCTCTTATGATAAAACACTGAATCTATTTCAGAATAATATTGTTTCCTCATTCAGGAGTTGATGTCAAGGTCGTGGCTTGTTCACGCTCCAATATTTGCACTGGTGACCTGGGTCTAAATCCATCTCGGGTCATTTCCCAACCCCAATTTTTATCATTTTTCATTGCTTCTGTCCTGTTCTGGTTGATTACAGCCAAAAAGCCCAATATAAAAATTTGTGTTAAAAAGATTAATATGCATACATACAAGGATGTAAACAGCTGAAGCTGTAGCTGAAGTGAGGTGAAGCCGCCGAGTGTGTAAACATCCTCCATTAGCAGCCCATTAGAGCCGCGGTACAATGACAGACAGCATCCCAGCGCAGCTGCTCTCTGAGCACGCTTTTGATGATAGAACACAGATTTGTTTGCTGTCCTTTCATTTGCTGGACTGCACTGGTCACTTCTATTTTCTCCCACCATCTTTCAGTGACTGAAAGGTCTTACAAAGCAGGCCGAGGCATAAAAATGTAATTAAACAAGGGGGCGTTGTGTCGCAGCGAGGATGGGGTACTTTTATCCAACAGCGGTCCAGAGTAAATGAGGACGCCGTGTGAAGAGAAGGTGGATGTGAACATGGACCTTCCGAGAGAACACACAGCACCTGGAAAATTACAGACACACAGACCTGCTCACCTGAACGTATAACTAGACATTTGTGTTAAAGAAGGGTTAAGGAGCACAAAACAACTATTACTTTTCCTCTCACACAGGGCACATGTGTTTTGTCCCCTGGGTCTTCTGTCCTATTCTTCTTCTTTTTTGTTTTATTTTTCTCAACCAACTCCCCCATGACAGCGTTTTTTAGCCCTGGCCGAACGTCAGCTGGGATAACGTTTGCATAAATGCTGTGATAGAAAAATTGTTCAAGCAGAGTTGGAATAACAGGAGAGATTGCGGGGAGATGTGGAGGGAGGAGGGGGCCATGGAGGTCTCGGCGTCTGCCTGACACAAAGAACAATAAACATGTTCCACATGGAGAGAAGTGGTCCACAGACCAAGCCCAAGCTGAGCATGTGGAAATGGGTTCCAGACCCAGAGCCGTCGGCACAAAGGACCATTCTCACACACATGCACACAAACACACACATCCTAAACGCCTGCCCTCTCCCTCTGTTTGGTATAAACACCGGCATGAAATGTGCCGCTAAACCCCTGACACCAGAACTAACCTGCCATCATAATCTCTAAACTCATGCAGGCCCAGCACATAGCCCTGTGGCATGCCCGAGGTGGTGATGCGTTTAAGGCAGAATTACCCCTGAAGTGTGTGAGGCTTGTGCCAGGTTATTAGCTGGCTGTGTTTGCCCTAAACTATTATGGCCAGGTCATTGGTTAATTGCAGAATAAACGCACATATTTGCTTTGGCTGCAACTCAACTAAAGGTTCAGGACAGAAAAAACTAACAAGAACTTCTAAATGAGGGCCAAACTCCACAAGACCTTCACAAACTCATAATTTCTGTTTGACCTGGCAGAGTTTGGCAAACTTTAGCATCTGCTCTGTGGCAAAATGCGGTGCAAAATATAATGAATCACTTGGCTTAGAGTGTGGGGCTTTCTAAAGAGATTGTCTCATTTCTCTCTCCTTCCATTTAGTTGGACTGTCCAATTGCAGGTAAACCCCCATCCAACCCCAACTTTCGGTGGTTGGTGTAACACAATTCATAGATGTTTCATTTATAAAACACTCAAAACCACTTTTCTACTTCATTAGTCCAATTCTGAAATTCATAACATTGCTTGAGAGAGACGCATTAAATACTCTAATAGTCAAAATTACTTTGTTTGTAACAGCCAGAAGCCTCTAAATACTATGATAGATCATGGATTTTGTCTTATCTGAACTGCTTGCTTGGTTTTAACCGCTTCCATTAAAGATGCTTCCTGCGATGGGCCTGGAAAACAGACTCTTCCACATGCAAACATTTGCTAAAGGAAGTTCTGAAATCTGGATCTGAGGCTCTCTGTCGGCCAGACACTGTTGTAAATCACGGCACTTCAAACCCCTTCTTTGACCGCACCGCCAGGAAAGTTCACCCCGAGAGTCACCCTCCTTCTAAACACGCCAAACGAGAGTGGTTTGGTCTGATTAATTGAAGTCCCGTGGGGATGATAGCGGCTGAAGAATGAACCAAAGACCCAAAGAGCCCCAAAATCCAGAGATAGATTTCTGAACACATACATTCCTCCAGATGGGAAGAGAAAGAAACTTAGCACAGGTTTTGCACCAAAGGCACACAATTAAATTTAATTAGTAATTTTAGAAGCAATCAAGGACATATTTAATGAAACAAATGAAACAAAGCTTTCAAGGACGTATTTAATGAAACAAAGTACATCAAGAGATGTTTATAACATAGATATACTGCATGCTTCAGTGGTTCTTTGCTTCACCATAATTCCATAATTTTCCAACTACGTCAGCTGCTTTATAATGTTCTTGAGTTGGCTACTTGGTTCTTTAGAAGTTAAAAATATTGATTTTAACATTATAGGTTCTTCAGATCTGTTTCTGGGTTCCTTTCAAATGAACTTGTGTTACAGGAGTTCAGTTCTCTCTGAATTTTCTCCTAAAATGAAACAGAAGCAACTGGGACAATTGTAGACATAATATTACATAGTATTACATGACAATTGTGATCCCAATTTGAAACATTTTTTTATATATTTTATGCAAAGTGGGATATTGAGGTTCTTATTCTTAGGGTAGAGTTCTGAGAAGCAGAATACTTTAGCAAAAGTCCCATTTTGTTCTACATTAAACTTCATTGTTGTCCTAAAATGACGATATCTCCTGTGTGATTTTTCTTGCTTAGGAGAAAAGGGTAAAAGAAAAAGTTATTTGTAAACCTAAATAGGTTCTTTTTGGCATCAGGCTGTAAAAGCTTTTTGGGTTCTAACTGGATTGTAGACATGATGAAAATATCCCACTGTGAATGGGAGGCTATACAGCTCATTTAGAGCTGATATGAGATCAGTTGTTGATGTAGCGGCGGAGGAAGAGTTCAGGGAGGTCTGATCGGGCCTGTGCTCTGAGGACTCGAGGAGGAAGTGGACCAGTGACTACAGTGTGATTGATGAAGCAAGCGCACCTAACTGCATGCATTAGCTCTCTCTAAACATTCTGGGCTTACTTATTGATATTTCCATCTGTCATCTCCCCCCCTCCGCCACCCCGTACCCACCAGCCATCGGCTGTAAGGTCATTTTTTATACCGAGATACTTTTGAATCAAAGGGAATGACGTGTTGCCTCAGTGTGTCGGATCATTTGGCCGACTCCTCCGGATTTAATGACATCTGGGAGTGAAAGAGGGGACGGGGCATTGATATTGATTTGTTAAGGCGTAATGCACCGTATGAATCTGAAAGAGATATGCCTGACCCGCGGAATGTGTAGTAATGATAACGCACTTTGCATTAAAGGACCGCTAACACATGTTTTTATGGCAGGGCGATTAAATTTAGAGCTCCGTAAACATCAGGAGGGTCCTATGGCGGAGTTCTGCTCCCATTACTCTTTGCTCAGCTCTCGATATCGTTTACTGGAAAGCCGTGATTAGAGGCAAAATGACACAAAAACGCATAACAAGAAAATAAGACAGAGTACATGCATCTCCGGAGAGAACGAAGCTTTTTCTGCTTCCAGGGAGAGAAATATCGAAGTGCTCTTTGCTGAGGCAGTATGAGATGAACATGGGTTGTTTTTTCAAGATGTTTTATTGAGTTTGTTGGATACAAGGCAAACTAAGACAGCATCGGTGATGTAGTCCAGGGCTGCGTTTCCCAAAAGCATCGTAAGCTTAAGTACATCATATACCCATTGAAACCAATGAAGCTACGATCAACTTTTGGGAAACACAGCCCAGGTCGTCGATCATATAAGCATGGGAGTTTAAAGTATTACTGATGGCCAAAGAAGAAAGTGACACAAAAAATTGGAGAGAGGGATAAAGTCATGCAGTGTGAAGGGGGTTGTTCTCTGGGCCTCAGTGATAAGGCGAGGAGATATTCAGCTTTAGCTTGTGCTGCTACAGCTGGTGTTTGGCCTGGCTTGGCCCTTTGACAGTAATTCCAGACCTAGATTAGCTGTCATCTGATGCCAAATCTCACTCCAAACCCCCCGCCTACTGCCCCCTCACCCCTGGCCCTGGCCCTGCCCTCTCTCCCCTCAAAGACCTCCAGAAAACAGAGTTGTGTGATGTTCTGATTCATGTGGACAACATTCACAGTCGGCAAACTGAAGCAGCTTTTGAGTTTGTTTGTTTATCATGTGATTTGCTTTTTGGGGGGAGGATGTTTTATAGTTTGTCAGTCTTTGGTTTCATTCCAAAAACCTGCCTCTAGATCATAGACGTGGTCCAAATGCAAACACTTTTCTAAAAGGTAGGCAGTTTTATGCTGCCTCCTTAGAAATCTTCTTTGAAGCCAAATTCAAAAGCCAAGACTTTTTTTTTTTATGAAGAAAGTGATAAGTTTAGTGAGAAAAATAAATGGTTGATGAGAGAAATGAATGAAATGGATATAAATTAAATTCTGAATTAAAATTAATTTGATGAAAAATGTCAGGTGGTATAATCTTTTATTCGCTTAGAAAAATTATTTTACCAAAAATACTTTAGCAGGTGTGTCAGCCGCACTTGTGAGTCTCTCAGCTGGAGCCTTCACACTGTGGACAGAAAAAAAAAGGTTTTAAAATAAAGGTTTTTAAGGTTTTAACTCAAGTTCACACACAAACATATGTGTGTGTTTTACTACGTGTCTACAATGCATCCTGTTTCTTGTAAGGTGAAAAACACTTGTATAATTAGCTAAGGCTAGATCCTATCAAAATGAGACTGGTTCAAAGACTTTCCTTGTGGAACATTTTTATTAAATCAGCATCAGTATTATGAATTAATGATATAAACTTTTACCAGTTACCTCTTCACACCAATCATTTTAACAAAACTGCTTCACTGCTTACTGGTATTTGTCTGCAAAATCCAAGTAATGTGGTGCAACTAACATACAGAAACAGCAGAAAAAACATAAAACAGGAAATTATATAAGAGTTGACCCTTGCATATGTGTCAGGTTCAATTAGCCTCTTAAAATACAGATAATTTGACCTTTTTATGACAGTGCAAGGTTAATTCAGATTGTAAAATGTCATGTGGTGCAATTGCCCCAAAAATGTGTACGTTTATGAATAAATAATTCATGATTTTCGGTGAAAAATCCTTTTCATTTTTGACAGTTTTTGAAAACGATAGATGTAAGGGAAATATATTATTATTTTTTCCTTAATGGTTACATTATATGACATGCTTTTAAATGTATTGTTTCATTCTAGCATCGTTTGTATTTTTATAAAGCAAGAGTTGCTACCTGTGTTGGACGTTTTAAATCTGTCATTTATGAGATTCTATTCCAGATTGTAGGCAGGTTTTAGCACAGACCTTTTGTGTGTAGGCTTTTGTTGACCCTGTGTGTTTCTTTTGATTTCATCTCGTCTTTTTTTCACTTTGATATTCTCTTAAATTGGATGAAGCACCCTGGTATGGCTTCTCATAGTGTGAACACTTGATTTGAGTTTGCTGTCTTATGTTCTGTAGTGTCTGTAGTGAAGGGGGCTGCTTTGATGGTTTGCAAGATGGAGGATGGAGCAGGTGTGTCAACCACACTGGTGACAGACCATTAGAGTCTCTCGGCTGGAGCCGTTAGATCTTATTCATGTAATCTTCACACTGTGGACAGAAAAAGAGGATCTGAAGAACTCAAGTTCACACACACGTTCATGTGTGCGTTTTGCTGTGTCTGTGTCTACAATACATCCTGTTTTCTTGTGAACTGCAAGGCTTCATATCAGTATCAGTAAATAAAAAGGCTTCATATTCAATATCAGAAAAAAACATGGCCATACATGTGACTTAAGGGTGAATAAACTGACTTGAGGGTGAGTGAACGATGACAGAATTTTAATTTTCAGGTGAACTATCCCTTTAAGTGTCCAAATGCTTTTTAGTACCTCTGCATTTGACTGCACATGAAGTCATAGTTCCACCGAAGTATCTGCGGTTTCTGCGTTTCGAGTCGTACCTTCCTGCAGGTGCTCAATTTGTGTCTAAATTGCCCCAGCCAGCAAACTCATTTCAGAAGAGCTGGGCTGAAGCCAGACCATGTGAAAACCCTTAATGAAGTGGCTTTCTCTCTCTGAACCCCTGTCAATCTCTGCTCATCCACTTCCACTTGGTCATTCCAGTCAGTTTGGCCCTTAGCACCGAGTCCCCCTCGACCAATCCCATCCTGTCACATACAACATGGAAAATATCTGCACTATGAGTGACAGGAGCTACTAGCAATTTCTCTTTCGAGTTTTGTGTTAAAAGATGTTACATTCTCAATCTTCTGCCTGTCATTGTGAGAACTTCTGCAGTTTTGTAGTTTTTCAACTAAGTTGTTTGTGTTTATTTCCTCAGATTCTTGCATGGTGAATACACAGTGGAGGTGGCCATCAACGATTACCTGGACATCTACTGTCCGCACTACGAGGACCATCTTCCTCAGGAGCGCATGGAGCGCTACATCCTTTTCATGGTCAACTATGACGGCTACACCACCTGCAACCACCACATGAAAGGCTTCAAGCGCTGGGAATGCAACCGCCCAATGAGTCCGAATGGGCCCCTCAAGTTCTCAGAGAAGTTCCAGCTGTTCACACCCTTCTCTCTGGGCTTCGAGTTCCGCCCAGGCCACGAATACTACTACATCTGTGAGTAACCTCCTCCTTTCTTACTCCAATTCTTCAACTTCGAACCCCTCGTCTGCGTTTTCCTGTTACCAGGTGTCGTATGGCCCCAGGGTGCAATCATTCATTGAATGGATGGTTCTTGGGTTACAGGAACTAGGGTGTAGAGGGTAAAGGAAGACTCGATAAGGACGCACAGACTTCACATCTGATCAATAACATGTGCCACACGGTTCAGTCTGCTGAAACCTGTTATTTAGTCTCTAGAGACATATGGCTGAATGCACAAATAAAATACATGCCAGTCCATCTTTGGTTAATGCTATAACGATATGGTTTAGAGAACCGAACACAAAATGTAACTGAAACTTAAAATTACAGGTTGGACATCTTGAATTTACATGAAATAAATCTGTTATGCACAATGTTGTATATAGAGCAGGATATTGTTTGTAAATGGCTGGCTCATCTACAGTAGCCGTGTTTTACCAGTGTAAACAAAGAGTAACATAGGTCTCCTGAAGTTTCCCTGATTTGACATTGCAAGAATAACACTCAATTTTCTCAATTTTTGTGTTGTTATTTCCATGGAGTTTGTTTCTGAGGGACGATTTTCTTGATTTGATGAAGATTGAAGGAATGGGTCACCACCTAATAAAAAAGTAATTTATTTAAAATACATTTATTTTATAATTATAATGAAACTTTATTTGGAGTACTACTTGTGCATAGTGCACATTTCTTAATGTTAAGCCTAAAATGTGTTTTAATGTCACTGTTGATGAGGATCGTGTGATCTTTGAATAATAAATGCCTTTAAATGCAAGATATTTAAAATGTATCCGAAGTATACTTACAATAGTTCCACTTTAGCACAGTCAAATATTTACCTCAGTATATCTTTAGTTGGACTTCAGCACTACTTCCACACATTTAAAGTGCATAAAGTACAAAATTAGTACAATTGCAGAGTATTTTTATTAATCACATAAATATGTAAGTGTATTTGTAGTCTACTTTGTCTGAAATAAATGCATTTTAAATACATTTTTGTGTATTTATTTTTAACTAGGGTTAAAAGGGATAGTTCAACCCAAACATTTAACTTGTCATCACCATCTTGTGATTCCAAACCTGTTTTCCTTTCTTCAGTGGAACATAAAAGAGAAATTTAGCAGTATGATCATGCTGTATATAATGAAAGTGAGTGGGGACTAAGGGCTGTTGAGAAAATGTCTAATTATTAGCACCATACAATGTATGGAATACTCCTTTTGTGTTCAACAAAAGTCATACAGATTTGGAATGAGATAAGGGTCAGCGACATAATTGTAATTTTTGGGTAAACTATACCACTTCGATTGAAAGGTTTTGATGTCCGGCATGCATTACATTGTTCTCTTACTATCTACTACCTGGACCAGCCTACAGTTATGTTATATTTTCACCGAAAATATCAAATCCACTGTGCATTACCAAGAACTAGTCAGTCTTTTTTTGACTCAAACTATTGTTCATGTGTCCCCATTGACGCATTTCTGCACAATAAGAAGCTTTTTCTCTATAATAATATATCTATGTTGCATTTTGGTGCGGTGTGCCAGGTGGACCACTCTTTTCCAATGCTAGCCACTTTAAACATATCGAAATGGTTTAAAAATCAATTATTACTGTTATTTGAATATCTGCCGCGCTCTGTTGCATTCGTTGAAGTCATGTTTGGTGCAGTTGGAGTTGAAGACATTTATTATAGCTATCTGAATGTCTTGGACTTTAATCAGAGTCGAAGCAGAAAGTCCAGTTCTAGTGAAGTCCCTTGGGACCACAGTTTGGCAGTGATGAAAATGTCAATTTGTTGAATGGCATGTGCACTATTAGCCGTGCACTTTGTGCTCTGAGTGAGATCGGTGCAAAACCAGTTACCAAGGCCATCATGCGTAACTGTCCAAATTATGCTGATTGGTCAAATCATATTTAACAGAAGGATCCTGATGGGGGTAATTGCATCCACAGCTTCTGGGGTGCCAGCCATTACCATTTTCAGATAACAGCTAAAAGCCATTAACCTGGAGGGGGAGTTTTTGGCTCGGGATGGTGCCTGGACGACAGGCCTGACACCTCGTCCTCTGGAGGCGGCCCGCCCACCGCCTCAAGGTCAGACCTTCACCCGGCCGGACGAATCGAGTGGGGTTCTGCTTTATCCTGTTCTTTCGCTCTCACTTGCATGACAGGGGGGAATTTGCCGGGGTGCATCTGTCCCTGTTTCACTAATGGTCTTGTGAAAGGTGTCCTTTGGCCTGATAAAAAGGGCTCCCGCTGGGTACAGGCAAAAGGAAAAGGCTCAGGGCGGCACGCAGGATGCATAAATGAGGCAATTTCTCCTCTCTTTTGTTTTTTTCCCCCTCTTTTTTATTCTCACTTATGCTTTTTTCTGTATGAGTGTGTGTGTTTATTCCAACTTTCAGAAGCGAGAAGGGACTTTGAGAGCAAAGTTTTCATGTGATAAAAGAATGCAGCTTTTTATCCTAAACGAATGCAGCTCATTAAGTAGAACAGCATGATTTTTACCGCTTACCATGCTTGCGGTGTCCCGGGTTGCCTTAGAACTGGCCCTGTGCCCTCAGAGCTCGGCAGTTCAGAGGTTTGGGGCTCGGGGGGACTCAACCTGTAGCTCCGCTCATGACTATAAACCTCCCATTGTGTGTCGGGACACCTGATCCTGAAAGCATAGTCATACAAATTGCTCTTTTGAAAGCTAAAAGCACATTTGTCCTAATAATCGCAGAAGAGTCATTTCTAATGGTTTGTGGCCATCTGTTGTATCTAACAGCCAAAGATTTAGAGGACAGAAATACAGAGCAGGCTTTAAGGTTAAGTATGAAAATCTGAGGGCTTTCTGTGCTTAAAGGAGTAGTATTACCTTTTACTACTCTAAAAAAGACGTTAACTTATCAACACCTCATGGTCTTAAAGAGTTAGCTCGCTTAAAAATAAATATGTTACTCTAAACCCAGCTCAGGATCATGAAGAAACATCTCTGTTTTAAGTTTTGGCAAAATGGTGGTGAATACTTACAATTTGAGTCATACGAAAGCATATGATTTTTAGGAGAAAAAAAAAAAAGCATGAAGCATGGAGGTCCGACCCCTAGCAAAAAAATTATATATTTAAAATACATTTATTTCATACTAAGTAAAGTTCAAATCTATTAACATTTTCACTAACATATCGCTCAAAACTGATATAAAAATGATAATTAAACTTTAATTGGAGTACTATTTGTATACAATGCACATTTCTTTTTATTAAGCCTGAAATGTGTTTTAATGTCACTATTGTTGATGACTGTATGATCTTTGAATAATATCGGTCTTTAAATGGAAGATATTTAAAGTGTATCAATAGTTTCACTTTAGCACAATCAAATATACTTCAATATATCTTTTGTTGGACTTAAGCACTACTTCCACACAAATAAAGTGCATTAAGTACAACATTATTTGTTCCAATTTAGCACTTTAAGCACTTTGTTTCTTCAGTAGAACAAGACATAAAGCCAGATAGTTACGGCAGAAGAATGTTCGTTCTGATCTTTTGTATACAGTGAAGGTGAATGGAGAACGGACACTGTCAAGCTCCAAAAGAGACAACAAAAATCACCATAAAGGATAACTCTCGTTCACATTCAAATATGGAACATCAAGAATCATCAAACCAGGTCTGAAATTGCCATCGGCTCTTAAATGTCTTGCAAACGATCACATCAATGTTTCAGTCAAGTTTGAATGTGCTGAAAGTCAAAATGAGATTTGATAGCTGTGGCAGACAGAAATGTTTGTCTTTTCCTTTACACAAAGCTATCGTGTGGCTTTAGGACACTTTGAATATAGCCCACAAGTCCTATGTCCTACTTTTATGGTACTTTTGGTTATTTTTAAAGCTTGATAGTGTAGCTTGAGTTTCACTTTCGTTGAATGGAAAAGAGCAGCTCATTGAAGAAGATGAAAAGAGTTTGGGTGAGTAAACGGGTAGATTTTCATTTTTGAGTAAACTATTCCTTTCATTTTGGTGTGATTCGTAATGTGCTGCTCGTTTGACCCAAAACAGGCACAGTGTGCCTCGAGTGGGTATCGCTTCAAATATCATGGCTGTCCAGGAAATTGAGGTGGTGGGCGTCACAGAAATGTCGCCAAACCAGCGGGGCGTCCCAGACCTTCCTTCCATCCTTGGGACGTTGTCACCCCAGTTGCGAGGGGAAAACGGAGACACAGAAGAGGGTCAATCAAAGAAAAAAGAAAGGAAAGAAAGAACCCAGGGTTCAAAGTTTGCACTCGAGGCCGGGTGTTTCTTATGCCTGTCCTGAGCTGTTTTTAATGCAGTCCGCCCTGTCGCTTGGTGCGAGACCCGCTATTGTGCACCTTTTGTTCCAGACAGCGGCCTGGGCTGAGAAGTACTTAGTCTGGCTATTCATCAGACGAGGCCGGCTCCTCCTCCAGAGAAGTGTTTGGCTACTATCAATATTGTTGCTGTCATGGCCCCTGGGGTTATGAGGCAAAGGGCTCTGCCACGGGGTTACTGGGGGGGTGACCGAGGCTTAGTTTGGTTATCCCACAACAATAGAGGATGTCCATCACCTTTGGGTCGACCCCGCCTCGACCCACCGGAGAGGGTGACTGAGTGAATGGCAACTGTGACATTCTCACAGGCCCGTGTGCTTGAATAGCCCTCTGTTCATACACACAGAAAAAAAACCTTATCTAAAAAATCTGAAATCTCTTTTGTCACTTTTCTTCATACATACTTAATCATAGCATAAGTTTATTTTCGTGAGTGTTTTTTTTTTTTCAGTTTGCTAATTTCTTTTCAACTAAAATGGTGAAATGTGCTTTTTTTTTTTTATTTTAAGATCTTCTTTTATCCCACCGAGTGAGCCAAAGTAAACTATTTGTTGGTTAGTTCCCCTGAAAAGTCTAAACACTGTCTCTGAGGCACTTTCAAAACATTTGTTTGAGAATTCCAACCAGCCCGACATAGCAACAGTGATGAATGATAAACATAATTTGATAAAAAATAAAAACAGCAACACTGTGAAATATTATTACAATTTGAAATAACTGAATCAAATCATAATATACTGATTTGGTGCTCAAGAAACATTTCTTATTATCAAAGTTGCTGCTTAGTATTTTTTTGAAAACCATGATTATATTTTTCAGGATTCTTTTATCAGTAGAAAGTTCAAAAGTACAGCAGTCAAATAGAAACATTTTGTAACATCATACATTTCTTTACTGTCATTTTTGATCAATTTAATGCATTTTAGCTCAACCAATTTCATAAGTTTGGGGTAGATCTAGTAGTTTTCTCTGACCAGTAAAAGATGGGGTAAGAGTCTTTGAGAAACCTGTTTGAAAATAATAGTGTTTCCTTTCCAGTTGGTTACACTTGTAGACTTAATACTTAAATACTTAAAAGAAAACCATAGTACTACTGTTGTATATGTGTAAACAAAAAAGTATTACAATGCTACTTTTTGGTACTTTTTTGTTTAGACTTTTTTGTTTTAGAAAATGCAGTAGAAAGGAATTGTCTGAAGTGATTTCTGTTGTCCACTAAACTAAAATGTAAGCTTAGATTTTGAGTTTTTTTAACCACATGAGAACACCATGTGCCAATTTTACGTCCACACACTTAAGAACACCTGTTAGAGCAGAATTCACCCAAAAGAAGCTTTTGTGCAGAACACATCAGTTCTCCATTAGCTGAGCCGCTGAGTGATTTGTGGTAATTGCTAAAGGAATTTTTATGTATCTGAAGAGCAGACAGAAAACTGTTTCATGGCAAAAATCATGATTTGTTTTCCATTTACGATCTTAAAAAATTAGCCAAAAATCCATTTGTGTGCTTTTGTAGGAGATGAAGGGAAACGAGCGCCAGAATGAAGTTACACTTTCAATGGAGAACTGACTGAAAAGTGCTTTCTCCCAGCCTCTCTGTAGTGTGTGCGTGTGTGAGGATGAGAGAGTGAACGAGTGAGTGACTCACATGGCAGAGTAATGGAAATTTGTTCATTGCTCTCCAGGCAGATGTTGTGTCTGGTTCAGAGAGTACAACAGCTCCTGGTTGCCATGGTGTCAGCAGACATGGCTTTACCAACGAGACTGAATCTCACGTGTGTTTACCATCAAAGCAACACATGGCCTTCGTCTTGACTTTATCTATTTTGCAGTGCTATAAAGCACAACAGTACGGTTTCTGAAATAAAAAGTAAAAATCTAACAGGAGGGACTAACTGGGTCATGCTAACCTGAATAACCTATATAGACACTCAGAGAAGTGGTTTTTTTAGAGGGGGCACGAGTGAAGGCAGGGGTGTATGTGGATGCGGGGGTGCTCATCATGACACACAGCAGCCATATATATATATATATATATATATATATATAAATTTTTCACGTTGGGCCAGGTAATTTTGGATAGCTTTTTTCCCTTAATAAATGAAATCATCATTTTAAAAACTGCATTTTGTATTTACTTGCATTATCTTTGTGTAATATTTAAATTTGTTTGATGATCTGAATCTTTTAAGTGTGACAAATATGCAAAAACATTAAAAAAAAACAGGAAGGGGGCAAAAACCTTTTCACGGCACTGTATATAGCTATAGAAGTATAACTGATAAAGGCTTGTGTTTTATTTATTTTTCCCTTTTTATTCAAAATATTCCCAAATGTGTTAACTATAACATTAAATATCTCGATTCTCAAATATGTGTAAGTAGATGCATTTTGCACTTTTATATATTATGTTAGTTGATCTATAATGGGCGATGGGCAAAGTAGCCTAATAGTGTAGGCTAATCTATTAACTACGCATAGAAACCTGTCTTTTTACTTAAGTACCAGATATGGGTGTCATGCCATAAAATATTTTGACTTTGTATTTAATGTGAATTTAATAGAAACATTGTAATTTAATTATAACTCTTTCATTGTACAGAAAGCAAAGAACATTTTAAGCACTCTCAAAAACTCTCATTATAATCACTGAAGCTGTTTACACTGTGAAATAAATATACTACCTACATCGTATGTACATCTGCACTTTGTTGTTTCTGATGAGAGAATCATCAGAGAGCAGAATTCCTTCAGCAAACGCGCACTCTGAACAAAACATTTCCGTGATGACTCATCTGAACGAGATGAACATTCATAAGCTCAACAGAATCGTGTGTGATTGGTTACAATGTGTAGCTGTGAAAATGCGTCTGTCTCTGACTCAGTGCCAGCCAAAGCGCAAATACAAATTTGAATTTAGCAGCCGATGCTGTGCTGCACTGCACGTTCTAATAACGCCATTGTGATTGTATGAAATATAAAAAAATATTATTTGGCTATTTTTTGTCTTTTGGAAGCTGCATTCAAAATCCACTTGGCTCAAAAAACTTTGAATGGGCACGACGCCTCTGTATTGATTCATTTACATCATTTGCAGTGTGTGATGAGTAGATAATTATTTAAATAATTTAAGTAGACGTATTTGTTTTGAATTTATTTTTTTTTGTCTGATTTTAATTACTTTTCATCAAAGTGTATAACACTGTGCTCAGAGCTCCTTACTGAAGTTTTTTTATTTTTTTTTTTATCCCTATGGAGAAAATTAATGGGGAAAAAATACTTCCACAATGAAAGTGGTCAGTGTTGTGCGGTTGGGTTAGTTGGCCGCTCTGTGATTTAGGTCAGCCATTCAGATATTATACTTTAAAGCCATTTCTAAATATATCATGTCAAATCACATAGATTTATCGCTCTTTGAGGAATATTAACAGTAATTGTCATTTTCTCTGTGTCTCCACAGCCTCACCACACCCCAACCTCGGTGGGAAGCCGTGTTTGAAGCTGAAGGTGTATGTCAAGCCTACCAGTAAGTATATCCCAGTGTCTGCTCTCTGTCCATTTGTGTTATTTATATGGTCATACTTGCAAATCAGTACCAGGAATCTCACATCTCAGTCCTTGTGTCCAGCTTGATTTAACCCAGCAGGTCAACCCTGGGAATTCTAGGGACACCTGTGTTAACTCCAGTGATGGGTGAAATGCTTAGCTTTGTGTAATTTATCTTTAAGAACTTTGTTCCCATCACTAGCTCTAGACCTCCACTGATGACTAAGACAGCTTGTTTTATGGGGCCGATCATTCATGATACCAGAAACGGTGGAGCGATAGTGTTGGCCCTCAGGGGCACTCGCTGTAGGAAGCTATTCATCTCACATAGGCCAGATAACAATCAAAAACGTTGACCTGCAACTAATCAAGCTAAGCAGGTCCGGACGCAAAGAGACCTGCAGGGGTTCCCACACACAAGCCACCGACACCAGGATAGCCTGCAGTTAAACAGAGGCCTTGGTTTGTTTAACCCCTCATCACAGGTAGACGTGCCAGCTATGGGTATCACCGCTTAAATCTTTCTCCCTCATGACTGCGACATGTCAGACATGCCCAGAAAATATGTTTGCTAAGCCGGGCTTTAATATACAGCCTTTGCATGTATCTCTAGACCTGCTCAGCATCAAGAAGTAAAACATGAGTATGCTGCAAGAGGTGGTCGTGAAAAGGTGTAGAGTGAAATTTTGAACACCGTCATGGCATTTATCCTACACTTGTTTAAAAAAAGCTTTTGAGTGGAAATTTATATATTTTTTTAGTTTAGTAGGTTTAGTAGGGAAGTTTCCCTAGTACAGTTGAGAATTAAGAATCAGTTCTTATGCAGTAGATACCATATAGTTTTGTGTCCATGGCTTGACATAAAGAAAAAATGGCTACAATTTATTTTGACCATCCCCAAGAGACATTCTGCTGACTATAAGTAACTTTGCAACTATATATCAAATAACTCTCGCAGGAGTATGACTGTTAAGTTAGGATTAAGGTTAGTAGAATGATTTGCATGTACTTGCAAAGTTACTTATAGTCAGCAGAATGTCTAAATCTAACTTAAAGGGATAGTTCACCCAAAAATGAAAATTTTGTCATCATTTACTCACACTCATACGGAGCCCATTAAGGGACATGGTGGTGGAAAAAATTTGGGGTGGGAGGAAAAAATGTTTTCAAATGTTTTGCGTTCTCTCGCAAAACTTCTGAGTTCTCTGGCAAAACCAGTTGAGTTCGGACAAACTCTTTCTGTTTACTTTACAACTTGCTGTAGTTCCGTATGTTCACAATGGAGCGATTCATGGAGTTTTATATAAATAAAGTAATACGTCTGTGCTTAGTTCAAAGCACGGTTTTGGGACATTCTAAAACACTTAATGTGGCTTAATGTTTTAAAACAGTGACATTGGAGGACCAAATTCGATTATAATACATGCTGATAAAATTAGGCTAATATTAATAACCTTAAAATATTAGGCTAATATTAATAACCTTTTAATAATATTACTATTAATAAAGCAGAATAGCCCAGAATATGAATGCAACGCCCTGAACGTTAAGCTTTTTCTCCCCCATAGAAAACAATTAATGTTGGCTAATGAGTGAGGACGGTGATTTAATAATACCAAATCTGTTTACAGTTTACGCACAGCCCAGAATGTAATGCGCAGTGTTTTCTCCCCCGCAGACAAAACATTATAAAAAACTCTTAGCATGTTGCTTTCTGTGCATAGTGTATACTTTTAATAAAATATAAAACTTGGGCTTTATATCACCGTTTTTTTATATTAAGCCACATTAAACATGCTTTTCTATGGGGGAGTATCATGCAATTCAGCTCATATTTTGAGCTTGCATGTACACAGTACATACAGGTGCATCTCAATAAATTAGAATGTCGTGGAAAAGTTCATTTATTTCAGTAATTCAACTCAAATTGTGAAACTTGTGTATTAAATATTCAATGCACACAGACTGAAGTAGTTTAAGTCTTTGGTTCTTTTAATTGTAATGATTTTGACTCACATTTAACAAAAACCCACCAATTCACTATCTCAACCAATTAGAATATGGTGACATGCTAATCAACTCAAAACACCTGCAAAGGTTTCCTGAACCTTCAAAATGGTCTCTCAGTTTGGTTCACTAGGCTACACAATCATGGGGAAGACTGCTGATCTGACAGTTGTCCAGAAGACAATCATTGACACCCTTCACAAGGAGGGTAAGCCACAAACATTCATTGCCAAAGAAGCTGGCTGTTCACAGAGTGCTGTATCCAAGCATGTTGACAGAAAGTTGAGTGGAAGGAAAAAGTGTGGAAGAAAAAGATGCACTACCAACGCGAGAGAACCACAGCCTTATGAGGATTGTCAAGCAAAATCGATTCAAGAATTTGGGTGAACTTCACAAGAAATGGACTGAGGCTGGGGTCAAGGCATCAAGAGCCACCACACACAGACGTGTCAAGGAATTTGGCTACAGTTGTCCTCTCCTGAACCACAGACAACGTCAGAGGCGTCTTACCTGGGCTAAGGAGAAGAACTGGACTGTTGCCCAGTGGTCCAAAGTCCTCTTTTCAGATGAGAGCAAGTTTTGTATTTCATTTGGAAAGCAAGGTCCTAGAGTCTGGAGGAAGGGTGGAGAAGCTCATAGCCCAAGTTGCTTGAAGTCCCGTGTTAAGTTTCCACAGTCTGTGATGGTTTGGGGTGCAATGTTATCTGCTGGTGTTGGTCCATTGTGTTTTTTGAAAACCAAAGTCACTGCACCCGTTTACCAAGAACTTTTGGCGCACTTCATGCTTCCTTCTGCTGACCAGCTTTTTAAAGATGCTGATTTTATTTTCCAGCAGGATTTGGCACCTGCCCACACTGCCAAAAGCACCAAAAGCTGGTTAAATGACCATGGTGTTGGTGCGCTTGACTGGCCAGCAAACTCACCACACCTGAACCCCATAGAGAATCTATGGGGTAGTGTCAAGAGGAAAATGAGAAACAAGAGACCAAAAAATGCAGATGAGCTGAAGGCCACTTTCAGAGAAACTTGGGTTTCCATACCACCTCAGCAGTGCCACAAACTGATCACCTCCATGCCACGCCGAATTGAGGCAGTAATTAAAGCAAAAGGAGCCCCTACCAAGTATTGAGTACATATACAGTAAATGAACATACTTTCCAGAAGGCCAACAATTCACTAATTTTTTAATTTTTTTTTATTGGTCTTATGAAGTATTCTAATTTGTTGAGATTAAGACTTAAACTATTTCAGTCTGTGTGCATTGAATTTATTTAATACATGAGTTTCACAATTTGAGTTGAATTACTGAAATAAATGAACTTTTTATTTTTAAATCACCGTGTTCGTTCATATAGCCTACCTTAAGTGTTTTCTATGGGGGAGAAATAGCTTAACATGCAGGGCGTTGCATTCATATTCTGGGCTATTCTGCTTTATTAATAGTAATGTTATTAATAAGATTATTAATATTAACGTAATAAATTTATTAGTATTAATTATTATCGAATTTGGTCCTTCAATGTCACCGTTTTAATACATTTTAGAATGTATTAAATTTTTAATGCATTTTGGAATGTCCCAAAACCTTGCCTTGAATTAAGCACTGACTGTATTTCTTTATACTTGAGTCCAAGTTCAAAATAAAACTCTGTGAACCGCTCCATCGTGAATATACGGAGCTGTTACCACTGCAAGCTGTAAAGTAAACAGGAAGAGTTTGTCCGAACTCAATTGGTTTTGCGAGAGAACACAAAAGTTTTACAAGGCAATGCAAATCTTTGCGAGAGAACGCAAAAGTTTTGCGAAAGTTTCCTTCCACCCTGAATTTTTTTCCATGTTTATGAAATCATTAAGGAAATTGAATCTGAATCACAATTAGAATCATTAAATTCCTCACAATTTTCCAGAGTTTCCCAATTTTCCCACTCCTATTTTCCAGAGTCATCATTTAGGGGTTGTGCAAGTTTGGAGGAGAAGTCTCAGTTCATATGACAGCCCATTAGCGTGATGTAATTGTTAGCAAACAGAAGTGTTCCAGAGAGCAGTTCAGACAATCACATGCAAATTGAAATAACGATTCACCTCTCACTCTATCATTTATCTGTTTACAAGAGCACTCATGACTCCATCCAGCTTCTCAGAGATAATGTACACTGCCTTTCACAGCGATTAGATCTCATGAGAGTGAGAGTCAAAAACTGACTGAAGTTTAGTTGATTGTTCAAATTCCAATTCACGGTTCTCAACTTTTGTCCACTGTCGGGCTTCAGAGGTGTAGAAAGTTGTTGCAAAGGCCCACATTTTGTTTCATTGGGGTGTGGGCTTTGGGGTGTTTTCATGAAATATTTATATGTGCATATTCAGGATAGAGAGTAACGAAAAAAGAACAACAGATGCCTGTCAGTAAAAAGCTTTATCATCCGCCGTGACCCCTCCATGTCTTTGTTTATTTTCCTACTCTCTGACGGGGTGGAATCCTAGTCTTGTTGTGGACACAAGGGTTAATCTAAACCCCAGACCCCATTTTAATGTCTGTAGGGATCAAGGAAGGGAATTGTTGGACCTGAGACAAAAGCCCAATGAAAGGCAGGCTGGGAAAAAGTACGAGGATGGGCCAGGGGCTAGAGGAGGTGGCAATGAGGGAGTAAAGAATGCAGAGCCTTTACACTGAAGCTCTGTCCCATTTTTTTATATAGATAAGATGAAGATGTCCAAATCTGAGTGAAAATAGAATGTTAAAGGTGTGATGAAGCAGAGGTTATCGTGACAGATCTCTTACTAATAATAAAATATTAAAAAGATGTAATTTGTAAAGAACCATAATTATAATGTGTGTTAAATTAGAAAGATGCAACATAGAAGGTATATAATGCTAAAAAATATTAAATATATTTTAAATCTAGACTATAAAACTATATTGCCTATATGCATATACAGTATGTACACACACTTTTTAAAATGCATACAGTAGCTACTTTTCAAATGTACTCCGTATTTTTATTGTTCATAAATCATAACCAAATTACAATTGAAAAAAACTGTATTTTTAAACATTTTAAAACGTAATTTATTCCTGTGATGTGAAAGCTGAATTTTCAGCATCATTACTCCAGTCTTCAGTGTCACATGATCCTTCAGAATCCATTATAATATGCTGATTTGATGCTCAAGAAACATTTATTATTTTTTATCAAAGTTAAACAGTTATGTTCATGAATAATTTTGTAGAAATCATGATTTTATTTTAAGGATTTTTTGATTCAGTTCAAAAGAATTTATTTGAAATAGAAATAATAATAATAATAATATATATATATATATATATATATATATATATATATATATATATATATATATATACACACACACACATACATATTAGTCCAGCAAGTCTAAAATTACCCTAAAAAAAAAAAACATGGCGTCGGACCAAATCACATGATCTGTCCCTCCAATTAATATGTCCTATGATCAGTAAAAACCCCATAATCCTTGGCTGTTGTTTTCTAGATTTTCTAGGTGGTGTTTTTTACTGTAATTAATGTGGAGCAGACAGGAAGCAGCAAAGGTGCAACAGTAACAAAAATTATGGATTATGATTATTAATGTACAATCGTTTCTTTTTTTTCTTTTTCTTTCTTTGTCAGATGACTCTCTGTACGAGTCTCCAGAGCCGTTCCTGACAGATGACTCCAGCGGTGGTTGGGCATTAACTCCCAGTCTGTGGCTCATGCTTCCGCTGCTTCTGCTCCTGTGTCCCTCATAGCATTATCACCCCCTGATCATGACCACGCCCACCCAACCTGCTTCGCCCTGCCCCTTCATGCATCACAATGACACGCCACGCCCATTCAGTTCTGGAGTCCAGTCAACAGACGTTGATATGGATTTTTACCCAGCCTGCAACCCTGCAGGACAGCCGCTAACCAGCCCTCATTTGCAGTGACACTTATGCCCCACCCAAATACCCAAATTTGGGCATTCCTGCATCGGCGCTCTTGCTCGACTGACAAAAGACATGTGAATTGGCCAGCTTTTTTGAGAGCGCTCTACTTTTCTGCCAACATCCCACCATCATCCACGTGTCAGGAGACAGATTCAACCGACTGCCATCTGAATCGCTCTGTTTGTCTGTGTTAACCACCTACCTGAGCCTTCACTGTCATCTGAGCTCAATTTTCACGTTTCTGAGAGCGTGTGCGAGTGTTGATGCTTGTGTTTGCGTGTGTGTTTGTGCTCGTTGGTGCGCGTATGCCGATGTTCTCATATGAACAAATGTACAGAGCAGTCACAGTCCCTTACAAAATTACTAGAAAAACTTGTTCCATTACTCATTGAGAGAAGAAGACAATTCTATCTGTGAATCTGCCAAAGACACTACTTAAACTTTTTTTAATAAGAGGAGGGGGACAAATACTGGCTTTGGTAGGAGATTACATGCAACCACGGAACATTTCAGGCTTTTAGAGTCATGGGAGGGGAGTGACAGACAACAGTGTAGATTTTTCTATTATTATCTTTTTTTGTCATACAAAAAAGAAACAAAAAAACAAGAATGTTGCATAGATTTAAAAAAAAAATAAAAAAACATAGCTAAAAATGGCCTTTTTTCACTGGTGCTTAATCTGAAATGAGCTTGTCTGTCTTGAACTGCAAAAAGATCATTTTCTTAGTTATTATTTTTGACTTGTTTTCTAGTAAAGATATTAAAACCTTTGCAAAATAAGATATTTAACATTGAATGATGTTTTATTTACCCTATTGGAAAATTATGGAGCCCCTGAAGTGACCTTTGTTAAAAAAAAAAAAAATAATAATAATAATAATAATAATAATTTTAAAAAAAAGACAAGAAAGGTTTTCTCTGAAAATTTCCCAGTTAGAAAATTAATAAAACATTTTCTTGTTTTGTCACACAATAGAACAACAGTTTTTCTCATTCAAACAAAACAAAAAATCTTCTGGTCCGTGTGAATTAGTTTCATTGTGTGTATGAAACAGTTTTTTTTGTATGCATGTATCACTGAAAAAATAGTGTAGGATTTACTTTGAAACAAATTTCACTCAGAAACTGTTAGAAGTCACAAAGTTACAAAAAAACGACAAGCAGATTTTGAAGTAGAAAGAATTAAATGGTTTTTTTTTTTTTTGTTTGTTTGTTTTTAAACATAATTTTTTACAATATAGATGCTTTCTGTGCCAATTTAGGGGCTCCATAGCAAATAATAATCTTTTTTTGTGTGCTTGTTTGTTTTAGCATAAATCTGATAAAATATTAGGTTTGCGTTTAAGATTTTTTTTTTTTTTTTTTCCAAAAATAATAATAATAATAATAATTCAAGAAATATCAGTTGAAAAAAAAAATGTATGAGATTTTTTATTTCAAATAATAATCTTACTCTGAGTGACATTTTATTTACCCTTTTGGAAAATGATGGTCTTAATATCCGACGCAAACGTACACAAGACAAAAATACAGATTAAGAGAATGTATTTCTGCAGTGTATACAGTGCCAAGTGGAAGAGGGGATGTCTGTGTTGAGGAAGTGTTTGTTGTCAGGTCAGCTTTCTAACTTTGGTCCCAGCCTGTGTCGCTCTCTGTATCTGCCTCTCTCTCTCTCTGTTTCTCTCTCTCTCTCTCTTGCTGCCATTTTTGAATGTGGTCTGTTCTATGTGCCGCCCCGTCACGCATAGATCTCCCACACTTGCACTTGCTCCCTTTATCCGTGCTGAGGAGGACCGCTGAACGAGAGGCCTCAGGACCCTGAGCGCCCGGTCACTTTGGCGTAAAGACTGACGGACCGAGGCCTTGCACTGCAACTAGAAACGCTACATGAGACTTCATATGAGGGATTCAAAATCCACATAACACTTCTGCTTTTGAGACAATTTCATGAAAAAAAAAAAAGAAGAACAGAAAGGAGAAACTATAAAGATGTGGGAATATTTGTGCGTTGGAATTGTTTTGTGACTGTAAAAATATATGTCATGAAGATTTCAAGGCAAGTCGGCATGGATCGTCTAAGAGAACGAGCAACGTTTTTTAAATGTTTGTTGGAACTTTTATATTTTACTTATTCCCATGTTATTTTTAACTTTTCAAAAGAGCAGCAGAAATTATTCATATGTGATATGAAATTATAATGTAGACCCTTGAATTATTAGAGCAACGATGGTACCAGTTCTGCAGTTACATGAGTCTAGACGAGTCAGATGTTGCTGTTGTTGTTGTTGTTGTTTCCTGCTTGTATCACGATGCATTCTGGTACATGTAGTCCTGAAATGTTTTTTTTTTTTTTCTTTCTCCAAGTGTTACTATGAGATTATTTTTATTTGTTAATCATGTGGATAAAACATATTTTGAGTTCATATAAAATGTTCAAATGCTCTGGCAAAGGACAACTACAAGAAAAAAAGGAAAAAATGAAATAAAGCTTTTTGTTTAAATGACAGTCTTTTTTTAACAAACAGGAAATGTGAGTTTGTGTGGAATGAAACCACACACAGTTCTAACTCTGTGTGGAATGAAATACTTGAATTTTTTTTTCTTCATTCAGCAAGGATGCATTAAAATGATCAAAAGTGACAGTAAAGAAAATTTTCCATTTCAAAATAAAGTCTGTTCTGCTGAACTTTTTATTCATCAATGAATCTAAAAAAAAAAAAAAAAAAAAATCACAGTTTCCACAAAAAATGAATCATCATAACTCTTCTCAACATTGATAATAATAAGAAATGTTTCTTAAGCAAAAAAAAAATCTGCATATTAGAATGATTTCTGAAGTGACACTGAAGACTGGAGTAAAAAGACTAATTTATATTATTAATATAGAAATGGTTTATTTTAAATTGTAATATTTCACAATAATACTGTTTTTACTGTATTTTTGATCAAATAAATGCAGCCTTGATGAGCATAAGAAATTCCTTTAAAAATGTAAAATGTAAAAAAAAAAGAAAGAAAGAAAAAATGCCATGTTCCAAAGCATGATACACTTTTTATTACTTTTCAGAACTGAACAATATATAAGTTTAAGGTAAGTGCCTTGTATGATGTGGTTGCAGTGCATTCTGGGAATAATATATGCAGTACTGATGTAGAATATGGCTAAATCAAGGCAGTTATCAACCTTTTTCAGTTTTCTTGTCGAGTGCATCTATGATTCCTTGAATTGCTCCCTCTGCAGGCAGCTCACTAACTTTGAGGTATCTCAGAACCTCCAAGACTAATCTGTTTCAGCATCTGATCAACTTTTTTTTTTTTTTTTTTTTTTTTACGATAACCATTTTTCACCAGGGTTACTCGTATTTTGATGAAAGCAAAGGAACTCAGACCAGGCCAAATGAGCTCCAGAGACACCTTCAAAGATAAGGTAATGTATCAATCACACAGAGACCAGACAACATGAAAGCTCTTCCTTTGGTTTTTATGTTTCTAACTTCAAAAAAAGAAAAAAAAAAAAGAAAGATTATCCACCAATTTAGCCGTGTCATTCAATAACTTAATCCCTGCTGGCCTTGTGACCCTCCAGGACTCTGAAAACTTCCTTTCACACTGACAACACATTTCCTATTTCTAAACGTCTCATTCTCTTCCTCTATTTGTCTCTCACTGACACGCACGGACACCTTGCGTCCAAAGGCTCTACTATTTGGGAAGGGATGGCAGTAAATGCATCTGAACGGCTGTAGTTTGCAGTAATGTTTGTGAGAGGGTCAGAAAATGGAGGCTGATAGGACTGAGTGCTGAGCTTGGTCTCATGCAGCGATGGAAAGCACCGTGCCAGGAGTCTTACCGAGAGAGATGGGGTAATTGTGCACAGATTTGGACAATTTTCCCCAATTTGGTATTATCTGTTTCCTACCAGACAGCTGAAACAGGAAATGATGGAAGATTCTAGAAAATACCCCTTTCCATGACACCAGGGCCTCCTGGAAATTACGCATCTTGAATATCGCCCGTAATGCATTGCATTATGAAATATGAAGTATTTATACATTAATAAATATGGTATATGAAGGGCTTATAATTCACCATATGGAAAACATTTTGTGTCAGTCAAATGTCAGTAACAACGCGCATACAACCGTTTGACATTTACGTTCCCATAATATGAAAAGAAAAACTATTGCTGGAACATGCAGTTGGTTAATTTAGTTTATTTGTGTGGGACTGACTTCATACAGTCTTTCAAACAAACAGTGTAAACTATAAGGAATGGAAATTATTTTACATTTCGCACCACAGGCACTGTAGTTCTTTTTTTATGGTTTATTTAATTCAATTATTTGCTTCATTTGCAAGGGGTCAAAGGTTAAACTGGTGTGAGACACTGTGAGATTGGTTTGAAACAGCATACTTTCCAGCATTGCATATGTATACACTATGCACAGTATGTGAATGTTCTTTATGCATGGAATATCTGGATGAGTTCACATTTGTACAAAAAAAGAGCAGTAAACAACTAGTGAGCACTCTGTGGAATATTGTGTCCCACGTTGCAATGCACCCACATGACCTTAGTTTTATGAAAAGTTTATCTTTTGTTTTATCAGAGTGCAAAGATTTTAAAAAAAAAAAAGAAAGAAAGAAAAATGCCATGTTCCAAAGCATGATACACTTTTATTACTTTTCAGAACTGAACAATATATAAGTTTAAGGTAAGTGCCTTGTATGATGTGGTTGCAGTGCATTCTGGGAATAATATATGCAGTACTGATGTAGAATATGGCTAAATCAAGGCAGTTATCAACCTTTTTCAGTTTTCTTGTCGAGTGCATCTATGATTCCTTGAATTGCTCCCTCTGCAGGCAGCTCACTAACTTTGAGGTATCTCAGAACCTCCAAGACTAATCTGTTTCAGCATCTGATCAACTTTTTTTTTTTTTTTTTTTTTTTACGATAACCATTTTTCACCAGGGTTACTCGTATTTTGATGAAAGCAAAGGAACTCAGACCAGGCCAAATGAGCTCCAGAGACACCTTCAAAGATAAGGTAATGTATCAATCACACAGAGACCAGACAACATGAAAGCTCTTCCTTTGGTTTTTATGTTTCTAACTTCAAAAAAAAAAGAAAAAAAAAAAAAAAGAAAGATTATCCACCAATTTAGCCGTGTCATTCAATAACTTAATCCCTGCTGGCCTTGTGACCCTCCAGGACTCTGAAAACTTCCTTTCACACTGACAACACATTTCCTATTTCTAAACGTCTCATTCTCTTCCTCTATTTGTCTCTCACTGACACGCACGGACACCTTGCGTCCAAAGGCTCTACTATTTGGGAAGGGATGGCAGTAAATGCATCTGAACGGCTGTAGTTTGCAGTAATGTTTGTGAGAGGGTCAGAAAATGGAGGCTGATAGGACTGAGTGCTGAGCTTGGTCTCATGCAGCGATGGAAAGCACCGTGCCAGGGGAGTCTTACCGGGGAGAGATGGGGGTAATTGTGCACAGATTTGGACAATTTTCCCCCAATTTGGTATTATCTGTTTCCTACCAGACAGCTGAAACAGGAAATGATGGAAGATTCTAGAAAATACCCCTTTCCATGACACCAGGGCCTCCTGGAAATTACGCATCTTGAATATCGCCCGTAATGCATTGCATTATGAAATATGAAGTATTTATACATTAATAAATATGGTATATGAAGGGCTTATAATTCACCATATGGAAAACATTTTGTGTCAGTCAAATGTCAGTAACAACGCGTACAACCGTTTGACATTTACGTTCCCATAATATGAAAAGAAAAACTATTGCTGGAACATGCAGTTGGTTAATTTAGTTTATTTGTGTGGGACTGACTTCATACAGTCTTTCAAACAAACAGTGTAAACTATAAGGAATGGAAATTATTTTACATTTCGCACCACAGGCACTGTAGTTCTTTTTTTATGGTTTATTTAATTCAATTATTTGCTTCATTTGCAAGGGGTCAAAGGTTAAACTGGTGTGAGACACTGTGAGATTGGTTTGAAACAGCATACTTTCCAGCATTGCATATGTATACACTATGCACAGTATGTGAATGTTCTTTATGCATGGAATATCTGGATGAGTTCACATTTGTACAAAAAAAAAGAGCAGTAAACAACTAGTGAGCACTCTGTGGAATATTGTGTCCCACGTTGCAATGCACCCCACATGACCTTAGTTTTATGAAAAGTTTATCTTTTTGTTTTATCAGAGTGCAAAGATTTAAAAAAAAAAAGAAAAAGATTGTTTTTATTTACAGGATGGCAACTGGGCAGAACTCAGAATTAAAAACGCCTACATGAGCTCATTAGTATTCATAGGTTTTTATACATAAAGCATGGCTCTTGCACATGAATTTTTTCATGTTTGGACAGATACACAAATGTACAATCTCATGTTATATTTTTACATATGAATAACTTCAGTGATGAACATGTTTAAAATCCTTCAAAATTTATAGAAAGTTGAGTGCATGCAATTCATAGTAATCTATTTTATTGTATTTAAGGAGATAAATGTTAAATAGCATTACATTTATTTAGCACAGTCTACCATGTATACACTGTAAAAAACATTATATATATATATATATATATATATATATATATATATATTGAAGTTGTAAGCAAAACGATCATAAGAATGTTTTACTAGAAAATGCTTTTCAGTTTTTTCTACTTCAAAATTTGAATTTTAACTCTGTATCTTCTGTATCTTTATAATTGTTTGTGAAATTTACTTGCAAATTATTTTCACGGTTTTTTCACTGTACCATTTATTTTACATTTTAACTTGTTTTAAATTTATTTTGATATTACAGCAGTTCCAGTATGTGTTGTGTGATTTCTAAATTACACTGTAAAATCAGTGGTTTCATTTATATTTCAGACATGTTAAGCTTTGAAGCTGCACTATAGTGTTTTTTTTTTTTTTTTTTTGATGAATGAACAAAGATTGTTTATTGCACAAGTTAAATAAGTTAAAAAGTTTAAAAAAAGTTAAGAAAAAAAAAAAACCTTTTGCAAACTACTTTGCCCAATGCACAATAATGATTTATAAGCTGCCAGGTCAGATTTTGTGGGAAATGTCAGTTTGACATCATTCATCTTTGCATGGTTACATCACATCCTCAAGGATAATAAAAGTTTGGCTATTGCAGCACATGTGTGCTGTGGTGGGAGATGCATTAATAGTTCTGAAAGCCAATAGCCATAACTAATGAGTAACATTATTAACAATGGATCGTTCAATAAGGCAACCATCTGAGTAATCATTCCAAACCTTGCCTAACTTCTGTAACCCAATTTATTTATTTCAAATGAGTCAAAAGATCTGCTCAAAATACATATATTCCTATTTTCATTAAGTCTGTTTGACTTTGTTCTGACATTCGCTGTGATAAAATGATCAGCTGTAACCACGGGTCACCTTCATATTTATCCATGCTGAAGAGTTGAGCTAAAGGTCAAATCACATAATTACCAAAACAACATTCCTCCACGAGTAGGCCAAATCTTCCTTAAATAATTTAATTCATCCACACAAAGTGTGAAAATCATTTAATTAATAAATATGCCAGTAACTATTTTTGGGCCAACTTTTCTCCATCATTAAATGATAAGCAAGACATCGCCATGGGATTGTGTGTGAGTACTGAACTCAGTCATCTGTAACAGTACATCGCAAAGGCAAGTACATAAAAGACTTTAGGTTTCTGAAGCTCTCAGTACGCTGATATTGTTGGTATCAATCCAAATGCATGGATGAGGAGAGGCACTTTAGTTACTATAATAACTTATACCGGAACACTGACAGAACTGATTTATCTGAATTTTTGAAAAGGTCCTGTTCACATCATTGATGTCAGTAAGGATTCATGTATGATTTTCAACTTTTTAAAGAATGTTGAATTACATTGTTACTTTTGTGTTACATTGTTGCTTTTTTTTTTGGAAAGTCGAGTTACTTTCAAATAACATTGTTACCTTTTATGGATTGTTTAGTTACGTTTATGTTACGTTGTCACTATTTATGGAAAGTTAATTTAGCTTTCCATTTCACATACTGTTCAAAAATAGTCAAAGTATCCAAGTGCACACAGCGACAGAACGAGGAATCAGCATTACAAACAGCAGCCCTTTGCTATCATTTTCCAAACCTCCCGCTAACTCATGTGTGACAGACAGAAAAGTGAGGAGTCTCCAGAAAACAATAAACAAAAGCACTCTTTGCTAATTAGCATATTGAGTGCTGTATCTCTTCAGCGAGATGAACTGATTGGTATTCTGGAGTCCGCCAGCGTCTCTCATCTCCGGTAAATTTGCTGTGAACGGTGACTGTGTTCCTGTCGCGTTCCCGTGTGCCACCACTCCACTGTCCTCTTGTGCGATAACAAAGCTCAGCTTGACCTTTTAGCAATCAAAAGCCCAACAGTCGATGTCCTATCAAACTCTCAGTGTGAGACGCCCATGCCTGGTTCAGGATAGAGCTGGTAGATTGCACCCTAGGTACCCCCTAACAAGATAAAGAGGGGGCAACTAAGATGTCTTACTCTTAACAAATCAAGCCCAGCGATCTCATGGCCGACACAGTAATCATGCTGCGTGTTACCCTGCGTGGACCTAACGCCCAAATAACACGAGTCCCTCCGGCGGGATCTGTACGAACATAAAACAACTCCAGCAGAGTCTACTAGGCCTCCTGCAGGACGTCAAAAGAACACTTCATCCAGATTCAGAAATCCTGGAGGATTCCTAATGTGAAAAATGTCGAGGAAGATCCAGAGGTCTGTGTCCCATTTGTTCTTTTCCCTTATTTGAATGGATCAGATTTTCTTGATTCAAGAAAGTCTTAAATAAACATGAGAGCACCATTTTATGAATATAATTTCATTAAAGCAATATAAATGCATCATTCATTCATTCAAATTGACCCCTTTTACACATTTAGTTTTATAATTTATTGGTTGGCCTAATGTTACAACTTCTCAAAACAATTTTACAAATTTACAAAACTTTTTTAAAATATAAAATTAGGCTACTTTGTATTACATTGTTTCTTTTTGTGTTATTACTTTTTTGTTACTTACATTACTTTTATTCATATACAAAGAGGCAAAACTTACGTTACATTGTTGCATTTTTAATTGAAAGTTATTTTGTGTTAGGTCTACCCCAGATAGCAAAAAACACTCTGGCCAGTTCCGGTTAGATTCTCGCCTGGTTAGACTTACCACTTTACACTTTACAGCCGCATCACAAACACGTGCATGAGAGCGAGCTGTGGGCTACACTCGGCCTGGATAACACACGCCGATGCAGAGTCTGAGCTGAAGGCACCGAGGGACAGCCGAACTCGGACCAATTACTACATGTTATCTGGGACATGGTTACTTTTTACTGAAAGTTAAAATACTTTTGAATTACATGATTAATATTTTTTAAACTTCGTTTTGCATTGTTACTTTATGAAAAGGTAATTTACTTTTGTTAAATTACTTTTATTTTTTCATTGAAAGTCAATTTACTTCAGAATTAAAGGCCCGTCACACCAAGGACGATAAAGAAGATAACGATAAAGATCTAAAAATCGTTCTCAGTATTAGAATAGCAGAGTCCACACCACAACTATAACGATAAAGGCACAGAGAAACGATATCGTTGGAATCACTTTCAGAACATTTTTTTTTCCAGCTGCTGAACGATACAAACATTGACATCCAATCAGGATCCATCCTGCTATAAGGAGCTCGAGAATATAAAGCGGCTGATGCGTGTGCGCTTAGAACAAACAGACGATATCATTTTTTTCCATTTATTCCAACGATATCATTTCTCTATGCCTTTATCGTTATAGTTGTGGTGTGGACTCTGCTATTCTTTAATATTGAGAATGATTTTTAGATCTTTATCGTTATCTTTATAGTTATCGTCCTTGGTGTGTATCGTACCCTGGGCCTTAATATCATTATCGGGGCTTTATTTTGTTATTTCTTTATGGAACGCTAAATTACGATAATTCAGGGCCAGCGCTACCTCAGGCTTAGAGGCAGGGCCTAAGACTAGGATCATTGGATAGATGAATTGTCACTCACCTGTAGTTACACCAAGTAGTGTCACCGTTTGCAAGTGGGTCCCACCCTCTAAATGAACAGGGTACGATGAAGAAAATGCAGAAAATGCAACTTTTCTGCAACATGGCAAACGTTAAATGAGTGACTTAAGATGGCGCCCAAACGAACGCAGCGTCTTCGGGGCTGCTAGATAAAAAGACACGCAGAGAAAGTGCAGCTAGTGATGCAGGAATGTTGTTATCATCATTTATTTTGTCGGGATCGATGTATTCTAAAAGTAAAGTGGGCCTTGTTCTGTCAATTAGCGTCATTTCAGGATTGATCATTGCCGGTTTACTAGTTCAAAATTAGCGCGCACAATGATGAACTGACTAGCATAACATTGACTAAAGAGTTTGTATTTAAAAAGTCAAAGAACACTAGAGGATTTTTAAGGTTTACACAAAAAGTACTTTAACTACCTGTATATCTTCATTTTAATGCTTCATTTTAGTTTTCAAATCCTAAATACTGTTGTTATTGAACAATAGACATAACAAAAATTTTATATAGGCTATAAAATAATAATAATAATAAACTGTTCTTTCTGCTCAGTAGATTAGTGTCATTTCTACTGGCAGATGATTTGTGTATATAGTCCATTTTTAAGGTAGCCTATTTCACTGCAATACATAACTATATCTATAGTTGGCTATATATTGGTTAGAGGAGGGGGAAATACTGTCCATACCCAGCTACAGTAGGGAAAAAATTATAACAAGCATTTTATCATTCGTTCATTTACAGAAGTGGTGTCCAGGAAGGGTTCATCTGTAATTATTTGTTGCCAATGTAATATTGTATATTTATTGGTTTCATTACACTGTGTAGAGTAGGTAAAGCTGTTCTCCCAAACAGTGGGTGGGTGTGTTACAGTAAATAAATTACTGAACAAATTACTGCTAAGAAAAAAATCTCAGCTGCCTTTAATTTTTAGTCAGTGTGGCTTTGTGAGCCATTTGTAATTAAATTGAAATAAATTGTCAGAAAAAGTTTAATCAAGTTAAGTTAACAAAAATGTCATGACTTAATGTTCTTTTTTAACAGCGTAGAAAAGCAATCTAACCTATCTAATGACATTAATTTGTTTAAACACTACCTGTTGTAGGATCAATGATGAGGTTTCTAAAGACCTTCTACTGTACAGAGATTTCTAACGAAAGAGAGAGGAGCAAGAGTTTAGTGTTTACCTCAGTTAAAGTTGAATGAATATGGACATATAAGTAAAATATACAAATGTTAAGGTGTTCTACAAATAAAAAGGTTAGGAATCATTTTGTTTCAAGTGTGTTTTATTTATTCGGTGGGCCTCCAAATGTCTGAAGAACTGGCCCTGCGTTTATGTTACATTGTTACTATTTATGGAAAGTTAAAGCTGCATTCTGTGACTTTTTTTGGTTAAAATGACCCAAAGTTAATTATTGAGCAAGTACTTAACCAGTGTTCAAAACTGTCTCCTTACCTTAGCCCGATTCACAACAATAAGCTTAATAATGTTTTCTAATAGTGTTTTGGGTTGGTTTCCGAGTTTGCCACAGTTAGTCGTTGTGTCACTACATTACGTCTGTATTCATAAAGGAGTCCCATTTTGTAGCCTCTTCTTACTGCAGCTGGAATAATTAAACTTGTCTTTTTAGCACGAGTTCTAAGGAATATTTAATTGCTATTTGTGGTTAAAAGAGCAATTTCTTTCGCTGACATTCGAATGGTATGACAATTAGAGAGTAGGCTGTACAGAAACTGAAATCTACAGATAACACTAAAACACACTAAATACACTCCATTTATTGTAAAAAACTTTTTTTTTTCAGTTGGTCAGAACAAAACTGGCAGACATTTTGGACATATTTCCAAGACACAGTATCTTTAATTCTGAAGAACAGTGAATATCCACACTGGTGCATTGACTGACTGCCCACACAAACACCTCAAAACATTAGATTCATCCACGCTGAGGAGCCGTGCCGATGCACAACACCCGTAAAAGAAGATAATTCCACACATAATTGCAATGGCAGGCTTCACACAGAGATGGCAGTTAGGTGGCTACAGCTTTAAATTTGGTTGTTACATCATTGAATTTTTAATTGAAATAATTTTAATTATTTTGTGTCACATTGTTACTTTTTAATGAAGGTTAAATTAATTTTGTATTGCATGATTCATATTTTTGGAAACTTAAGTTACTTTCATTTTGCTTTGTAACTTTCTATGAAAAGGTAAATTACTTTTGGTTTTGTCACAGAGATCTTTTCCTCCAGAGTGAAAGTGGATATTATGAAGTAAATTTAACAAGTAAAGCTATAAGTTGTTATTTAAAAACCCTTATTTGATTATGTAACACACATTACTTGTAATACATTACCTCAACAACACTTTAATTTAGAAAGGTGAAGAGATGAAATAAGATCTGCTCTTCGATCTAAATTGGAAGTTGATTTGTATTCCCTCCTCCATTACAGGAGCAAACCATCCCAGTTCTTGTCGCACTGCACTGTGGATTCATGCAATTGGAAAATAAACTACTTTCCATTTGCCTTCATAGTTTTTATTGTTCTTGTTTTCTCATGCTTTACAAGATATGCTTGAAAGAACATAAACTCCAAAACATTTCCACCGGCCTGTTTCTATCTCCTCTCCATCAGGGCTTAAGCCCCAGCAGTAAGCTGTTACATCGCATCCTGTTTGCCACATTAATTTCCTGCGCTTAACAATATTTTAGCATAATTAACAGGAGTGAGCCAATCTGCTGCTCATTGATTCCTCCTCTTTCTCTCTTCCTCTCAGAAACACACACTCAAAAGAGGGTGAAAGTCTGGCTTGCTTTATTAATGAGGACCATCTGTGCAGAGGCACAGTGAAGGAGAGAAAGAGAGAGGGAAAAGACGAAAAGAAAGCAGAGAGGGAGAGAAGAGGAAAGGAGAGAGTGTTGAGAGGGAGCTGAGAGAGCTCAATAGAGGAGTTTGGGGTCTAAACTGAATCTGATCAAGATCCTGGGTGAGTCTAAAAACTGTAGGAAGACAAGGAGAACAGTTTTTCTTCCTTTAATGTCTTCCTTTAAACTCATCATGTTAAATCAACAGTCCACCCAGTTATTTACTCACTCTCATTTTTCACCCCAAATTTGAAGATTTTTTACTAAAGATAATGAAGACAATCCAAATAGTAGGCTAATAGTTAATAGTAATTTTGATTTCATGCAGATTTTAAATGTTGGTCTTTTCCTCAGACAAAGCCTTCATCTGCATTCAGAATACTTGTTACACAGCATGGTCATGCAGACCTCTTTAATGATATTTGTGCACCGCTGACATTTATAAGCTATAGGCTATATCTAAGCTATATATTAAGTTGTTGTATGTTGTTCTACTTTGTGTTCCACTGATAAAAATAACAGCAAATGTGTTTGAAATCATAAGTAGCACCTGAGTAGTTAATGACAAAATGTTCGTGTTCATTGGGGAAACAAACACTTTAACACTTCAACAACTGTTCACATATATTATAACACAAAGATATCTTTTAAACACACTGCAGTCTGTTCTGTTAGTAGCAGTATTCATCAACTGAGAAACTGAAAAAGAAACTGCTAAGCAGGTATTACAGCTTATTTTGTTAGATTTTTTGTTTAAAGGCTTGAATGCAAACTTTAACTTTGGATCAAACAGATGGTTTAATTAACAACAGTCTGACACCGCATTGACAATGTGACTATTATAAATACGTACAATATTTCTTAGGTTTTTAAAATTGTAAAAACAGAAAAAACATGGAGTTAAGAATATATCATTTCTGCATTTCAAGGTAATGAAATGCTGGAGAACTTGATCATCAGTTTTACACAAATTGGTGCAGTTCACACGGCTCAAGTGCTGGAGGGCATGCAAATACTAGAATTCATTTACATCTTTCAATTAAACTCTTCACTCAGTTTTTTCATGCGCAATATAAGACTTTATTATATGTGTTTTATTATAATACTCAACAGATCATTCAATTCATTCA
Source organism: Onychostoma macrolepis (assembly GCF_012432095.1). Classification (NCBI taxonomy): domain Eukaryota; kingdom Metazoa; phylum Chordata; class Actinopteri; order Cypriniformes; family Cyprinidae; genus Onychostoma; species Onychostoma macrolepis. The sequence goes on along the minus strand of NC_081165.1, from coordinate 23,876,159 downwards.
GATTAGTGCTGTCAAATCGATTAATCACGATTAACTGCATCCTAAATAAAAGTTTGTGTTTACATAATGTATTTGTGTGTGCTATTTATGTGTACAGTATATATAAAACACACATGTATATATTTAAGAAATGTTTTCAAATATACTGTATGTATATTAATTCCATTCAAAAAGTGAAACTTGTATATTATATTCATTCATTACACACAGACTGATATATTTCAAATGTTTATTTCTCTTAATTTTAATGATTAGAGCTTACAGCTCATGAAAGTCAAAAATCAGTGTCTCAAAATATTAGAATATTTACATTTGAGTTTGAATAAATGACCATCCCTACAGTATAAATTCTGGGTATCTCTTGTTCTTTGAAACGACAATAATGGGGAAGACTGCTGACTTGGCAATGATCCAGAAGACGAACATTGACACCCTCCACAAAGAGGGTAAGTCACAGAAGGTCATTACTGAAAGGTGTGGCTGTTTACAGAGTGCTGTATCAAAGCATATTAAATGCAAAGTTGACTGGAAGGAAGAATTTGGGTAGGAAAAGGTGCACAAGCAACAGGGATGACCGCAAGCTTGAGAATACAGTCAAGCAAAGCCGATTCAAACACTTGGGAGAGCTTCACAAGGAGAGAACTGAAGCTGAAGTCAGTGCATCAAGGGTCACCACGCTCAGACATCTTCAGGAAAAGGGCTACCAAGCCACTTCTGAACCAGAGACAACGTCAGAAGCATCTTAACTGGGCTGTGGAGAAAAAGAACTGGACTGTTGCTCAGTGGTCCAAAGTCCTCTTTTCAGATGAAAGTAAATTTTACATTTCATTTGGAAATCAAGGTCCCAGAGTCTGAAGGAAGAGTGGAGGCACAGAATCCATGTTGCTTGAAGTCCAGTGTGAAGTTTCCACAGTCAGTGATGATTTGGGCTGCCATGTCATCTGCTGGTGTTGGTCCACTGTGTTTTCTGATGGCCACAGTCAACGCAGCCATCTACCAGGAAATTTTAGAGCACTTCATGCTTCCTTCTGTTGGCAAGCTTTATGGAGATGCTGATTTCATTTTCCAGCAGGACTTGGCACCTGCCCACACTGCCAAAGGTACCAAAAGCTGGTTCAATGACCATAGTGTTACTGTGCTTGATTGGCCAGCAAACTCGCCTGACCTGAACCCCATAGAGAATCTATGGGGTATTGTCAAGAGGAAGATGAGAGACACCAGACCCAACAATGCAGATGAGCTGAAGGCCACTATCAGAGCAACCTGGGCTCTCATAACACCTGAGCAGTGCCACAGACTGATCGACTCCATGCCACGCCGCATTGCTGCAGTAATTCAGGCAAAAGGAGCCCCAACTAAGTATTGAGTGCTGTACATGCTCATACTTTTCATTTTCATACTTTTCAGTTGGCCAAGATTTCTAAAAATCCTTTCTTTGTATTGGTCTTAAGTAATATTCTAATATTTTGAGATACTGATTTTTGACTTTCATGAGCTGTAAGCTCTAATCATCAAAATTAAAAGAAATAAACATTTGAAATATATCAGTCTGTGTGTAATGAATGAATATAATATACAAGTTTCACTTTTTTAATGGAATTAGTGAAATAAATCAACTTTTTGATGATATTCTAATTATATGACCAGCACCTGTATTATAAATATTTATTACATATTTCATACGTGTGTGTGTGTGTGTGTGTGTGTTATTTTGGATGTGATTAATTGATTTGACAGCCCTAATTCAGATGGTCAGAAATGTTATGAAACTTGATTTGTATTTTTAATGCATTCATATTTGAATGTAAATAGACTGCTAATCTCTTAAGCATTATGTTAATGGCTTATTAATGAAAGCTATTATATAGTGTTACTCAATTCTCTTTTCTTCTTTAATTTGCTTATTTATTAGTGCCGCTCTGCACCTTTCTCTCTGAGGTTTTCAATTGGAAATAGTTAGCTGATGTAACATAAATTCATTCGTCATTCACCAATACAATCAATGTACAGCAGGTAGAGGAATTAATCATAGTTAATGAACCCAAGGCAAGCTCTTAATTAGACAACCAACTGCAGGTTTGACCCAAACAGATCCATAGCAGTTCATATAGTCGATAAGAAGACATCTGTTTGCTAATGCCTGACTATGATTCTTTTAAATTGAGATATGCAGAATCCCTGTACTGAGTTTTCAGTACCAACAGCACATCCAACAATCTGAATAATCAGTTCCACCCTTCAAATATATTCAATCTAATGACCGGCCCATATAAACCTTTTTACACTTTCACAGGTCCATTTTATTGTACACCAAGTGCACCAAATAAAATCTTCTATAAAAGTATTACAATATGTGCAGTGTTTCACATTCGCTAAAAGAAATCATGGCTTTCTGCTTGAAATGTCAGATCATTCTTTGATTGTTTTAAGTGGGATGTATATGCTGAGCAGCAGATGAATGCATAATGGCGGTGGGTCGTTGTAAAAACGTTTAGATAAGATATTTCCCCAAATGTGGCATAAAAAAAAAATCAGCATAACAATCAGGCCCAAGTCAAAGTCCTACTAACTGTCACCACAGTAATACACAAAAACCTGCAGATATAAGTGGGCCGGGAAATAAGCTGATTTCCATTCTAATGGACGCTCTCGGAGGGAGTGCAACTCCAGGCACGGAGGTTTCTCGTCGGCTTACTGGTTAATGAGCTCAGTTTAGAGATTCACGAAGAGCATTTATGAGCATCCACAGGGAAATACCCAACAACCCGATATCGGTTTCAGGGTTTGTTAAGAAGAATAGCTTTTTTTACGTGACACGTTAATGGTTATATGTACAAAAATATCTCAGGAAAGGACAAGTGAAAAGCACACGTGCAAAAAAAAAACCAAACAAACATGCATATAAAGCGTCCTTTGTGCACCCATGGGAGGCAGTGAACGCTCGTAAACACGACACGCTGAAGATCACGACCCTCAATCACAAAGCACAGGCTGGGGCGAAAAACATGAAATGTCCTCCAGAGATGCCGTAATTGCCTGTTCCTCTTTTGCAATAATCCAATTACCTTTTCCATCTGATTATATTTGGAGAGTATTATGTTATGTTTTTTGAAAAGGGCAAACTGGCCATGCTATCAAAGTCACGGGACACGTAATTATATCATACCACTGGGTCACCATTGTAGGCTGCGGGTGGCTCGGACAGGACTGGAGGAAGATTTTGAGTCCCTGAAAGCCGAACCGCAGGCCCCGTCCACACATCTTAAGAGCTGTAATTAACCAAGGTCACCTCTGAGAACCACACACTGACGGAAGTTTATCAGCCTCCGCTAACACAAAGGGCTAAAACCAATTTTGGGATAATTGGGTTTTCTTTACCAAAACTGCTGGTCTACTGGTGTGAGTAAAGCGAGTAATCTGCATAGTGATATTTTGGTTCTTTTGTAGCGACCTCCCTAGTACACAAACACTGGAGGAAACACTGTGGGATGGTGAACAGAAATGGAGATGCTCCAATTTGTTTTTTTCTTATTAAATGCTCATCAAGATGGTGCTTTACAGGAGTGGACAGCATACTGAGATCCAATAAGACAACAATCTAACTAACGACCCAAATTATATTAGCTGTCTTTATGTCCAAAATTGAAAATTTTTTGGGATTGTATTTTCTCAATATATTATTTTTTTTCAAAAATCTGATGAAAAGACACCTAATATTAAAAAGAAAGAAAGAAAATAAGAAAGAAAGAAACCAAATTACCCCTCTAGTCCTAATAAATAGTTGACAGGCTCATGAACAGGCTGCCAAAGGCTCATAAACTAGATTTATAAAATACATATGTTGTGCATGATTTCTATATCTGAAAACGCTTCAGTCATTTAGCGGCTCATTAACACCCGGAACCAGGCTAAAACTTAATCCTCGTGGTCGCAGCTGCATTTGCTCGCTCTTTTTAAGGCAATGTTTTTCTGTGCGACTCTGTGGCCTGGTCCACCACAAACCGAGTCTACTAATGGGCCTGCGGCCTGAGCCGCAGCGCTGTAATCTCACTAATTGCTAATGTGGAATGATGAAACATGCATGAGCTTTTGTTCTGCCTCATGTCTGAATTCTTTCTCTTGTTCAGCAGAACTCTGATGGCTCTCTCTCTCTCTGTCTTTCTTTCTCTCTCTCTTATATTCTCTCTCTGTGCATTTTCTCCAGCTGCTAGAAATGGTCCATTAGCCAGCCCCATATTTTCCCCCTTTAGAATCCAATTTGTGGATGTAATTGCACTCGCTCTGTGTTTTTATTTTTTTTCTTCCTGTAATTGTTCTGCATAGTTTGCGTAGTAGAGTCACAGAGCGAGACTTAAGTGTTTATAATAACAAACAGGGTCAAGAGGTCAGATTTGATGGGGTAAGTCTTTCGCCGAAACACACAAAGTGATACGTGGTGACCTTCACCCTCATCTTCTCTCTTTCCCCCAATGCAACAAACTCCCCAATGAGCAGGAAGTTGAGTTAATAATGCATTACAGGCTCAAGAGAGAGTCGCTTTTCATATCAAGTGTTTTGACGTTTGTCTCCTGTGATCTAAAGCAGAGCTGCTCTACTGGTGGGTTGCAACCCAAAAATGGGTCGCAGGTCTGTTTTGATTGGAAAAAACAATGCTAAATGCATCCTCTTGTCTTTTGAAACATGTATGAGTTACTCCCTTCTATGAAAAACAAAAGGAATTATTTACAATCAAATATCCAGTCTGCTTCTTTCCATAAATGGTGACCACAGCAATGTTTAGAGGATAAAGACTTAAATTTCAGTTTATGATATGTCTTCAAAATATGTTATTTCATTGCTGTCACAATTAACGTTGTGGCCAGTAACCATTAAATGACCAACTTTGCATTCAAAATATGAATAAATACTATAATAGAATGTATAATAATATATTAGTATTTTGTTAAGTGCTTTTGTCATTTTTAGTATTAGGGAATTTTAAATTAGGGAACACATATTCACTATTAACTAAGAATGCATTAATATGTGCCTAATAAGTACTAATAAACCACAAGTATGCTAGTCATATGCATGCTAATAAGCAGCTAGTTAACAGTGACAAGTGATCCTTAAAATAAAGTGTTACCATTTTAGTTTTAGTCATTTTAGTACTTTTACATAAACTTACTTATTTCAGTATTGTCCAAGGCAATATTTATAGTTTTTCAGCTAATATTTCATTTGATTTCAGCTTTATTTAAATGATCCAAAAACATTTTTAGTACTTTTAATTAAGAATAACAACTGTTCCCCATCCACTTTTATTGTATGGAACTGAGCAGCATGAACATGCTTCAGAGCATCTCCGTTTGTGTTCCAAGAAAGAACCAGATTTACAGATTTAGAATAACACTAGGCTGACTAAACAAAAGGACAGAATTTTCATTTTTGAGTGATCTCTTTAACATTTTTGTTTACTCGTCTACTACAAACAATTTCAGAACTGTTGGGTCACTTGATGTCCGATGTAAGATTGGTTTCGTAAGCAAAACCAATAGTGAACCGCTGAACTGAAGTACCCACAGATTGACCGTTTGAAGTGGTGACAAGTACGCCACAATGGAGGGAAGATTGAAGACAGAAGGATGAGAGAAGATGAGAGCCAGCTAAAGAAAAGAGAGGCCCAGGCCAGAAAGAAAAACTATCTGCCTTTCATCTTTTTTATTACTTTCAGTGGTCTCCTCAAAAACTTACTGGGTCTTCTGTCACTTCAAGAGGGCAAAGAAGAACTCACAGCTCTGATTGTGAATTCTGAAAGGGTGCGAAGGGACGACGCCCTCACACACGCCGTCTGCGCAGGTGTTCAGGTGAGCGGAACTGAAATCCCCAGCAGCCCCGTCCCACAAACAAAAGGGGGCGGGTGGTCATCAGTGGAAGTCATTTACGTCCATCATGTTTCACAGATGGACACAAAGCTCTGGAGATAAACACTCCCACCTGCTCGTGGCTGCCTCGGGGTGATGTAGAGATGAACTGAATGTAAAGAGACATTGAAGAGCGGAGGTGATAGGAAACCTTGGTGAAGGGCAATCTCGCTGATATAGAAACTGGTTCGGCTGCTACATTTTCCTCCAAAAGTGTTCTGTTTTTTCTGTTTGTGTGTGTGTAGTGTGCGTCATTGAGAAAAGATTTAAACAGATGTAAGGTTGGAGGATTATGGAATAAAAAAGGAAAGGGTGCAGAAATGACTCAGGATTAGCAGCAAAACTCAGTCCAGAAGCACATCAGCTTGAGACTTATCTGAACCAATCACAGCACAGTTACCGCTGATGAGTTCATCATACGCTTTGATTTGACCGGAATGGGTTTAAGCTTTTATGTACGAGTAATAGTGCTTAAAAGTGAAGTGTGTCTTAAACGATTTTGTAAACGAGCATTATGTTTGGCTTCATGTTATATTTCAGGTTAGAGACGTGGACGCTCACTGCTGGATCACTTGAATTGAGACAACGAGAGACAATGACATGCATTAAAAGGTGTTAATAGAAGTTTTGCAACTTTAAAATCTTCATCCACTAAAACTTTTCAGTAGTTATTATTTTTGATAATACATTCATTAAAATGTTTCCTGAAAATAGGCACTAATGTCACCATTTTCTGACAATGGCCCATCTCAATCATACAGTTATTTCTAGCCACTTTTTAACAGAATGTTAAAAAAGTATAGAATATTAATAACAAATAACAAATATAAATAAATCTTATTTTACATATGGGGTAACAAAAGTGACTACAATTAAAATTACATGGGAATATGTAAATACTAATGTTCAAAAGTTTGGGTTGGAAAGATTTATCTTATGCTCACCTAGGCTGAATTTATTTGATTAAAAATGCCATAAAATCAGTGATGTGAAATGAAATTTGAAAAAACTAGATACATTTTTTTCCAGGATACTTTGATGAATAGAATTTCAAAAGAACAGCCTACATAAAAGTTTATAACAAAGTTAATTTAATTTAATCTGTCTTTGCTGAATAAAATATAACAAATAAATCTGACTTTTAAATGGTACTGCATATTATTGAATTGCAGGAAGATTATGGAAATACTATTTCAATGGCAAATCTTACCCATTACACAAAAATACTAGGTAGAATACATGGTAAAATAAATGGTATCAGATGGAAATACTATAAACTTTGATATATACTAAGGTATTAAATGTTTACCATAATTACAATGGTATTTATATAGTATTCCACAGTACATGTCTGAAAAACCATGGTATTGCCATACTGTAGTATTTTCTTTGTGCCTAAAAGCATAGGAAACCTTTTGCTCTTTTTGAAGTTAATGCTGAAGGAACACTACAGTACAAAACTACTTTTGTACAGGACAGCGCTGTACTTAAAATTGTGATGACAAAAAAATAACAGTTTTGTTCATAGGCGGAACCTGTGTAAGGCTGGGGACAAAAATGTTAGTGATAATGTCACTTTCTATATATAATTTATTTGCTGTTTGAATAACCGTGGAAAGGAAACGTTCTAATGTTTTCATTAAATTGTAATCACGTTAAATAGAAATTCAGTCCCTTTAAACATATTTTATTAGCCTACATGACACCCATGTCTGGTTCTTGCATAAAAAGACGGGTTTATGATGTTTAATACATTTGGCTGTTTTTAGCCTTGCGTCTTGCGAAAAACTTAAATGTCAAGATCTAGAGAACATTAGTGAGATCTTGAAAAAACAACTTTTGTTATGTCAAGATCTAAGTCATTAGCTTGAGAAAACCAAACAAAAAAGCAATAATGCATGCCTTACAGCCTTAGACGGAGGACGAAGGACGGTACCCATCCTGCCCTTAGAGCGACGCTGTGTTTTAAATACTAGAGTCGAACCCTGCACTGCAATAATGACCCACAGCTGTACAGAACCGCTCTAAGCAAGGACAAGCCCGGACTTTAAAGAAAACCAATTAGTCTTCAGACCTGTCTTCCCTCGTTATTATTCCTGCTCTACAGGGGAAGATGAAAAGGTCAATTACACTTTGAAGTTGTGATTAAACACCATCTAGGGAGTTTTGAGATGCATTCTTTGTGCTTTTATTCAGCATTCGAAATTATTCCATTTTTTAGGCACAGAAAAAAAAATACTTTTAGAGTTTGAATGTCAGAATGAAATATCAGCGTGTGCCAGAGGAACGACAACCAGCGTTTATAGTGTTCTTTAAAGAGCGGGTCTGGTTTCCTCTACACACACACAGTCCATGAAAACACCTTCACACACTCTACATCTGTTTTAATTGCTGGACATTAGGTCAATTTCAGTAAAATTGTCCTTGTCCCTGCATGCATCAACATTGTAACCAATTAAATAATTTGTCTGTTATGTGCACATTAATAATTTTCTTGCATATCTGATGAAGCTTAATTCAGAAGAAAAAAATAGATCATTGTTCTATAACTGCTGAGAGAATCATTTAAGATTGAAAATATGGGTCATTCTCAGAAAACGTGTGTCCTCTGATTTATTACTGATACTCAACTCCATCACATTATTTGATAAATTGGATATTTAATTGTTTCCACCTGTTTTAAGATTTAGGTTATCAGTAATTTAAAGGGAAATCGATCACGAAGAGTGCTTTGACGTTATAAGCGGGAGTGTTGGAGTGAGTTGTTCTGTGCTTGTGATAATAGTTTATTGTAATTTCTTTCATTCTTTCTTTCTTAAATTATTAATTTGATTATAATAATGTAGTATATATTTGTAAAATTGATAATATATGAGTTATCAGCTGTGTAACATGAAATTATTATAGGTTTATCGGTATTGATATTTACCGGTATCATTATCTGTATTTAAAAATCTAAATATTTGAATTTAAAATATATAATTTATTGGCTAATGTACATTTCCCCATTTATCATTGTTAAATTTTAAATTAATATATATTGAGTAAAAAAAAATCATATTTTATTATAACAGTTCTCTTACATCTTTAATAGGTATCTCGTTGTTTGTTTCAATAGGTTAACTCTGTTATAGGGAAAAAATCATAGTGATTTTAAGGGGAAATTATGGCATTATTTAGTTGTTGTCACCTCATAAATAGGGTGGTGTGGGAAATCATATTTGCCGATAAATGCAGTCACATTCAAAATCCATCATGTTCAATGCTACAATATTTTGTTTTATAAAATAGTATTAAATCCTATTTCTACAAATGTGACAATTTATGAGAGTGGCCCACATATTCTATAAATTAAGTCAGTACATGAGGAAAATAAATAAATAAATGTAATATAAATTAGAAAATATTCTAAGAAAGACTTAGAAACCAGAAAGACTTAGCCACTGAAACGTGACTGAATTGAAGATCACAAGTACAGGAGTGATTTATACCTGAACAGGCTAATTGGTCACCATACCAAATTACATTATTAGATTACAAAAAGAAAGTGTTTTCTTTTTCTTTTTATTTCTTCCTGATAATTCTTGCTTGTCGGTGTATCAGGCATGCTTCTTTTCTCGAACAATTTTAAATGTGATCTCCTTATCAGCAGTCAATCGTTTCAACGGCGCAGACTTTACAGATTGCCACGTCTTTAAAATGGAGCTCATGGATCATATCTGATGCTAAACGTGCACAGATAAAGTGTTCTTAGAAATGCAGTAAAAGGGCTCAAATCAATGAGGTATCCCACTTCTGAGACAGCACGTCTCGGAAGACGAGGTCGTTTAACCTTGACGTTAAACGCTAAATATCCAATTTATGTTGGGAGGAGAGCGCAGCAGCGGGGCATCGTAATCCTCTCTGACTGAGAGATGAATGCTAGTGCAGCTTTAGTGTGGGTTCAGGGGTGGCAAAGGAAATCAAATTCAAACACCTCCCTCTCTCTCTGAGCGAGAGCTCGTGTCTTTGAACACTCTTAGAGTGATTGAGGTTTATAGCACAGAGAATCGGGCCTGTCACTCACAGTCTTAATGTTGTCCGGAAGGAGGAGGGCCACGTAGCGAATGTGAGGAAGATTGTAATGAAGTTGGTGTAGTGCAACAAGTTGTCTAAATTGCTGGGCCTGGTTAGTGCTGCATATGCAAACTATCTCTATCTTATACACTTATCAGCGACAACACTGGTCACGTACACACTGTAAAGTTTCAGGAGTGACAACAGCATTTAAACACGGGAGTGAATCATTTTGTGTGTGTACAGAACAGAAGCCGTGTGAAAGAAAACGAGCTGTATTACATTTACAATTATTTGACCAGAATATCAATAGAGATGGCTGAACTTCACGTGAAATTTACATGTTTGCCAGTGTTTTCAGCTCATCTGTGCTTTTTCTGTAATGTAGAGAGTGCATATGCGCCTTGGTTGCCAGGTTGGGAGGATTAAGTAAACCAATGGGCGGAAAATTTATCGATTTTAAGAAAAAAGCTCTAAACCAGGCATCCTCAAATCTGGCCCGCTCCTGCAGAGTTTAGCTCTAACCCTAATCAAACACATCTGAGCATGCTAATCAGAGTCTTCAAGATCATTAGAAAATCACAGGTAAGTGAGTTTGATCAGAGTTGGAGCTAAACTCTGCAGCAGATTGGCCCTCCAGGGAAAGATTTGAGGAACCCTGCTCTAAACTCTTAAAAAGATTTAAACTCTTGATATCTGGTAACCAAAACTATAAAAGCTTGTGGAGGCTTGTTATCAATCCAAGATAATGCAAATGCCAGATTAAAATGATCGTTTCGTGTGTGTGTGTACACAGCAGAACTCACTCTCGAAACTGCAATGATTGACACCATGGTAACCATAGCAATGTTGTGGAGGCTTGTGTATTTGGTATCTGCTTTTTTAAATCAAAGTAATATTACAGCAAACAAAGACTTATGTTCGGTGTTTTTAACTAAACCACCGTCAACAGAGCAGTCGTGTTTTGTTAATGTTTGAAAGGCTGCTTTGCAAAGTGCGCTCTTGAAGGGTTGCCATGTCCACATTTTATGAGCAATGGTTATTAAATATTTTTGGAAAGTTGTTTGGGCTCAGCTCATTAAGCAGTCCATTTCATGGAGTCAATAAAGTAAGCCGGTTGCTATATTTTGCTATATCTGGCAACACTAATGAGTCAAAACGTACCCTGTGATTTCTTGCAGACTTCAGAGTTCTAACAAGTTGCTCTGTTTGTTCCATATATGCTCAACAAACATTCTCGGGAGTCAGGTTGGTTATAGAATGCAATTGTCAAGCCTGTGTGTGTACAGAACAGAATTAAGCACTAAAAGGTGAATTGGCATCCGAATTTTGCTGTAGTGTGTACTTAGCCATTGTCTTATAGGTCCCCCTCATGCTGCCAAAATGCATCAAGACTCCACAAGACCTCTGAACCTGTCCTGTGGTATTTCTTGCAACATCGCTAGTGTTGCAACTGAAGATGACACTGAACTGAATCGAGTGGAGAAACGAATGACATTGCTGCCTTTTGTAGAGCTGCTTATAAAGTGCATTTTTATTACAATACAGTGTTTTCTATATACACTGAACAAAATTATAAACGCAACACTTTTGTTTTTGCCCCCATTTTTCATGAGCTGAACTCAAAGATCTAAGACTTTTTCTATGTACACAAAAGGCCTATTTCTCTCAAATATTGTTCACAAATCTGTCTAAATCTGTGTTAGTGAGCACTTCTCCTTTGCCAAGATACTCCATCCATCTCACAGGTGTGGCATATCAAGATGCTGATTAGACAGCATGATTATTGCACAGGTGTGCCTTAGGCTGGCCACAATAAAAGGCCACTCTAAAATGTGCAGTTTTACTGTATTGGGGGGGTCCGGGGGGGTCCGAAAACCAGTCAGTATCTGGTGTGACCACCATTTGCCTCACGCAGTGCAACACATCTCCTTCACATAGAGTTGATCAGGTTGTTGACTGTGGCCTGTGGAATGTTGGTCCACTCCTCTTCAATGGCTGTGCGAAGTTGCTGGATATTGGCAGGAACTGGAACACGCTGTCGTATACGCCGATCCAGAGCATCCCAAACATACTCAATGGGTGACATGTCCGGTGAGTATGCTGACCATGAAAGAACTGGGATGTCTTCAGCTTCCAGAAATTGTGTACAGATCTTTGCAACATGGGGCCGTGCATTATCATGCTGCAACATGTGGTGATGGTCGTGGATGAATGGCACAGCAATGGGCCTCAGGATCTCGTCACAGTATCTCTGTGCATTCAAAATGCCATCAATAAAATGCACCTGTGTTCGTTGTCCATAACATACGCCTGCCCATACCATAACCCCACGGCCACCATGGGCCACTCGATCCACAACGTTGACATCAGCAAACCGCTCACCCACACGACGCCATACACGCTGTCTGCCATCTGCCCTGTACAGTGAAAACCGGGATTCATCCGTGAAGAGAACATCTCTCCAAAGTGCCAGATGCCATGAGAATGTGAACATTTGCCCACTCAAGACTGTTACGACGACGAACTGCAGTCAGGTCGAGACCCCGATGAGGACGACGAGCATGCAGATGAGCTTCCCTGAGACGGTTTCTGACAGTTTGTGCAGAAATTCTTTGGTTATGCAAACCGATTGTTGCAGCAGCTGTCCTGGTGGCTGGTCTCAGATGATCTTGGAGGTGAAGATGCTGGATGTGGAGGTCCTGGGCTGGTGTGATTACACGTGGTCTGCGGTTGTGAGGCCGGTTGGATATACTGCCAAATTCTCTGAAACGGCTTTGGAGACGGCTTATGGTAGAGAAATGAACATTCAATTCATGAGCTACAGCTCTGGTGGACATTCCTGCTGTCAGCATGCCAATTGCACGCTCCCTCAAAACTTGCGACATCTGTGGCATTGTGCTGTGTGATAAAACTGCATATTTTAGAGTGGCCTTTTATTGTGGCCAGCCTAAGGCACACCTGTGCAATAATCATGCTGTCTAATCAGCATCTTGATATGCCACACCTGTGAGATGGATGGAGTATCTCGGCAAAGGAGAAGTGCTCACTAACACAGATTTAGACAGATTTGTGAACAATATTTGAGAGAAATAGGCCTTTTGTGTACATAGAAAAAGTCTTAGATCTTTGAGTTCAGCTCATGAAAAATGGGGGCAAAAACAAAAGTGTTGCGTTTATAATTTTGTTCAGTGTATATATATATATATATATATATATATATATATATATATATATATATATATATATATATATATATATATATATATATATATATATATATATTACAGAACCACTGTAGGTCCAACTAGGCTGGAGGCCAAACTAAGACATTGCAAGACATTGCAAGTCCACCATATATTCTCAGTGTTTATATGTATACCAGTCTCTCTAATTGAATGAAGTTATACTCCTTAAACAAGCCATGTGAAAGAAAATAGATGGGCTGTATTACACTTATTTGAGCAGAATATATAGATATCACTAAACTTTTATGTACATGTTTACCAGTGCTCTTCAGTGAGTTTTCTGTAACGTAGAGAGTGCATGTGCGCATGGTTGCCAGGTTGGGAAGATTAAGTAAACCACTGGGCAGAAAGTGTATTGATTTAATAAAAAAGCTCTAATTGGAGCATTTAAACACTTGACATCTGGCAACCACAACCATAAAAGCTAGTGGAGGCTTTTTATCAATGCAAGATCATGAAAATGCCTAATTAAAATTATTTTTTTAGCATAAATAACCAGCAGGCAGATACTGCAGATGATTATCCTTAATGAATTGAGAGAATCAGAAATCATGATCACGATTAAAATATGATTTATCGTGCAGCCCTATCTGAACTAAACCAACACTGAACTGACTTGAATTAAATAATAATGACAGTTATTGTCCTTTGCTGTTTTACAGCAGAATCTTAACTGTCTACGTCAGGGGTCTCCAACCCTGCTCCTGGAGAGCTACCATCCTGAAGATTTCAGCTCCAACCCCAATCAAACACACCTGAACCAGCTAATCAAGGTGTTCAGGGCTACTTGATAATTACAGACTGGTGTGTTGCAGCAGGGTTGGAACTGAAGTCTGCAGGATGGTAGCTCTCAAGGAGCAGGGTTGGAGATCCCTGGTCTACGTAGTTGAGCTTCCATATTTGTTTCTGCTCTTTTCTGTTTAGCACTGTGAAACTACTTTGACATGATTTTAGATTTTATAAGTCGCTTGTGTCGGTGACTGCTTTTTCAAAAGAGTAGATGGCAGTTAAACTGCTTTAAATAATCAGTAAAGTCTTCGTTTTGATTGACCATCTGAGTTGACACAGGAAAAACAAAGAGAGAGAAAAAAATTCCACTGACTGACAGACATGCACATTATCCAGAACAAAATAAGCATTCCCTAGTCGCTGATTTGTTCATTTTTATGGTCAGATGACTGCAGAATAGGTTTTGCTGGTTTGACAGGTTTGTGGCACAGAACGTGAGTCCAGAGGGAGAAATTACTCCAGTATTCTGGGTCTCAATCGTAACAGCTCAGCACTGAGCAGATCTCCAGTTAATCCTGACAGGACAGGAAAGCTCGCAGAGACAGCTCTATACCGCACCGCTCACTGCACATATAAGTGCATTCGCCAACCCACCTACAGACACACGCAGGGCTTAAGGAGAAATCGCTGAGTCCGCCACCCTAGCTGCGTGTCAGCGGTGCTGGTGAAGCAGCGGCGAAATCCAGGTCTGTGTTATAGCCATGTCATCCTCCAGTAAAGAAGGGCAGTGGGCCAGGCTGCTGCAGAGAGACACGCCACATACATTTTTCATTACCTTTAGCAGCACAAGGCAAGAGGCTCAGATACCAGAAAGGAAAGTCAAGCAAATATGATCAAAGAAAAATGCAAATTTCACTACAAAATTAATATTTAACAGGGGATTAATATTTATATGGGCACATTTGCAGCGGTTTCTAGGAAGGCCTGGTTTTGTATATTTTTATTTTCCAAGCTATTTTCTCTGTGTGTGTGTGTGTGTGTGTAAGGCTGGAGGTTTATATCATATTAAACACATTTTGTGTTTGATTGCTGCTGTTTGTGGCTTATGTAACTGAATATTAAAAGAGTTTTTTTTATGAAATACAGTGATTACAACACCACAGTACATAAATACTGTACCATCCATGAAAAACCTTTATCATATACTAAAAACAATTGTTCTTTTAAGGTCGTCAACTGAAAGGTTATTTGAGGAAGCATAAATGGTTTTGCATCGCTGAAAAAACACTATTTTGAAACCTTTATGTTTAAGAGTTAATGGAGCCTTTCCATTGCACAAAAGGTTCTTCATAACATAATATTTTGATTATTAATGTTCTTCACGCTAAGAAAAAATGGTTTTAAGAACTGTTCACTGAAAGGTTCTTTAGGGAACTAAAAATAGATCTTTGACTGCTGTAAAAAAAAAAAAGAATAAAAAAATGTTAAAAATATGAAGCAAATCATTTAATAAGTTATATGATGTGTCATAAAGAAATATTTCTCTGTGCTATTGTACTTAGGTCTTTAATCAAATTTGTGACATTGATCTTGTGATGGTAAATTGATCAAAAGTGATGGTAAAGGCATTTTATAATTTTATAGTTTCAATTGAACACTTTTCTTTTGAATTTTCTATTCGTCAAGGAATCTTGAAAACCTGTATCCCTGTTTTCACAGAAATATTCAGCAGCACAACTGTTTTCATCATTGATAATAGCCTAATAATAATAAATGTTTCTTAAGCAGCAAATCAGCATATTAGAATGATTTCTGAAGGGTCATAAAGGAATAAATTACATTTTAAAAATATATTAAAAATAGAAAAAATATTTAAAATTGCAATAATGTTTACTAATACTATTAGTACTATTTTACTAATACTAATACTATTTGAATTATTTTTCATAAAAATGTTATTAAATAGCTTTATAATGAGAATTCCTGATTTGGTGGCTGACTGCATTGGAAAAGAAGAGTTAGAAGACAGAAAATTTGATTTTAATACAGAGCGAATCACACCTCTGCATCTGATGAATAATATTTCAGTGTTTCTCTGCAAATTATGAGGCACACATCTGTGAATGATTAATTCTTAATGTCTTTATCTCACAATACAGAGCGTATACAATCATAAATCTGATGTGAACTGAACATGGCCCACTAATCACAGACTGTCTTTGAGACTTCACTTCATTTGAATATGACTATGTACTTTGTAAACAGTGTTGTTGGCAGGAAAAAAAAATATGCTAGTCACTTACTTGGCAGTAAATTGCTGCTCTGAAAGTAATTAAAATAATTGCATCATCAAACATTTTGTTTCTCATCTTTCTCAGATGTTTTGACACTTAAATGAACACATCTAACATAATGAAATCATTTAATGATTTCTTGTAAACTTTTCAACAGTTTCTTTAACTAAAACATCATCAAATTTCCCCCCAAAACTATCATTTAATAAGTTACATGAAAGGAATGCTCTGGGTTCAAAACAAGTTAAGCTCTATGGACAGCATCTGTTACAGAAAATCATTTCGATTCATCCCTGAGTTTGCAACAACAAACAAAAATCACATTTACAGAAACTCTATGGGGCAGGAAATTCTACAGGATTTAAAAACAAAAACATGTTTTATTATTATAAGCTTTAAAATGGTCTGAAGTTTGTAACTTTGCACACATATACACACACACATATATATATATATATATATATATATATATATATATGTGTGTGTGTGTGTATGTATTTACATTTAGATTAACTATTCTATCATCTAAAAATCACCTAAAATTAATCTTTTGAAACACTAACACAATAACACTGTTAAACATATTAAAAAAAAAAAAAAAAAAAAAATATATATATATATATATATATATATATATATATATATATATATATATATATATATATATATATATATATATATATATACATTATTTAATAAATTATTTTGCAACTTCATAGTCAAACACTTTGGCATGACTGAGGGGCTATATAGCACCGCTACCATATACAGAACCTGTTAAGCTCCTGTACCTGTATGGTTCTTCAGCGGTTCTTGAGTGGTTCTTTGGTGTAATTAAGGTGCTATATAGCACCACTGCTGTACAAAGAACCTGTTAAGCCCCTTTAAAGGTTCTTTACGAGGCAAAGAACCACTGTTGGTGCTGTTTAGCACCATTTTTGTTGAAGAAATACAATGCAATATGGCACCTCTTATGGTTCTACATAGCACCATTTGACAAAGGTGCTGTATATTACCTTTAAAGATATGGTGCTATATAGCACCAAAAGTGGTTCCCCTATGATTACGAACCAAGAACCACGTTTAGTGCTATATAGCACCATTTTTTAGAGTGAAGGCATTATACCATTTTATTACATAATTTTCTTAGAATTTTGTCAGTTCAATAAGTAAAATTCTGTTTTCTGGACATCTCCATCCTGTACCCCATCATGTCTGGGTCAACCTTGACCCTGCGTCTGGCCGTCTGAGCATGAGCGTCCCCAGGGCCGCACTCCCTCACCCTTGAGCCCTGACCGCAAGTCTCTGTGGCACATTCCTGCATGCTATCGCCGTCCACAACACGTCACAGTAGCTCCAAACTGCTGGGAAAAAGATTCTCTTGTGCTTTCGCCCCACACCAACTCCACCCAGCCCCCTTAATTCAGCTCTAACCAAACACCTCCACACTTCCCCCTCACCCATTCATTGAGGGCGTCATTTATTTATTTTCATTATGTCTCCAGTGACGGCTGCGCTTTGATCGGCCAACACTGCGTGGGCCGGCGCGCCTGTGGTGCCCAGGTGCTGAGTGAAGCCATTTCCTTTGGGCCTAATTTCTTACCCCACACAGCCCCGTTTTTGTTGAGACTGGACATCCAAGACCGACTCCATGCCGAGTGTCCAAATGTCCCAAGCCGGATTGTTGAGAATAATTGATGGTTGAATTAAAGCGCTGGGCTGAGATGGAGAAGACATCTTGCCTAGGTTGATCCATATGCGGCTCCCATTAGAATTCTAGATATTCATCTATTTGTGTGGGATTCAGATAAGTGTTCATAAAAAGTTATGATTTGAACTGCATTCAGCAGCATACTATCCCATGAATAATTCTTTTTTGGCACGTGTGATCCACTGCAATTGCTTTTAAAACCACCTAAAGGAGTTCTGTCTTCAATACAAAGACTCGTATTAAAGATGTCGCTTAAATCCATGTAGCATGATCTGTACCAGTAAATCAGACCAACTCTTGTGGTCGTCTAAGTGGCTTATTTCTCCTGACAGGGCGCCATGACTTCATTCTCATATGACGTTCTGAGTTGGAGGTCTCCACGTTTCCAAAGAGCATAGTGAAGGTCTCTCAATTCATCCGGTCTTGCTTTTAAGCCAAATTTTCTTCACACATCTGTCCTCGGCTTTGAAAGCAAGGTCAGTTGCGTTCTTTGGAATACAGAGTTGATGCTTTAGATCGTTGCACCGTTTGACCCAGCTCTTCAAACAAGCAACCTGGTAAGCAGTCAGAGACTCACTTACCCCTTTCACGATTAGTTTCACAGGGAAAGCAGCAGTAGGAGAGAAATACTTCAAACTCACTGGAACACGCCATATTCAATCATCCTTAACCGCATTTGTAATCTGGGAATGAGCTTTCTTGCTTTTATAATACCTCAAGAGAGGTCTTTTGTTCAAAATTATTGAGGGGTCTACATGGAAGGTAAAAGCTAAGCTCGGGAAGAACACCCGGGTTGGGTTCACTCAGAAGGGACGATTCTTGTCAGGACCACCGCTGCGATTCTTGCCAGCCTGTTTCGTCCATTAGCTCTGCTGGGCCTCCACCACGGGAACCTCGTGTTGCATTTACTGCCGTTCTCACCACGGGTCTCCCACCGGACCCAGCTTCAACCGTTCCACCCTGACTCTCCTTCTGCTTCGGGGAAGGGGGTGGAACGACGTTCTTCTGTAGATGTTATCTTTTCATCCAAGTTTTTTCCTTTGACCCCTTTCTCTTCTTTCCAGCTGCGAAAGTGTTTATATTAAAGCGTGCAGAGAGCTCTCCCAGAGGTGTTGTAATAACTCAGTGTTACAGTGGGAAAAAGGGATATTTAATGTTTAGAGAAAAAATTAAAGACAGAAGGTGAAAACCATGAAGATAAAGGGGAGTGATCAAGTGATCCAGAGGAGTGAGGTTGGTTTTTCTTGGGTTAGGCTTGATGAAGCAGCAGTACCGGTAGTTGAAACAGTAGTTTGATTACTTTGTCGTGCAAAAGTTTTCTTTTAAGATGAAGCGAGCAATGTTCTTTCTCAGTGGACTATTTTTCTTAGGTTACTGAAGTTAATATGGTGTACAGGGGTCGTAATATGGAACCTAATGTAGAAATAATCCAATATTTTGTCATGTTGTACTTAAAAATGCAAAGCTTGCATATAATCACTATGTTTTGAACTTCATTTAATGAATAATGGATTTTTTAAAAATAGTATGTGAAACAGAACATATTATGCAGCAATAAATGTTTTGCGTGGCCTGAGCACATTGTTAATTCATAGAGTGGTGTCCAGTTATCATCTTAGAAACTGTTCCTTTTTGTCACATTTTCTGTAAAAATGTTTTAACCTAGTCATTAAGAATTAAATGTTGCACACACTGTATTGTATACTACAAATGTTTTTGGCAAATGCAGCAGGTTATCCCCTACCCAAAGTAAATGTTTTCTTATAAATTAAAACTGTGTGTGTGTGTGTGTGTGTGTGTGTGTGTGTGTGTAAATAGGATGTCAAGTGCACTGCAAAAAAAAAAAAAAAAGAAAAACACTCTAATCAAGTATTTTGGTTTTGTTTTCCAATTTGAATATCTAAAAATCTCTGAAACAAGACAGATTTACTTGCAACCTAGGCTCATTGAGAAGCAAAACTGCATTAGATATTAACACTATAATTGTTCATAGATCATAGACTGTCTCTGAAATATGAGTGCATTTTGTCTTACTGTACTGGCAGATGCATTCTCTAAAAAAATAAGTCTTAATATCTTAGTGCTGCTTCTGAAGTAGCTAAATGTATTTGTTCCTAAAACTTTTAGGCTTTTAACTAGGGCAACGAGTAAAAAAGGAGACTAAATAAAAACTCGTGCCTGATAAGAAATCCTATAAAATTGCGTTGTCTGAACTGTTATTAAAAACTAATGTTTTTAAAATCATGTTACATATTGTAGTATTAATGAAGAAGACTGTGAAATTAATATAATTTTCTTTTTCTTTTTAATTAGCTTACATTTTGCAAGCAAACCTCAGTTGAGCACACCACTAACTGATTAGCCTGCTACCGTAGCTTATCCTATACCTCACACAAATAATCCTATACCTTACACACTGCTTCAGGAAGCTTCAAAACATTTATGAATCTTTAGTTTTGAATCAGTGGTTCTGTGGTGCAAACTTTTGTTTCAGAACTTGCAGAATTTAATGCTTTGCCAATCTAGGCTTTGGCCATGAACGAGTGTCTATAGATCTCTGGTTAGTAAGTAAATTTTTTATAAATTTTAATACTTAGACATGTATAATAGCTAGAAAAAAGGAAAATGATATTTAATTGCTTCTAATTGAACTAGTTAAGACATAATAACACAACACATTAATAAAACACAAATTTTACAAAACCCTCATATTTAATGGTATTTATTTGTAGGTTATAGAAGTTACACTTTTATTTTAAAAGGTTGCAGTTGATTAGAAAACAAAAGGTTTGTGCTGTGTTTTAGTTGCATTTACACTGTTTTGACCAGCAGGCATCGCCAACCTTTGAGTGCTTCAAAGGAGTAAATCAGTTTGCGAAACAAGTAGTTTAATTGATTTAGAGTTTTGAAAGCTTCGTTTAACACACGTTAAATGCTAGCATTTAAAAAATGTATAATATATATATATAAATATATATACAAATATTTTAAAAAATAATATAATGCTATATCCTTGGTTCTAGATAAACTAAACAACTATAATGGCAGACACAAAATAACTATCTATAGGTTCAGATCAATTGTGTATGCTAAAAAATTGTTTTGTCTGTTTGTTTGTTTGTTTGTTTGTCTGCTGACAACAATCAGTTTCTCCTTTAATAGTTCAAAAGCAGTTACGTATGCTATAAAAAAAACTGATAAATGTGTTTTTTATTCATTTTATTTTATTTTTTATTTTATTATTTGTTTGTTTTATTTGATTGTATTATTTTGTATTTATTTATTTAGCATTTTTATCAATATGGACAGGAATGGGAATGCTAATTTTTTCCCCTCGTATTATAAACCGAGTACCCATGAGGTAAACATTTGCATGCAGGTTGCATACTTCCAGGTGTATTTGCTAGTTTGGGAAGTTTGGCTCCTTGGGTCATCTGGGTATTCTATGCATACAGAACATTTGCATACTGGGCACAATATATGTAATGCATACTGGGAGTTGTATGGTGCTATGCTGTTCCAAACATTGCCAATGAATCCACATGATTCTCTTGTTAAGCATGGAGTTTGTTTTTGTAAAAACACAAGTGCTCACAGCACAGTGCATAAATGTGTGTGGTGATTTTCTTTTTTAAATACAAGTCTGCTCACTGCTGGTGAATTCTCTCTCAGCTGCTGTCCTTCAAACAGTACTGTTGCTGCTTGTTCAGGTGAACAGTGCCTTGGCTTCTGCCGGCTGAATATTAGATCCTCAGGCATTGGGAAGTGATCCTATTAAAACAGGCCGTGGAATGTGCCAGTTCTCCACTGCTGTCTCTCCCCCAAATTTGACTGACAGCTGGTAGGGCCCCTTCGCTCTCAGATGCTTCGAGCTGTCAATCAGCTGTCTGTTTTGCCCCACAGGTCGCTTCCTGTCTCCTAGGATTTGTGTGTAGTGCTAATGTTAATGCTAATGTTAAAACAAAGGCAGTGTATTGGCTTCTTATTTTCAGCACAGTATTGCCAGCAAGGAATTTTGATGTGCCAATATTTTTGTGTCTTCTCTGAAAGCAAAAAGACTGTCCGATGACAAATACACATATTTATTAGATTAAAAATGAATGCAAATCATAATATCTTTTTTCAAAGGCTTTTAAAAGTGAAATGCAGGTTATTGTGCATTAAAAGAAAAGAAAAGTGAACACAGCTTGCATAACCACAAACATTAACAACATAACAACAGCTTTCATGACCACAGAGAACAAAAGCTACACCATAAAATTATTTCAGAAATTATATTTTTCAAAAGCTACTGTAGCATAAAACGCTGCTTGGTGTAAATAAAATCAAATTAATATAATTTATAAATTTAAAAAAATGATGAATTATTTTTAGTAAATTGAATACTGTTCCTGAGAGAGAAGGAGGGAAGTAAATGCAAAACTTTGAGAATTATTAAAAAGTAGTTTTGGTTTGACTTGAGCTCATATTTTGTTAGCCAATGCAAAGTTTGTTGCCTTGGGGACAGCAATAGTAGACACAAACAGGAAGTGTAGAAATCTCCAAGTGATTGACAGAGAAGCATTTCCTGATGCATGAAGAGCCATATGCCAGCAGTGTGCCAGCATCCTTCAGACTAAAGACATTTTTATGAAGCTATGTTACGTGTGACCTGCCCACACACTTAACATGGGCCCACAATGCTGTTTCTCCCTAAACTGCACTGCCTCAGATCACGTGTATCAATATAAAACACCTGAATTGAATATATCAGCAGCACTGCCATGCCATGTTACACATAATTTCAAGATGGCAACAACAAATTTTAATTATTTCATTTTATACTTTTTCTTGTATGATATGATAGCCTACTTTAATGTTTTGAGCTTATTAGTATTTGTATATTTATTGCATTTGATTGAATGAGGCTGGTATCCATTCAGCCAACCACCAGAGGGAGCCTTCTGCCAAATACTAACTATGAACTCTTTCTTCTATGGTTATTTCCTGTTATTCACCTATACAAACAGCCATGCCTTACCCCAGATTTACTTCATAAATTGAATAAAAACATAAAAAAGCAAAAACACACTGATGGCCATTCTTTATTCACTGTTTTATAGAAGTAGACTTTAAAAATCTTGCAGAATTTTTTCTAGAAGAGGTGCATCACCATCTTGCTCCAACCAAATGATTTGAACGCACCTGACCTTTTAATTACAATTTCCTAATTTGTAAATACAAACTTCCCAGACTTAAATACACTACAAGCATTGTTCGTTGTTTGCTTTTTAGCATCTGTTTAGACCCAGAAACAATGACACGTGACATCAGACTTAACAAGCAGGTACACAGCATGCTTCACTTATCCTTTATGTATTCAAAATATACAATTTTACCCAATATTTGTGTGTACTATGTAATTTTATGCTTGTTAGAATATTATGTCCTAAGCTAGCAACATGCTGACATCACGCTCTATTAAAGGGTTAGTTCACCAAAAATGGAAAATCTGTCATCAATTACTCACCCTCATGTCGTTGAAATTGACTGAAATTTTATGAAGCTACAAGAATACTTTTTGAATAAAGTTGTTATTTTTTGTTCCCATTCAGTCGGTCACGTTCGACTGACCGACGAATAGGAATCTCGCTAGAGAGGCCAATCTGCTTCAAGTGTAACTAAAACGAGCCAATGCACATTGGCATGCAATCATATGCAGCAGCTGCTCACCTCACAGCACGGGTATATAATGAGCAGCAGGTGTGTTGCATCTTCAGCTTTTCGCTTCGGAGCCGAACAGTTGTTTTCTGCTGGAAGTGGTCTAAAAGAGTCTCTGCAGGATGATCTCTTGAGTGTGTAAAGTGCGGGCGTACAGCACAGCAGTGGGGTCGAATTCTCTCTGTTTTTCCTTTTCTTCTCTTTCTTTTAACGTTTTTGAGCAGAAAGAGCAGAAAGTTCTCACAGCTGGTAAATGGTGCGTTTTAAAGAGCGCATAAATGCTATTTTTACAGCTGGTAAGAGAGCGTCATCTACGAGAGAGAGCACACGACAGGCTGCACAATCCCTGTCTGTGTTGCCGCGGCCATTCCCCTGCGTGCTTCAGCACTGATTAAAAGAGCAAAGTCCCTAAAAGAGCTTACTCAAGTGTCCAGTGTCCAGGCCCCCGCCAAGAGGGGCAGCAAAGCCAAGATCAAGAGGCCCTAGGACGGGTGACCCGGAGATGATTGGGACTGCTCTTCAGGAGATGGTGACTGCACTGCTCCTTCCCCTGGAGGAGAGCCATGTGGTAAATCCTTTGTTCCCTTAAGGTTGTACCCAAATTTTCAATAAAAGAGCAGTTTCTATCATCTCCGGGTCTGAAAAGGGCTCTGAGAGTAGTGGGAGGGGCAAAATCTCTCCACTCTCATCCACCTCTTCTATCGCCAGCGGACAGCAGCGCGCAGTTCGAGAAGGTCACCAAAGCCTCTCCTGCACCCCCTGTCCGACTGTGGAACCAGGTAAGTGTTGCACAGCACACTCTGACCCCACTACAGGCCGCCTCGCAAGGAGAGCCCCCCGAGCCGCGTTCCTGTGTTCCAACTCGCTGCCCCACTGCGGGTACGTCTACGGTCCCCTTGGTCCCACTTGTGCGGTCTCTGCGAGCCTGGTTAATGCTCCCCAGTCCGTTTCGCTGGCTCATTCAGTCCATCAGGCTCGGCTATGCGATTCAGTTTGCCCGGCGTCCCCCCAAGTTCAGAGGTGTCCACTTCATTTCAGTGAAAGCTGTCGATGCCCATGTCTTGCGTGCGGAGATCGTAGTCCTACTGGCGAAGGACGCGATAGAGCCGGTCCCTCCAGCCGATATGAGGTTAGGGTTTTACAGCCCTTTCTTCATTGTACCCAAGAAAAGCAGTGGGTTACGATCGATATTGGACCTGCGAGTTTTGAATCGGAGCCTTCACAAGCTACCTTTCAAAATGCTCACGCAGAAACGCATTTTCGAGTGCATCCATCCCCGAGATTGGTTTGCAGTGATCGACCTGAAGAACGCGTACTTTCATGTCTCGATTCTTCCTCGACACAGGCCGTTTCTGCGCTTTGCATTCGAGGGTTGAGCATATCAGTACAAGGTATTGCCCTTCGGGCTGGCCCTGTCTCCCCGCATCTTCGTGAAAGTTGTGGAGGGAGCCCTTGTTCCCATGACAGTACAGGGCGTTCGCATCCTCAATGATGACTGGCTCATTCTTGCTCAGTCTTGGGAGCAGTTATGCGAACACAGGTATTTGGCGCTCAGTCACCTTAGCCAGTTGGGTCTTCAGGTCAACTGGGAAAAGAGCAAACTCGCCCCAGTGCAGAGGATCTCTTTTCTCGGTATGGAGTTGGATTCGGTCGAACAGTCAGCAGAGGAACGTGCTCAGTCGGTGTTGAACTGCCTGAATACATTCAGGGGCAGGACAGCGGTCCCACTGAAACTTTTTCAGAGGCTCCTGGGGCACATGGCAGCCGCAGCGGCGGTAACCCCGCTCGGTTTGCTTCATATGAGACTGCTTCAGCATTGGCTTCACGGCCGAGTCCCGAGATGGGCGTGGCAACGCGGCACGTACCGAGTGGCAATCACTCCGGAATGTCGCCAAGCCTTCAGCCCGTGGTCAGACCCCTTGTTTCTTCGGGCAGGAGTGCCCCTAGAGCAGGTGTCCCGGCATGCTGTGGTCTTCACAGATGCCTCTGCCACCGGCTGGGGTGCCACGTACAATGGGCATGCAGTGTCTGGGGTGTGGACGGGCCCCAACTGCATTGGCACATCAACTGCCTCGAGTTGCTAGCAGTACGCCTTGCCCTGAGCGGCCTGAAAGGGCCGTTACAGGGCAAGCATGTGCTGGTCCGTACGGACAACACTGCGACCATTGCGTACATCAACCGTCAAGGGGGTCTGCGCTCCCGTCGCATGTCGCAACTCACCCGCCATCTCCTCCTTTGGAGTCAGAAGCATCTGAGGTCGCTTCGCGCCATTCATGTCCCTGGTGTGCTCAACCGTGTGGCCGACGAGCTCTCAGGAGCTGCGCTGCCGGGAGAGTGGTGACTCCACCCCCAGGTGGTCCAGCTGATTTGGGGAGAATTCGGCAAAGCTCAGGGAGACCTGTTTGCCTCACCAGAAACCTCTCACTGCCAGTTGTTCTGGCGCACAGCCGGCCCTGGGGCCTTTGCAAATATGTGTTTCCCCCAGTGAAACTACTTGCATAGACCTTGTGCAAAATCAGGGAGGACAAGGAGCAGGTCCTGCTAGTTGCGCCCTATTAGGCTCCCTATATTACCGGACATGGTTCCCGGAACTCACGCTCCTCGCGACAGCCCCTCCCTGGCGAATTCCTCTGAGGAAGGATCTTCTTTCTCAGAGATGGTGCACCCTTTGGCTCCCGCGTCCAGACCTCTGGAAACTCCATGTTTGGTCCCTGGACGGGACGCGGAGGTTCTAGGTCACTTATCCCCTGAGGTACTTAACACCATCGCTTCGGCACGTGCACCATCTACGAGACATGCTTACGCCTTGAAGTGGAACCTGTTCTTCGAGTGGTGTTCTTCTCGCCGAGAAGACCCCCGAAGATGTTCGATCGGTGTCGTGCTTTCCTTCTCGCAGCAAGGGTTGGAGCGTAGGCTGTCTCAAGGTTCATGCTGCCGCTATTGCCGCATACCACGACCACATCGATGGTAAGTCTGTTGGTAAGCACGACTTGGTCATCAGGTTTCCTAGGGAGCGAGACGGTTAAATCCTCCTCGACCCCCCCGCCCCCCATACCTTCTTGGGACCTTGTTCTGGTGATTGCTCCAGATTGCTCCCTTTGAGCCTTTGCAGTCAGCAGACTTAAAGATTCTGTCTATGAAGACTTTGTTGCTGGTTGCACTGGCCTCCATCAAGAGGGTAGGGGACCTGCAGGCATTTTCGGTCGACGAATCGTGCCTAGAGTTCGGGCCGGGTGACGACCACATGGTACTGAGACCCCGGCCTGGCTATGTGCCCAAGGTTCCTACCACTCCCTTCAGGGACCAGGTAGTGAGCCTGCGAGCGCTGCCCCCGGAGGAGGCAGACCCAGCCCTGGCTTTGCTCTGTCCAGGGTAAGGCTGTCTCAAAGCAGAGGATGGCCCACTGGATAGTGGACGCCATTGCCTTGGCTTACCAAGCACAAGGTGTGCCCTGCCCGCTCAGGTTGCATGCCCGCTCTATGAGAGGCGTGGCATCCTCCTGGGCGCTGGCTCGTGGCACCTCACTGACAGATATTTGTAGAGCTGCGGGCTGGGCGACACCTAACACGTTCGCTAGATTCTATAGCCTTCGTGTCGAGCCGGTCTCCTCTCGTGTTCTCACCTCAGGTCAGAGGCATGGAGAGGTCCCGGCTTAGTGTTGGCTTGCTGCACTTACATGCGCTTATTGCTCCAGAGAGTCCCTACAAGGCAGACCCTGTTGAGTCCTCCGATCACCCTTCGGCAGCCAGACGTGGCAGAGCGTCTGGCACCAGGTCTTTACTCCGTTGTATCCTTGAGAACCGGATTTAGGCTGGGTTCTATATGTGTGACCCTACGGGGATTCCATACGTGTTATTCCACGGATTGCTCCTAAACGAAGCACGCATCTTCCCTCTGGGAGAACCCACCTCTCGTCAGGTTGGAGTCACCCCAGTACTTCCATATGTAGTACAGCTCTACGGGGTTAGTCCATATGTGACCCATTCTGGCGAAATGAGTCGGAAGTTGCACGGGCTAATTTTGAGCTACAGGCAAAAGAAATGAAAAATGTCAATTTTGGTCGAATTTGAGGTTTTCACAAAAATGAGTTCATTAAGCCCTCTTCTAGTGACCCCAATGCTCCAAATAGTAATTAAACATCTAAAATGATCTTTATTTGTACGTTTTCTGAGAGGAGTACCTTTTTCTCTGCACACTTCTGGACGACGGCTACTGCTTCTCACCACAAGTATATTGTTGCAAAGCGCAGCATTCCTTCATGACAAGAGTCCAAACCAGTGAAATATTATTTTTAAACCCATGCTGATGAAAACAAAACGATCGCGCTGACTGACATTTGCAAAGCGCGTGCATAAGACGCGCCTTTCCGCGAGCACGCGATCTCCCTTATAAAGAAAATTATTGCGAAATATGTATTGGCGAGATTCACACAATCATAATCTGTTATGTCTTACATGAACGTTTAGTTAATGGTTGGGGGGAAATCTGATGTGTAACATTAGGCTATATTTGATCCATGCATTACATTAGGTCTTAATATAGATCAGTCTCAATGCTAATCATGCATTAAAAGAAAAGACGGAATCACTCGCTGCTCTTGATTAAACTACTGTTTATTTGCATCTTTGTTCTTATGTGTAATAACAAAGCTAAAATAAAAATAGCTATATTGTGATTAATAATATAGTAATTATTATTAAGAAAAGAATTGGAGGAAAATATGCAACGTTGCTTGGTGATTTTGCTTTGGAATCTTTAACTCGATTTTTCTCAAAAACAGATCTGCTGCCTCTATTGCCTTCAAATGGCTTTAGCTCAGTCATTTTTTCCAACAAGTCATATATCATTTTGAAGGTATTTTAATGGAGAATGTGAAAATAATAAGAACTCATTTTTGAAAATTTGCGCATTCCGACTCATTTTGCCAGAACGGGTCACATATGTACTTTCCACATAACTCCTTCGGGGAAGGATGTGGCTTCCGCAGCATTCCTTTCCAGTGAAAAGGTACGCTTTCTCAGTGGTATCCAATAGTCTCACTGAATGGGTTTTGGGGAACAGCACTGATCGACACTCTCTCTGTGTTTGCCCTGTCCCACCGTCCTTAAGCAAGGGGGTACAGGAGGCTTGCTACAGAGCGCTGGAAGGGGGCAGCTCCTGTGGCGCTTTGGTAGGGATACCTATTTGTCAGTCAGTCCGACGTACGTCGAACGTGACCAACTGAATGGGAACGTCTCGGTTACATAGGTAACCCTCATTCCCTGAAGGAGGGAACGGAGACATACGTCCCGTTGCCACAGCCAGAAAGCTTTCAGATTTAATCAAAAAATATCTTATTTTGTGTTCCGAAGAAGGTCTTATGGGTTTGGAATGACATGAGGGTGAGCAATTAATGACATAATTTTGGGGTCATTTTTGGGTGAACTATCTAACTTTAGGGTTATGCTAACATTCCCATTAAGTTATAAAAACATTATTTCTGAATGTTCTCTGAGCATTAAAAATGTCCAGTTAAAAAAAAAAAACGTTTTTTTTTCCCCTTGGTTATACAAATGTTAAGGGAAAAGTTCATTTTATTATTTTGCTAATATTATGGCATTACTATTAAATGTCCTCTGGACTTTCTGTAACAAGTAGTAACATTAAAAAAAAGAATTGAAAAAAATGTCAAACTAAAACATTTTAGAAGAAAAACTCTCCATGAACAATGCATAAATAATGTGTTTATGCTAATGTTTTGAAAACATTATTAAAGACCAGATAACTTTGAACGGATGTTCTATTAATGTTACTGAGGGTAAAAAAAAAAAAGAAAAAACTGTGTAACATTGTCTATCCAAACCTGTATGACATTATGTATTATGCATTATGTGAAAAGCACTGGGGTCTAAACAGCATTGGACTATGTTACCTATGTTTACTGTTTAACTCTTTAACACAGACATTTCAAAATATCATCTTTTGTGTTCCACAAAAGAGGGAAAGTCATAAAGATTAAGAATATCATGAGGGAGAGCAAATGATTTTCATTTTTGGCTGAACTGTCACTTCACTGTCACAACTGAGGATTTGAACTATTTGTGCAGTGCTGTCTATACAGAGCGTTCCAAATCACTCACCGACTATAGGATGTTATAGTCAGTGAACCAGTTGTCTAGATTAAAAAAATAGACTCGAGTCGTTTTTCACAGGTGAGAATGCTGAAGCAGGCATGACACTTGTTGCAGGCCGCATCTGTCATTTCGCTCGTATGCAACCTTTTCAACATGCGCCAAGGTAATTAGCAACAGTTGCTAATACAGCGTATTCTGTATCTACTGTACAACTCATTCGGCTAAAACTGGATATACGTAATGCTAATGTTGCTCCCTTCAAGAGCATTAAACCACCACTGTCAATCACGGTTCCCATTTCATGCAGAAACTCATTTGGATGGTGTAAGGAAATCTCTTCGAATTTGTTATCACACGCACACGGATAACTTTACCTCAGCGGGACACTCCAGAGGCTTCCAATTACACTCACTCTCACCTCTCATTAGGATGCATTAACAAAGAGTCCAGATTTTGTTTAAATAAAGCAGATCCTGAGGCCATTAAGGCCGGCCCTGCATCTGCGGCTTGTGGGGCAGGTGTGAGGCCTGATCCCAGCGCTCCTCATGGCCTCGGTCACCTCTCCACTCTCTCCTCCACAATGGAAGCCCTCGGACAGCTCTGGGGAGCAGCGGAGCGCTCAGCAGCCATTGATCGCGTGAGGTGGAGGCAGCCGTGTGTGTCATTATTGGAATGCAGTATTCCTCCTCCTGCTTTTCATGTCTTCACACTCGCCGAGCACGCCATCGACCATTCTCTCTGCAGCATTACTCTCTCCAAAAGAAACCAATGTGCCACTAGAACTAAACTTGAGGAAGTTTCTAAAGTCCACCTGCCTCGCTCATGCTTACGTTGCTAGTTATCCATCTCTGCCGCCTTTTTCTCCCTTCGGTTGTTGTTTAATTTGAACTGCTTGAGGCTGTGTCTTGAAGGATGTCTTGAAAGATGTTCTATCTGTTGTGAAAGTGTTCAGTGTCTAAAACCCTCTAAAAAAAAAGCTGATTTTAAAGTGAAAGGTCTTGCCAGCCATTTTCTTAGATTCTCCACATGTGCTGACAAGTCAAAATGATAAAATTGGAAATAAAATAGCTGCTCTTTTAAATTTTGGTAGTTTTTACTTAATTTGTGTGCAGCTGCTCGTATTCAAAATGGCTGGGTTTATTAGAGTTGACTAAAACTAAAGCTGTAAAAATGTTAAATAAAAAGAAAAGAAAAACGCATTTGTACTTTCCAAGGCATAAGAATATTTATCTCTTTTTTATTTAGTTTAACTTGGTAAATGTACTAAGATTACTAAAACTAAAATAAAATTAATAAACACTATATAGACATATTTAAAAACAACAAAAAGTTATAAAAATGACAAACACAACACAATTACTAGAATTTTGTTGAAAATTACTACTTTAACATGGAAGCAGAAAAGATCTAATTCAGCATGTTAACAAAAACCATAGTAGTATCTCAATGATACTAAAATAACACTTACTCAAATGGAGTGTCTCTGCCCTTTTTAAAATTGTAAAGTTATTGGATGGAACAAACTGGAACTTTCCCAAACCTTTTTAATGGACCCTTTAAGTATACTGTGTGTGGGGGGAAAATAGTTGCTTGAAAACAAAGGATAAAATTATTATCTGGAAATATTTATTTTGTATTTTAAACCCACTATTAGAGTAATTTTAGAAACTTTTCTTTTCTAAAAATGTTCTATTTATTTTTATGCATCTATAATTTTGTGTGTGTGTGTTTAATTTTAATTCAAGTTTTTGTAATTTTGTTTAGTATTTTGTGATTTGTACTTTTTTAATATAGTTTTTTATTTACTTTTAGTTTTCATTATTTTACTACATCAATTTAAAACTTGATGAAACTGTGAATACCGTATTGACCCGAATATAAGATGACCCCCCTTTTTCCAGATGTAGCTTTTGGAAAAAGGCTTTTTGAAAACCAAATCTTTGTGTTGTTTTTTCCCCCTCTCTCTCTGTAAAACACATTTTTTCTTAAATTATTTTCCTATTTTTCCTATTTTCATTTTTGTTTTGAGAGTATGGTAAATACTGGTAAAATGTACCAACAACGACATTGAAAAATATACACTTTTTGATATAGACTAACATAAAAATAACAGGTAGCCCCTCTGAATTATATAACATTTAGTCTATCCATCTCATCGTAGCCTACCAAAATTTTATTAACAGTAGAAGTGAAATCGTATTGTAGTCTTCAAATCTGGCACTGTCTTATGTTTTAAAATCACTTACAGAGGAAGTTTGGTCCCATCAGACTAACATACAGTCATGATCATGCTGCTGTAAGCTTTTCTTTTTCTTTTGTTTTCACTCGCGATCTTTACAACACACAGTACATTACATATTTCATGGCACACTCGTTTTAAGCGTATTTGGCACCACCTATTGTTGTGGGTGTATTATTGACATGTCAAAGTCTAGACCCTGAATATAAGACGACCTTGTTTTTTCAGATGTATTTCCAAGAAAAAAAATATCTTCTTATATTCGGGTCAATACGGTAGTTGAAATAAAATAAGATTGTGTCATCATTTACTCACCTTCCACTTGTTCCAAACCTGTATTAATTTTTTTAAGCTGATGGACACACACACACACACACACAAACACAAATAAATAAATAAATAAACCATTAAACCAGTAGCCATTGACTTCCATAGTAAGGAAAAAATACTACGGAAGCCAAAGTCTACCGTCAACTATTTGGTTAGCAACATTCTTCAAAAGATCTTCTTTTGTATTTAGCAAAAGAATAAAACTTGTACAGGTCTGGAACAAGTGCAGGGAGAGTAAATGATGACAGAATTTTTATTTTGGGGTGAACTATCCCTTTAATATTACTGCAAGAATGTTTTCTCATAAACTGGCTGAGAATCTTGTCAAAACATTGGCCAGAAATCTGAGAATGTTCCCTGTCAGCTGGCTAATACTATGGTACTGAATACGTATATACTATACTGTAGTATTTATATGGAACTCCAAAGTACCTAAAAGAACCCTATGGAATTATTACACTGCATGTCTAAAACTGCTATTTTCTGTTAGTGTTAGCAATTCCCACCCATACAGAGAGAAAAAAAAAAAAAAACTTTTCAAAAAGTTTAAACACAAGTGTGTTAGTGCTCCGGTGTGTGTCCCTAAGTGTATCCGAGTGCTCATGTGCCAAACCTGCCTGAATTTTCCTGCCAGCGCTGTTGTCTGATACTCCATAAACCCTGTCAGAGGAGGCAGCAACCCCCACCCGACCCCCCTCCACTATGGTATTTTTTAAGACTAACTCTGCACTAACCCAGGTGCCAACTGCCAAGACCTGCCGCATTGCACAGTTACTGCACAAACCTACTAATGATTCTCTTTTTTTCCCACCAGAGCATTTCCTCCCTCCATTAACCTGTCAATTAGAGCTCAGCTCCAGGGCAGCCCAAAAATCAGCGCTGGTAAACGCACACGTGGGAGAGGTGGGGGGGCTCGAGGAACTGACTGTGATTGAAACCCACTCGTCCCCCCCTGCTCTTCGGACCTGTCCCGCTCTGCTGTCTGTGCTCCGGCTGCCCTAACAAGCTCTGACACGCGGCGCTGAGCACAGGAGCAGGCCTGCAGGGCAGGGGAGGAGTAGCGCTATCCTCATTGATAATCAGGTCTCGTCCCCTGAGCAGCGGTCAAACAGAACAGAGCATCTCGGCCTGCATGGCTAATCCCACCCGCATGGCTCCGCTGCTACACCTTCCTCAGTGTCAGAAAAGCGTCGGTTTTGTAGCCCGTTATGTCTGCTGCTCTGTTTAATTGGTTTATCTAGTTGCAGAAGTGCATTAGCGTTCTGGAGTCTGTGCACTCTTGCGGATGGCGAGGTTTTTGTTTGTGTTCGCCATTATAATGGACACACATTTTATCTCATCGCACCGAGCCGTTTTCTTCTGTTTTCTTTGTTCCGCTAATTGGGAGAA
Organism: Onychostoma macrolepis; assembly: GCF_012432095.1. Taxonomy (NCBI): domain Eukaryota; kingdom Metazoa; phylum Chordata; class Actinopteri; order Cypriniformes; family Cyprinidae; genus Onychostoma; species Onychostoma macrolepis. The sequence continues at coordinate 23,842,447 of NC_081165.1, read as the reverse complement.
GATCTGATTTATGTAGGCCTGGATCCAGATAGGAGCTTTGATTATGGCATTGCTGATTATTAAAATGCATGGCTCACAGAAAGGCAAAGCCGAGCACAACACCTTAGAATGATAAACCGCAAGATGACATTCTCTTGATTCCTCATCCTTTTCGTGAGCTTTTGCTGATTCTGTGGTTAATTGGCTTTGTCTGATTGCCTTGTTTACTATTACAGTATTTATCAATGTTTTAATTACATTTTATTTTTTATAATTTCCTAATTTTCCATATTTCCATATATATATTTTTTTAATTTAAGTTGTAGTGTTTTTATTATGTGGTTTTGTCATTTTTATTAGTTTCAGTAATTGTAGTAGGCCTACTTTTCAGCTTTATTTCAATTACCTATAATGATTTCTAATTGCTTATGTTTTAGAATGCAGTAATACTTTCTGATTCTGTAGGCCTACTTTCTTATAGAATATACTGAATTTAATTAAAAGTTTATAAAACTGTTTCCGAAATACATTTTTTAGTATGCAGGTGGGCAGTATTTTTCACAAATATCATAAATCAAGTTTTTTAGGAACCACACCATTTGACATTTTACAAGCTAACCTAACTTTGCATTGTAATAAATGGACCAAATTGCCTGATATGTGAAGAGACTTATTGACATTGATGCTAACCTTGTATTTTTTATTTATTTATTTATTTTTGCAGGTTGGTCACACCATATGACTTTGAAAAAAAAAAAAAAAACAGTTTTCTTTTTAATTTAAACTTTTAAATGATTTAATTTCCTTTTCAAGGCGAAATGTTTCTATGTTTAAAGTTTTCAGCTTTATTTTAATTAATTATAATTTAAAAAAAAAATCCAATACAGTAGCAGCACTTTAATTCCGATTCCTGTACTTTCTTATAAAATGTACTAAATGTGACGAAAAACGTACATTTCAACTGTTTACGAAATATGTAATTTAGTATGCAGGTGTGCAGTATACTTCACAAATATCAAAAATTATTAATTCATAAATAACATTGTTTTTTTAGGAGTCACACCATTTGACATTTTGCAAGCTAAATTATTTGACATTTTTTAGGCTATACTAACTTTGCCTTGTCAAAAAAATGCCAAATTATCTGATATTTGTAGAGCTTTATTGACATTGACATTGATCTTGGTGTAATTTGTCATTTTTTTCTACATGTTGGTCGCACCACATAACTTTTTGGAAAAGGAAACTTTCAAGTATTTATAATATATGCTTCACTGCTTCTTAGTTTTTTGTTTGTTTTGTTTTGTTTCCCAATACTACCACTACTACTACTGCTGATAAAAATACTTAAATTAATAAATAATAGTATGTAAATAATTAAACACATACCTTCTCAAATATCAAGGCATTTGTTCTACCCTGACATTTTGTACATTAAGCCCCCCAAAAAATGTCAAAATGAATTTTAATTAAAAAAATTAAAAATGTGCCCATCAAAGAAGAGATATATTAAATTGTGTGGATGTATGAATTGCATTTCAATGTTCTATTAGATAAATTAATGAACTAAATGAATTAAAGGACAAAAGGTGTCAAAGCATTTTGGGATAGCAAAGTGTCCACTTGGTTGCACGCTTCAGAATCTGATCAGAACCAATATGTCATTGTTCAAGATGAACACTGAGTTTTCGGACGTTCTTCTCGTTTGGCGTACTGCTATTCATTCTGTTTAGGACAGAAGTGCGCATATTCGGACGCAGAGATTGTAAAAGGCCCTTCTCAATGTGTTTTGAGCCAAACCGTCACAGACTGTGACACACTGACACATACATGTTGACAGACAGCTCATAAAACACACACACACACACACACACACACACATACACACACACTGCAAAGGTATGATCAAGGTTCGGCCTTGGATGTTCAGACAGGTATGGAAGCAGGAGCTCTGGTCCCCAAGGCTTGAGGAAATCTGGATGTACTTTCTGAATTATTGATGCAATGTAGACTATGCATAATGCAAAATACATGTGCTGGGGAGACCTGGGGCAATGCTTTGGAGGCAGGCAGGCAGGCTGTTTTCAGCGCAGCCAAAATGGGCACTAGATCCCAGTTTAGAAGCCTCACCTGACAAGACCTGCAGCACTAAAGTGAGTACAGCTCATTGTGCTGTAGAGAGGTTTTATGCCCACTGTACAGCTTTACACTCCAGCCATTAGATATAGCATACATTTATGAAACAGTTCTGGCCATCAGATCATTTCTATAGTTGTCATTTTTGTTTCTGTAAGAACTTGGGTTTTGTGAACCAAATCTGAACAAATGAATATTTCAACACATGACTTAGTGCTTCTCTAGACAGCAATAATTTACCAGGCAATTCTATTCCATTTGTTCCATTCACATCGTGCTGTTTGTTGTCCTTGGCTGCTTTATTGTATCATACAGTCTGTTGGGCAAATCTCAACTTTTTAAAATGCATCCAAACTGTAAATCATTCAAGCTTTTATTGGTGTTGCTTGATGTTGCTCAAAGGTAGGGATTTCAACAGACTCAGTTAAAAAAATTTAAGAAAGTAAGTCCAAAAGATTGGATTTCTGGCTCAGCAGATGATAAAATGGGTGGAAAAAATGACCTACTGAAAGAGTAACCAGAATATTATTGAGATTTGCAGGTGGTATCTTTTAACCACATAGCAACAACCAACAAAACAGCCATGAAATCCAAAAATTCAAAAACTCTGTTGCTGTTTTTGTGATCTGTAGCTGTTATTAGTATCATTGTGTGATACTATAGTTTTCAATAATATTTTGAATTCATTTTTACTTTTACATTTTTAGTTGTCATTTTAATTTTAGTTAAATGTATAGTAATTTATAGTTGTGTGTCTGTTCTTTTTATTCATTTTTGTCAATACAGTTTAAAAATAAAACTACTTAAATTGTTGAAAATAAAATAAATAAATAATTACATTAAAATAAAATATTTTTAAAAACTTAAACTTCTTTTATTTCAGCTAATTTCCATGACATTTCTCAGTTTCATTTAGTTTAACTTGATGTACTAAAATAACTAAAACTAAAGCTGAAATAAAAATGAATAAAAACTATATAGACAACAAAAACTAATAAAAAATAATAATAATAAAAATAAACCAACAAAATTACTAAGTCGCCTTTGCAAGTTAGATTCAAAATATAAATCCAAAGTGTTTTTGTTATTGAATTCATGCTCAGATTTCCCTTTTTATGTGTTCCAGCGTCTTTTATAAATCATGCTTCTGTTAAAACATTCACTTATCCATCATTTGCAATGACAGAAACCGCACGGGTTCTGATCCTGATTGTGTAAGAAAACAGTGGAAAGTGAAAGGCCAGTGGTATTCAAACACTAATTCATGTCAAGCGCACAGGGAGCAGACTCACATGCAGACAGTATTAATTCCAACCTAGAACTGACTATGAACTTTCTTTGACCCTCTCCATTTAAATGCACACAAACCCAGACAGACAACGAGACCATCTCCTTCCCTCCCTCCCTCCCTCTCTTCCGGCAGACGCCAGCACTTTGATTGCCTATCATGAAAGCAAATATGTATACCTTATAAAGACATGCCCAAGGTCAGAATAACAACACATAAGGGTCCGATCTCCATATCCAATAGATTATCTTACAATGGGGCACTTCACTTCAAACTTAAGATATACATTTATTGAAGATGCTTACAGGGTTATATTAAGGCATATGTATTGATTTTTTTTTTTTTTTTTCAAAAAGACAGTTGTCTAAGATGCACGTATGTGAGATGTGTTAAGAGTAGGAAATGTCCAATGATCATGCACAAAATACAAAACAACAGGTTTTTCTATAGGGGTATAATGATTTATATTTTCATTTAAAAGCATTGAAGTCCTTGCAATGTAGCTGAATTAATTTAGAAATATCTTCTTGATAAATGATTAAAACTTTTTTTCCAAGTAGAAACACTATTTCAAAATCTATTTTGAGATATATTAATCTAATCATTCGCAAAAGTAACTAAAGTAGTCATATTTTGATACTTTCATTCCAAGTATTTGTGATCTATAACAGTGTTATTATAGTTGAGATACTTTAATAGATTTCATTAATATTTTGAATTAGTTTTCACATTTATATTTCCCGTCGTCATTTTCATTTTTAATTAGATTTTTTTTGCCATTTTTATTAGTTTTCGTCTATATAGTTTTATGAATTTTCATTTTTATTATTATTTTTAAATTGTTGAGTTTTAAGTTGCACTGCAATCAGGAAATGCAAGCGAACCTCTCCTTTCAATAAGTCAATAAGATTCATATAAATGTATATTGAAACATTGCTAAATCAAACTGCTGTTCAGAATATAAAACTGAACTTGTTCTGAACATTGTTTCTGAATCAAACTGAAAAATAAAGAACTGCGTATTGAATCAGTTCACTTTGAACACAATTCACACCTCTGACTGTTTGTCTCAAGACATTTGAGAACCATATCAGAAAAAGAATGCGGTAAGCTGCTTTGATATTCTTTTCATAAAATAATACCACACTAAAACTGAATGCACGTTGGAATGCTAGAGTTTTTTTGAATCTTAGTTTTTTTTTTTTTTTTATTTCAATGCATTTTCAAGTAAAAGTATTCAAACTTTAAATTCAAACGATTGAAACATATTCATGATCCAAGAATCATATCTCTCCCATAGACATTATTAATCATCATTGTAAAATGAAAAGATGTAATGCCACTTTTTTTATTTTTTTTGCGAAGCATGAGTTACCCGAGGAATATGAAAATGAGGAAAGTTTTTTTTAGCTTCAGCTGAAGAAAAATGAAGAAAAGTTCTTTCATTTGTCTCCCTGCTAAAACCTGAACAACCATACAGCCATATTGAATTGTGGGACAGGAATGGCACACGGCAGCAGAGAGCAATGCTCTCATTAGGGACGGAATGTAATAAAAAAGATGATGTCTGCGGGGGAAAAACAAGCCCTGCTGGTCGATATGTTCCAGCAAGCGAGTGTCCCGTTTCGGTTGATGGAACGTATTACGATGGAATACAATTTTAGCTCCTGCATTTTCTGAGCATCCCTGGACACCGAGGTAGAAGAGAATGCCGACGCCTGTGGAACAACTGAAGTGCTGGAATCTTCAGAGCTCTGACAGGATACCTGAGCAGGTGACATCCTGTTTGTCAGATTCAACGCTCTCCTGACTTTGCTAGAGCGGGCGGAACGATCATTTAAATCTGTCGCCCTCTTGTGCAGCAGGACCTCTGGGTCCGAGGCTCTCGACTGGTGAACTGCAGGTCCGTCGTGAACAACAGAGAAAAACAATGCTCAATGCAAATAATAAAATCTAACCAACCATAAGCTAAATAAATAGGATGGTCAGATTTGAAAATGTTCAGCATATGTTCAGTTGTTGAGGTCAAATAGTATGCACTGCATATGTGTGACATACCCGCCTCTGAATGTCAAACTAAGAAGGCTCTGAGATGTGAAAAATCCAGTCAAAGGGTCATCGTTCTCTACACATGTGAACTGTCCAATGGCCTTTTTGTTAATGTTTTATTTTGAGTCCACTTTAGACGTTCGACTAACTATAAGTAACTTTGTAACTAGCAGTCATTAGCGTATTAGTAGACCCTTTTTATTTTCACGGCCCCCAACAGACATTCTGTTGATAAGAAATGAGAGTTAGTACACTGAAAAAATAAGAAGTTAAATTTACTTAATTTTTATTTTGCAAGTTTTTGCACGCATATAGTAAAACTTAAATATGGAATTAAGTCAAATCTACTTAACTATGTTATCTAAAATTAGTAAAGGAAATAAGTAAATTTAACGTGGCCAGGTCGAGTTTGATGAGTAATTGCTACTTAATTATTTTAAGTTTACCCTACAATACTCAAATACAGTTCACTCAGTCATGGTTTGTAAACTTTATTCAAACAACATAGCACTGAAAAAAAAAAATGCATATAAAGCATGTGGTTAAGTTACAAGCACGTATGTAAGCAAGTAGACTGCTCGTTATTCATTTTAAGGTAATATGTGTAATTATTAATTGAATGAACACAGAGACCTGAATACTTGGCACATGAAATACAATGACGGTGACAATCAGTGAATAGTGTTTGAGTATGAATGGGCCGTTTTGAGTAAAAAATGAACTCCAGATGTCACAAAACAGCAAGTTACTTAACCTAACAACAAAAGCAACCACAAAACAGTCAAAATACATCTCGAAAACAGCACAAAAAAAAAGAAAAAAAATTACCTTATTAATTATTCATGCCCAAGTGCATGACGGGAACAACGGAATCATGACGTTGATATTTACTTAAACAATATTTGTAAGTAAAATATACTTATAAGTTCAAACTTTAAATTCCACAAGCTTAAATTGAGTACTAATATTGAATTTACTCTTTTATTTAAATTCTTGCCTGAACTAAATTTTTAATGTAGAAACTACATTTGTTTTTCTGTAGTATTTACTTCACCACAAAATAATTTTTATCAGTGTAGGCAGGTAGCTGCAAATTAATAAGAGTTAGCTGACATGTAATTGCAAAGTTACTATAAAGGAAAAGTTAGTATAAAGAAAAGGACTAAGAAAAGCAACTGTTGTTTGTTTTTGTTTTTGTTTTTTAAATGCAGTTTAGTAATTGCTTCTAAACAAAGTTATATCATTTAATTTAACTAACATTTTAAAACATTTATGAAATATTAATTTACTATTTAAGTAAATTTCGAAACTTTAAAGAACTTTGAAAACCATGAGCAAATCTACACTCTTCAAAATTTCCCAAAAAGTTAAAAGTTTCCAAAAAGGTATTTTTGCAGTGATGCCATAGAAGATCCATTTTTCCCCCAAAAGACCTTTCAGAGATCAGTTCTTAAAAGAGCCATTTATTTTATTAGTGTGAAGAACATTTGAATAATCTAAAGAACATTTTTTTCCACTATAAAAAAAAAAAAAACATTTAGGAAGTTTCCATGGATGTTAAAGATTTTTAAGAGTTGATTACAGTGTGTTTTTTGTGGTAAATTACTAGCTGATAAGACCATAAAATCATTGAAATTCAAGAGACATTTCAAAACCTGTTGATGATTATACAAATTTTTGGGTTTATGTAGTTCATGGCGATATTAAAAATAATTCATTGCCTATTTCGTTACTAAACAGTTTTGATATTGTGTTGAATCACTGAGTCCTCAAGTCCTCGTAGTTAACATCCTCCCGTCCTCTGAAAAATAGTCGAGAACATAAAAAACTGACAGAGAATCTGCACCTTTACACTTTTTGATGAGAAGCTTTTTTAATCCGCAGCATGTTGTTATTGGAGGAGGATATCAGATGGACGGCAGCAGCTAGAACAGAGGTGAAAAAGTTACTCAAACAAAAGCAGAACCTCATAAATGTGTCGGCTGCCTGGCAGCAAAGTTCAAAGAAATTATGAATGTGAAGAGAAGTCATTTTTTCTCATGCAGCCCATAAAGCTTTGCCGATGCAGAGATTGCCTGCAATGTCATGCACTACAGACATTGGTTAACAGCATGAGGATAAACAGTAACACTCAAGGTTTCAGGAGGAGAAAGTCGACCCACAACCTGAAAGACATCTGCAACTGTGCCCTTTAGCAGCTGATGGGATGTTCTTGCAATCGAAACCTCTGCTTTGTTTAACGATCATCTTGTTGTAGCACCTTTGCCACGTATCTCATGTAAGCTCAGGCTTTAGACTGGAATTCTGTGGAAAAACTCACTCACCTCATCTCACCACCACATGTAGAAATGCACATTCTCACCGCCATAACCCACATACAGACAGCAGAGAGGTTATGTTTGATACATCACTCATAATAAGTGTGCTTAATTTATATGAAGTATGAAAAATTAATATTTATTTTATGAATTGCTAATGATTACATTTCACTATATTATTAAATCATTAGTGTTTTTAAAGCTTAACCAATATCAATAAATTTAACAATTCAAATATTATATATGCAAAGAAACAAAACTCTCATTGTACATAACTTTCATATCAGTATGATTTTTTTTTTTTTTTAACTCTTAAAATTAAGTTTCATTTGTTTCATAGCTCTATACTCTTACTGTATGTCAAAAGATCTCATTTGTTTCAGTTTCTCTATGTTAAGGGAAAATAATAGACAAGGTTGATCATAACCATTCCTGTGCAATGAAGGAGCACTTTCTGAGCAATAAAATCGTCCTCTGGGTCAGTATGTCCATTTAGCTGTGAGTAATGATTTACACTGATATTGTTGTAACACAAAGACACTTGGTTGACATTTCAGAATGTTTTCAAGAAACCCGAGAACCGGTTGTCATCGTGCCATGCTTTCATTGATCCTCAAAGTATGTGTCCTAGCGTCCTGCTGCGCTCTCGGTCTGACAGCAGATTCCCTCTGTGCGCAAGTGACAGCCGACGACTGAAAGCAGATGCCGGAACATCTATCCGCTCTTGTTCTAAGTCACCTTACCCTCGCCATAACAGATTCCACGTTCCACTTTCCTTTATTCACTTGGCTCAGATCATCCCGGGATGGCAGACTGTCTAATGAATGCATAAGACCCCTTCAAAGGCATTAAGAGGAAGCCATGCCTTTACAATATATTTTACTGCCAAGCCTATTTGGAGACATTCCAGGGGCCATTTTCCCACATTAGCTGAAGCCACAGCCAGATAGTTTTTTTTTTCTTTCTTTTTTTTTTTTTTTCTCCTCCTCCTCCTCTTTTAGCACCATTTGTCCTGATTGTTAAGGTGATGATAATGTCCTGGCTCCAGCTCAGGTAATTAGAGGTAATTTAGCTGAGACACTGCCTGGCAACAATGCAGAGTTTTTTCCAAGAAAACAACTACAACAGATGTTGTAAATAAAGTTTTGGGAAGAATAAAAAAGAACAACGGTGAACGTCCGTCCTGATTGGTAATGAGATCATATCATTAGATATTCACCATCTTTGCCAGGCCCACATGGAATCTGTACACATGCATCAGAACTCTGCAAAATTGGAATGCAATTGGATTTTACTTAAAGGGACAGTTCACCCAAAAATGAACAGCTGTACAGGTCTCTTTTTAATGTTGTTCACAAAAGATATTTTGCTTGTCTCCATTGACTTCCATAGAATGAAAGAAAAATAGTATTGAAGTCAATATATCTTCTTCAAAATATATTTTGGGTTTTGCAGAAGAAAGAAATTTGTGTAGGTTTGGAACAACTTGAGGGTGAGTAAATGATGACAGAATTTTATTTAATTTTCGAGTGAAATATACCATTAAGTTTTACTTTCTTTCAGATCCTTGAATTCATTAAATATTTTGGGTCATTTTTGAGGGTTTACTCTTAATTTCATTGTGTTATTGGCATTTCTGCACTTTAATTTTTTTTTTTATTTTAACTGTAACAATGTTACAGTAAAAATTTGTTTCTTTACTATATGTGGTGAAAAACTGTAATAGATCTAACATAAAATTTTACTGTAAAATACTCTTAAATTTACTATTTTTTGGAAAGAACAACTCATCATATAATCTGCAGTGAAAAAAACAAAACATAAATTGTCATTCCCAGAATTCCCTGTGACAGCTTACATTTAATTGCATTTCTATTAATAATAGTGTTTTTGATAACAGTAGTTTTTTGTTATCAGTAATGCTGTTCAATTAATCTAGCTTTCTCTTTACTACATGTTGTTTTTTTTTGTTTTTTGTTTTCAGTATTATAATGGTACAAAATAGATTTCAGTAGCTGTCACGAATCCGGTCTATGAACTTCCGTTCACTCACCACCAGAGGTCACTCACCACATTGACTCTCACAGCACACATCACACTGGGATCAATTTCCCATCATCCATTGCACTGATTGCACACACTGCTGATTGCACTGATCACACACCCTACTTAAGCCATGGATTTTTTCTCCCTCACTGTTGAGTATTGTATAGCGTTTATCCCTCTCCCAGCGATAGCTACTCTACGGAGCCCAGTTTATTGACTTAGTCTTGCCTGTATTCCCGTGTTTGTTTCTAGCCCGTGTTCCCTGGATTAACCCTTGCCTTGCCGTTTGGACACTGTTTGCACCTCTCTTGAGTTATAGCTCATGTACCTGGATTATTTCTCTGCCTTGCCCCATTGGATACTGTTCGCCGATTGTCGACCCACGCTTGTCCTAGGATTACTCTTTGTCTTGTCCCTGGCATACCTGTTTGCCATTGTTTCGACCCTGCCTGTATTTATGACCATGCCTTTAAATAAAAGCTTGCACATGGATCCGCACGTCTCACGTCTCGTCAGCCCCGTTACAGAAGCAGCATTGCCTTACTACTTCAGCAGAAAAGGACTTTGGATATTTTTTTTTTTTTTTTTTTTAATCTTTTGGCTTTAAAAATAACTAAACAGTAGTGCATGCTCTAGCAACACTAATGTTATGAGTTCAATTCTGTAAAAAAAAAAAAAAAACAGTTTCCATTGGAATGCACTTACTGCCATAATAGTATAATACAAAATAAATAAAAAAACACATAATGAATCAGAGTTCATTGTGGCCTGTCCATAATATGTCCAGTACTTGTGGTGAACTGTAACATAAAAGTAAACTAAATAAATGTAATTAACTAAATAACACAAAATGAAACTCAAATCCCTAACACAAATTTGACAGAATTTTACAGTAAAGCAATGTTACAGTTTCTGACTGTATATGGTAAAGTAACTGAACGTTTTTACTGTAGTATTTTTACAGTTTTGCTGTCAAAGTTAAAATATTTTGTACAGTGTGCTGTGAATGCAATGTGTATTTCATATGACCCGCCCCTGAGCAACTTGAAAGCAAAACAAACTGTGGTTGGTTGCTTTACATGTCAGTCGGACAGTCTCGTCCTGTCTTCCTGTTCAGGGCTAGAATAGGCTACAAAGAGGACCACACTTTAACAAAGCTAAATCCATTTTACTGGAATTTAATCAAATATATTCCTTTAAACAAAAGGAGATCATTTAGATCACTCACATTTAGCAAACACGCAGAAGCCGCTTCAATTCCAGTTAATCGATTCAATGGGAAAAGAATCCTTCTAGTCAAAATTCTCCTTCCATTATTAGTCTTCCTTAAAAATCAGTATGCCTGTAAATACAGACGGATGTGGTATAATAAGTGTGATGTGTTCAGAAGAGCAAAGCATCTCTAGGGCCTGAGAGTTGGAGTGATTTTAAAAGCATGCTAAAACTCAGCTAAATGCAGCAATCAATACAGCGCTTTACATGGGGGGAGAGAGAGAGAGAGTGCGGAAAAGAGGGACGTGACCTAACTGCTCTATAGTCCAGAGCTCTTCCTTTGATTCACTGTTTTCCCAAAAGTGCTCATGCGGAGCAGGAATGATTATATGTCTACTGATTGCATTACAAAGGCACATCTGACTTAATGTGTACAAAAACAATCTTCTCACTGCTCCTCATAAATTCTTCAGCTGGAGAGGTAAACGACCTCCAACCTTTTCTGTTGAGAATATCGCTTGTGTTTTTTTTGGTCAACAGTTGGTGAGAATCAGGCAGGGGGCATTTTATTTGGGTCAATTGGCAAGATGTGCATTTTATAACAATTGTTTGGAACAAATGGCTCAATGTAAAGCTGTGTAGCTGTAAAGTAGAAAGTTTATTTTATGCACACATTTATTCAATAAACATATTTATTCATTTAATGTCTGCTAAATGAATAAATGTAGATGGACATTAATTTTTTTTATTCAGCATAAAAATATTGTGAATTTTTCATCTTGAATATCATGAGGTTTATGTTATAATTATAATTCTTATTATTATTTTAATAATGATCTAATATTAATAGTAAATATTAATTTAATACTTTCTTAAACTAATACAAAATATATCACTAATTATTCTGTGAATATATTCACAAGTGTGGGGTCGAATTTTGAATGTTTTTGAAACAAGTCTCTAATGCTCACCAAAGCTGAATTTGTGATACTCTGTATAATTCCTTTAAGTAAAAACAACTGTTTCCTACATTATTGTAATTTAAAATGTTATGGCAGATCTGAATTTCCAGTCTTCTGTTGTGCATGAATAATAAGAAATCATTTTAATATAATATTTTTTATTAATATTGAAAAATGTGTACAATTGTGATATATATTTTTCAGGATTCTTTAATGAATAGAAAGTTCAAAAGAACAGCATTTATATAAAACAGAAACATTTTGGGTCCCACTATATTAGGTTGCCTTAACTACTGTGTACTTACATCAAAAAATAAGTACAATATATTGCATTGCAAAACACATTTACTGCTATTGAGGTGGGATACAGGTAAGGTTAGGGGCAGGTTTGGTGGTATGGGTAGGTGAAAGGGTGGGTTAAGGTGTAAGGGATGGGTCAACAGTGCAACTATAAATGTATATACAGAAATTAATTACAGATGTAATTACATTCAGGTATTTTTCAAAATATAAGTACAATGTAAAAACATGTATGTATACAATATGTGCACTGTATCAAATGATTAATTTAAATGTAAGTACATAGTAGTTAAGGCCATTTAATATGAAGTTGGACCATCTTTTGTAACAATACATTTCTTTACTATCTTTTGCTACCTGGTCTCATGGCATTTACGTACCAGGGTGCACTTTTTAGCGTGACATGAAATATGTACCAATAAGTACATATCACTGCAGTTTCCAAAATAAATGAACACTTTCACACAAATTTACAGAGTTGCGATTAATAAAGCGTAATTTTCGCACAATTACTTGAAGAATATCATGCTATGACATCAAAACAATATTAATATGCTGGGAGATTTGAAAACTGATGCTTTTGAACGTTAGCATCGCACACATCCAGCTTCATATCTATGGGTTTTCACAGATGATAAGTTTGTTCGGTAGCTCACGGAGTACGGAAACGGATTTAAGAGACGAGAAGCACCGGTTTGAATCCCGTGTAACTACGGTTCGACAAATCAGTTAAAATCTGCGTAAAAGGAAGTTCAAATAGCACAGTTGCATCAGCTAATATGTTTTTATATCAATTTTGCATTTTTTAACACTATCAGGTATCATAGGGCTGGATTTGGTGTAGGGCATATTTCCAACACGATAGAGCATTAACCTTTAGCGACAGTCCCCAGATATTTGAATACTGAACCGCCGCAATAGGTATCTGAAGCAACGTAATAAAAAAATTAAAAAACAGCAATACGTACCAATATCTACATAATAAAAACGTGCCAGGATTCACATATTGAACCTGTGTTTTAGCGCCACTCAGTGGACATTTCTATTTGAAACTGCAGCGAAACGTGCAGCAAGGTAAGTAAAACGGTGTCGCACAAAAAGTGTGCAGAGGTACGTATTTTTATGAGACCAGTTTGGTCTTTTTTCATCAATTTAATGCATCTTTGCTGAATAAATGTATTATTTTCTTATAATAAAAAATAAATAAATAAAAAATCATCCAAATGATTTCAATTCATTTGAAATGTCAACTTATTGGTAAAACATGTCCAGAAAACAAGAAAGTCATGTTACATCGCCAATTATATGTGAAAGCTCTCAGTTTATCATTCCTTGATGAAAGTCAGAGAAGTTTGCATGCACTATTTAAACTTCATGACAAAAGAAACATTGTTTAGAAATCTTGTTTGGCTGTTGGTTTAAAGTAACTTGAGTTTCTGCAGATGGTTTCTTGGACTGGATGCAGGAGGGTGTTTGACCATTGACTGCCCTGTACGTTAGGACGGCAGAGGAAGTATAGCGGAGGTGTGACGTGGGAGTACTTGGAAATGTTGAATCGATTTTGGTTGGGAAGGTCGAGAACTATTCCGGATGAGTCGTGGAGGTTTGATTGCATACGCCAGGACTGAATTGCAGAAGTTAAAGTGAGAGCAGACCAGGGCCTGCACCAGAATTTGAGTAGTTTCTCTGGTAAGAAAAGGTCGGAAGATGTTTTGCAGAAGGAGTCTTGATTGTGGTTAATATGTTAGAGGTCGCAAACAACAAGTCATTGTCCAGCGTGACACAAAAGTTATTGTGGTTTTCTGTGTGGGTGAAATATTTGAGTTGTTTATTGAAATGAGAAGGTGGTTTTTGGCTGGGATGAATAACGACTCGATAACTTCGGCTTCCGATGATGGGCGTTCATCCAGGCAGAGGTTCTTGCCAAGCTACTGTTATTTGTGATGAAACCTGGTGGCATAATGTGAAAATTGAGTATCATCTAAGTTTGGCAGACACTTTAACCCGAAACAAATTACACAGAATCTGAATTATAAATTTCCAGGGAATCGAACCATGACTGCAGTGTTCATAATTAATTGAGCTAATGTCTACACATGAATGAAAGTAGAAGCCGTGACACAGTGGCAGATGAGATGGCACTTACAGGACATAAATAATAAATTAACATGCGGGTAAACTGTCAAAAGCTGCATATGGTTGTCGAAAAGGTCAATAACAACCTCAAAGCTTCTATAGTGGCACCTGAACAGTGACGGACAGAAACACATGATCCTGCTTGTGCTCTTGAGTATTTGTGTGCTGTAAGGAGCACAGGGTTCAAATCAATTGGCTTAGCTGCAACAGAGCTTGATTTGCTATTGACAGTGTCAGATCTCCACGGCCATCAGAGAGAGTCGATGAGAGTCAATCTGCAACTTCATCAAATGTCCTAGATATGGACATATATGTGAAAAAGCTCTGAATTATGTTTGCAACTTCATCAAATGTCCTAGATATGGACATATATGTGAAAATGTATGTATGTATATATATATATATATATATATATATATATATATATATATATATATGTATGTATGTATGTATGTGTATGTGTGTGTGTGTGTGTGTGTGTATTAAACGCACATCTATATGTAAAAAAATTATTTTAATTATTATTATTTAATTATTATTAATAATGTCATTGTCATTATAATTAGCGAATTTAAAAATATATATTTCACTTTTTTAATCTAAATAATAAAATAGTACTAATTCATCATACTGAATTATTTAATCTTTTAATAATTATAATAATAATTTTAATTCAGAAAATGTTAATCATAAACGAGTTATCAGATCATTATATATATATATATATATATGTGTGTGTGTGTGTGTGTGTGTGTGTATTAAACGCATATCTATATGTAAAAAATATTTTAATTATTATTATTTAATTATTATTAATAATGTCATTGTCATTATAATTAGCGAATTTAAAAATATATATTTCACTTTTTTAATCTAAATAATAAAATAATACTAATTCATCATACTGAATTATTTAATCTTTTAATAATTATAATAATAATTTTAATTCAGAAAATGTTAATCATAAAAGAGTTATCAGATCATTATATATATATATATATATATATATATATATATATGTGTGTGTGTGTGAGAGAGACCCTAGACGACATAACCAGTCTTAAGTGTCAATTTTTCTAAATTGAGATGTATACATCATCTGAAAGCTGAATAAATAAGCTTTCCAGGTTTGTTAGGATCGGACAATATTTGGCCGAGATACAACTATTTGAAAATCTGGAATCGGAGGGTGCAAAAAAATCTAAATATTTAGAAAAACACCTTTAAAGTTGTCCAAATTAAGTTCTTAGCAATGCATATTGCTAATCAAAAATTAGGTTTTGATATATTTACGGTAAGAAATTTACAAAATATCTTCATGGAACATGATCTTTACTTAATATCCTAAAGATTTTTGGCATAAAAGAAAAAATTATAATTTTGACCCATACAATCTATTTTTGGCTATTGCTACAAATATACCCCAGCGACTTAAGACTGGTTTTGTGGTCCAGGGTCACATATATAGTATTGTTTGCATTTTAATCAGTTTTTGATTAAACAAATCAAGACAAAAATTTAATAAAAAAAACTATTGATTTATTGTAAGAATTTCATTAATGCATTCACAATGCAGCATCAATCGCTTTTATTGCTTTTATACAATGGAAACTACAATAAAAAGGACACAAATTCTCATTAAATTGATATTTTAATATCAATTTCAAGTGGGAATCTTCCACTGGAAGATAAAGCCCCTGACATCTTGTGCAATGTTAACATTTGGCCTTCATATAGTGAACATATGTTTCGCATCATAGCTGTAACCATATTGTGCATTTTAGCATGACTGGAACGCTGTATCTGAACTCTCCGTTTCATAAAAATTAAGCAGCCCTATACAGTTGAATTTTATTGTACTAAGAAGGGATCCACTATTTCTTTCAGACAAATCTTGGCATATTTATATGATTTATATTATTTATAGTTGCGGTCGGAGAGGTGTTGGATCAAAATAGGCCTCTGTAACTGTTTTTCCTGACTCTGTGCTGCCAAAACTATTAGTGAAGTTCTGGCTTGTGGTGGGCCTCTGGGGGCCAAGACAATGAGATACAGGAGCTGTCAAAAAAATACCAAGAGGCCCTCAAAGAGAGCTGCGTATGCACTTATGTGTCCTCGCTGAATTAGTATTCCAGACCTGGGTGCTGATAAAATTCTCCCAGCCAAATGATGATGGCCAACTTTTCAATATAGTAAGATTACATTTTTATTGTTTCATCTATATGTGCCTGCTTGCTTGTTTTGCCTTCGGGACAAACTCTAATTTGTTTTGATACACATCTGAATATTTCTGAGATGTGATTTTTTTAAAAAGTCAAACTGCTCCAATATATAAGAAGTCGTTCTTTTTTTTTCTGTCACATCATTTAGCAGGCATTTTTATCCAAAGTGACATATCACGCAAGTAAAATCTGTTACAACATTATGTTATTCACATACAGGGAAATGTGTCTAGCACCTGTACAGCAGCTGGCTGTATGACAGACCTATGATCTCCACATGAGCGCAACGGCAGAGGAATTTATACAAACAGTTCCCAGGGAGTTTCTCACTGTTACTAATTTTAGGATACAGTAATTATGAAAGGCTTTTAAGCGCAGCCAAGCACCCTGGCTATTTGAAATGTACTCTATTTGTTGAAGGTTTGTGGTTCATTGGCGAACAGATGTTGCAAGGCCCACATGATTAACACTAATTGTTCCAGATGAAGAATAGTCTAAATAAATGAATGCACAAATAAAATAATCTCCTAAACTCAAATGGTTTGTGTCAGGGGCAGAAATTAACTTTTCCATTAGGGGCCCTCTGGAACTGATTTCCAGGGGCTTTTTTTTTTTAACCTTTGTAAGAGTAATTTTTTAATTATGCTGTTAAAGGTAGGGTGGGCGATTTCAGAGATGTGAGACAGCCTATGGTAACTTTCGGACCGAGGGATATGATTGGACAAACATTTCATGATCTTACGCTTTCCACAGATGATATAAACACATTTAAATAATTTAGACCACTTGAAATAGTGATTGATATGTGAAGAGACTTTCAACCAGCATAACAAAATAAATAAATAATAAATCAACCTAATCACTGGCTTTTAAATGTATTTGTGTTGATTTTATATCAAATGCGTAAATTTAACCATTAATCAATTAATCAAAATACTAGACTGTTACCAATCCAATTTTTTTCAACACAAACAAAGTCCTCTTTACACTGCAAAGGTGGAACAGAAGCTGCATTTATGTTTATTTACACAGACTGATTAATGCTGCTCCTGTACATGTCTTACACAGAAATTGCATAATGTAAATAGCCTATATAAAAATAAATAAATAAATAAATAAAAAACAGGAACTAATTACAGGAAGACGCTGTAACATCATGACAAATTAGTATTGTTAATTAAGCTACTGCTCTTGATTATGCTAATAATGATTTTAATGTTGCTTAATAAGTTTTTTTTTGGGGGGGGGGGGCATGCCGTGTTCTGACTATTGAAAAAAGGTAAAAACCATTTAATAATTTGTTTATTGCTTTTTATGGATTAGAAAATCAAGACTTGACATTTGTTATTTCAGTAGCATGACAACAAGATGGTTATTCAAACTGGGAAGAAATTATATAAAGCAAGCAAAAGCTCCCATTATATATCACTGAAGCTATCTTCACTACAAAATAAACCTCTTTCTTACACCTTTTCTGCACAAAGTTGTTTATGATGATGATAGAATTCGCGAATGCAGATTTAGAATTCAGTCAGTGAGCGCGCACACTGAACAAAACACCTCTGATTGGACGTTGCGTTCCTAAACTCATCGGAAATGTGTGTGATTGGTTGTAAAGGTCAACGCTGCAACCCTTGAGTAGCGAGGAGTGTGTTGTAATGTGGGCAAATCTACTGTAAATGTAAATGCCACAATCGGCACTCATTTTTCACATTTCACTTTAATCATAACAGCCGTAACAGATGGAGGATAATAGTGCAAGGGCATTTTGGTCCTCTTACCTTGAATTTTGGGGGGCATTTTTGTTCATTTTGGTGGCGTTTTTGCCCCAATCCCCTGTTAATTTCCGGTGTTGTGCCCATTTTCGACCCCTGCCAAATTATTACCCCCTCTCCTTGAAATCACTACCTGATTGCTTAATCCTAACCCCTCCCCCACAACTAACCCTAAACCTACCAATACTAGGGGGTAATAATCTGGTCCTGGTTTCTGTAAATCCAAAGGAGAAGGATGATTTAGATGTACAGAAAAGTTTCGCAAACCTATTTTCCTCATTAAAGTTACAAGAGCACCTCTGAACACACGATGCAGCGAGCCATTTGAGTGCGAATGTTTTCATATTCAAGATATGCACTGATGGCACATCCGTATTAGTGTCCAATTGAAAATAAAAATGTGTTGTGTGATTTTGATGCTGGAACTATATAAATGCAAATGGGCGCAGGGCCTGATGGGTGTTTCCTCTCCCTGAACATCACCTTTCAGTCTGTCTGACTGTCGCACTGAGATTCGTGAACAATTTGAACATCCAAATTGATTCTTTTATTATTTCATTTCCTTCTCCTTTTAAATGGCAGTCAGCTACTTTTCCAGAACAAGAAAAGTCTGATATTTTAGTTCTCAGAAGAGAAAGAATTTTCAATATTATAATGGCCTTTGAAGAATTAGTCCAAACAGCAAGAAAGTTGTCTAAGCCCTTCATGTATTAACTTGTTTATGAAATAAAAGAGCTAAAAAGATCCCGTTAGTATTGGTAAAACGCTTGGCGTTACACACATCTTCCTCTGGGGGGCAGACTGTAACTTATTTGACCATTATCTAGAAAAGCCTCCTAAAATGAAGTGGAATAAACAGAGCTATAAATAACATACAACGTAAATATAGCTCTAAATATAAACACATTGTCACTGAATATTTCAGTCAATGTTTTATGCATCTGTTGCTACTTATTTTTCAATCGACTCGACAATGAAATACATCCCCTCATATGCATCTCCTTTGGTGGTGGCATTTCTATTACAGCCCCAGCATCTGTTTGCAGTCAGCCTCAGGTGCCAGTGTTTAATTTAGTTTACCACTCTGTATCTATTTATTCTGCTCCCGTAGCTGGAAAATTGATTTCCTTGCTTTGCACTGTTCATTATTCACCAGCCAATGAGTCTAAATGTGCTGAAATAAAACATGAAACACTTGTGGAGTTTAATTAGCTCTCTTTGCACTTACCTTCCTGTACAAAGTGACAGATCATTCGAGAGGAGAGGAGAGGAGAGGAGAGGAGAGGGAACTGGTCTGAACTGGTCTCGGTGGCATCATTGACATAATGATGTGTAATGTAAGACAATGAGCTCAGAGAACATAATCAAGGTTAGTTGTTTGAAATTTACATTATTTATGTGGTACTACAAAAGTCTGGAAAGATGCACATAACTAATAACAATAAAAATAAATACATTCAAATTGGCATTGGTCATTTGAGGACAGTTTGCTTTGACACGTTTTGTTTTTAGATGGCATATAATGACGATATACATTGGTCCCAAAAGTATTTAAACACTTTATGCACTTAAAATCCATTTTATATATATAAAATCATTTATAATATAATATTGTCACACTCTTTGGACTATCTGTGTGTTTTCTGTCTATGTGCTCCCCATGACCTAGTTTTCCCTCTTGTATGCCCATATTTGGTTCTGTTCCTGTTTCTGTCCTCATTGCATCATTACTAGTTAATTCAGTTCCACCTGTGTTTGATTAATTACCTCGTTTAGTTTCTGTTACTTAAGCCCTGTGTTTTCCGTTGTCCAGGGTCCGGTATTATACGTTGATGTTGTGTTTCCTGTGTGTCTCTGCCTGCCTTGTGTTACTCTGTCTTGGAAATTTAAAGACTGTTACTTTGAGTTCATCCCATGTCTCCTTGTTCTTCATTTCACCACAGTTGGCAACCGTGACAAATATAATATATATATATATATATATATATATATATATATATATGCTAAATGTATATGCTAAATATATAATTACTTTGTATGTATTTATTTGTTTACTAATTTATTCTAATAATATGCATGTGCTGTTAATATTATTACTTTAGATTTTGCAATACATAAATATTACTTGTACTAATATATATCGTAAGATCATTAATAATTAATAAAACAGTATTATTAATACTGATAATGATAATAAAATTTATAAATTAGGAATAATAGTACATATAATATTATTAAATAGTATAATTTAATTTAATATTATCTATCTGATCAATTGTAATTTATTAACATATTATTATAGTATTTTGAAGTGTCCAAATGCGTTTCGGGGATACGTTTTGTATTAGCAGTGAATTTGAATTATTGTGTATGTTTATTTTGGATCAAATTGTCATCGTGATCTCAATTAAATCACTGTTGTTTACCAGGTGGCTCTCTTTGACATGCTATCTAAAAGTTATTCTGGGCAACAGTCCCAGTTGCCTTTAATCTGCTCTGTGAATCACCAGCAACAAACATTAAAACCTATCAAACATTAAAACCTAGTCCCATTTACAGGTGCGATGAGTCCTTCCACGTGAGCAGTCAGGTGGCAGTGTTTTAGCCATTACGGCCTGTGCTGCTAAAATGTGTGAAATATTTTGTATACTTGGATATAGTCCCTAATTTAAGCAAAATCATATTGTGCTTTGTGCTTTTTGTTTAATCATACTTTATTCTGCCAGTCCAGTTCCATCATGGCAAACAGGCTGACATCAAAACAGTCCCAATTTAAAAGCTCAAAAAACAGCTACAGCTATCCTCAAAGCACACATGAATCGCCTCTAATGGACCTCACACTCATTTACAAAGCTTGTAAAACCTCTGGGGGGATTTTCTGCATCAAATTAGCCTGCACAATTTGAGGCACTTACAGTGGTCTGAAAATGTGGTCATTTACTTCACCGAATCCCAAACAGATGAATCACCGAGGGTGATAGGCCTTTAGAGCCAGTGAACTTACAGTGGGTAATGTCTTTAATAACACACTGCAGTCATTTAAAGGTCTTAGTATTTCCAGTCTGGCTTCAGGAAGCAAAAATCCTGTTAAGCAAAGCATATTTGGAAGTACAGGAGGAGTCTGTGTCATAATTAAGGCCATGTCTTGCTCTCTTTCCCGCTCCATGTGCAACAGTCACGCAGTTTACGACAAGATCCTCAGCAGCTGCCACTTAATGGGAGGATTTTATAGGCTTCTGTCTGTAACAAACATAGCTGTATACATTTCAGGTTTTAAGCTGCAAGAGGGTCAGTGGTTTGGTGAATTCAAGAGATGATGTAACTTGTGGCTTTTTTGCTTTATGATTTATGGCGCCTCATAAACACATGAAATCCCCTGCATGTGGCTTTAAGCACACAAGAGCATTTCACACAGCACTCCAGAAGCTGGACCTGAAGGGAAGCTTAAAAGCATTCTCCATGTCTTGGTGTTTGCTTCCATCTAGTGGTTGAAGCATAAATTGCACATGAGGTTACAGTTTTTTTCTGGGTCGCTTTGGTGCATTTCTCAGATCAGAAATGAAATTCTCTAAACTACTTGTTCAACCTCCACATCATCTAATCACTTGTGCACATCATAAAAGCAGTGCTTTGGTACATTCATGCAACTGATTATGTGCATTTGTCTGCGGTTTCCTACATTATCAGTTGCTAATGTCATGTTGCTCAAAATATATTATATAGTTCTTTGTGCAATAGTCTTACCCCTCAAAACATACAGTCATTAGTTCATCATATAAGTCATTAAATGCAAAATTGTTGATCTACTGTAGTTGTCATGAACTGTCAAGCATATTTTCTACACATTTCTATTAGACTTTTTGTAAATTTGTCATGAATTGTGCATTTGAATCTTGACTTTCACTAATGAAGAGAATGTAGATAAATCAATGATAAACCAGTTCTCTGAAATAGCTCAAAGGTGCATCTCATGAACCTTCAATTGGAAAGCATATATAGACAGAGGGCAACACAAGAGTTACAAATTCTGACGATGGATGAACATCCAGGAAACAATCAGGGTCAACAGCTGAGAGGAAGAAGAGGAGTAAGGATGCATGGTGGAAGGGTACAGAGGCAAAACAGAGGAAGAGGCAGAAGAGGCCAAGGACATAGGCACAAATCAGATTAAATAAAGGCCTCAATTGTGGAATATGTTGTCAATCATGGCCTTACAATGGCTGAAGCAGGTCGAAGGGTGCAGCCAAATACTGGGAGATCGACCGTATCATCAATAATTCAAACATTTCGAAATAGTCTCTTTCAATCAATATCCCACATACATGGCATACATAAGATGTGCAGCCTTCTGCATTTCAATAGAGTAACTGTCATCCAAACTGTTGCCATAATTTATATCAGGTAATACTAACATGTGCACTGTTATATTGACAACATGACTAAGCATTTTGACTTAGATTTGACTTAATTTGACTTGGCACAAGGACTTTTTATTCTGCTGGCACTGATATGTTCATTTACATACATTACCCTCCACTAATATTGGCACCCTTGGTAAATATGAGCAAAGGTGGCTGTGAAAATAAATCTGCATTGTTTATCCTTTTTATCTTTCATACAAAAAATTCACAAAATTCCAACCTATCATTGAAGTACAACAATTGAAAGTGGGGGGGAAATCTCATTGTGAAATAAATGCTTTCTCTAGTTCATGTTGGCCACAATTATTGGCACCCAATTATTGCAACGTCCTTTTCCCAGGGTAACAGCTCTGAGTTTTCTCCTATAATGCCTGAAGCGTTCGGAGAACACCTGATAAGAGATCAGGGACCATTTACTTCATGCAGAATCTCTCCAGATCCTTCAGATTCACAGCTCCATGTTAGTACTTCTTCTCTTCAGTTCACCCCACTCAGAGGACAGGGGCAGCCATGGTAAAAGATTCATTTTTGTGCTCAGTGACCCATTTTTGTGTTTATTTTGATGTTAGTTTTGGATTGTTGTCCTGGTGGAAGATCCAAACATGGCCCATTATAAGTTTTCTAACAGAGGCAGTCAGGTTTTGATTTTTTTATCTGTTGGTATTTGATATAATACATGATGCCATGCATCTGAACAAGATGTTCAGGGCCTCTGGCAGAAAAACAGGCCAACAACATTAAAGATCCAGCAGTATATTTAACCGTGGACATGGGGTACTTTTTTTTATACCTGTTTGTACTAAACTCATCTGGTGGGTTTGCTGCCAAAAAGCTCTTTTTTCAGTTTCATCTGACCATAGAAGCCAGTACCATTTGAAGTTCCAGTCGTGTCTGGTAACTGAATTTGCTGGAGTTTGTTTTTGGATGAGTGAGGAGAATTCTCCTTGAAACCCTCCCGAACAACATGTGGTGATGTTGACCCCAAGACTCAACTAATCTCTACATTTCTCCAGCTGTGATCCTAGGAGAGTCTTTGGCCACTCAAACTCTCCTCCTCACCGTGCATTAGGACGATATAGACGTGCATTTCTCGAATCATCCTTAATATTTGCAAAGAAGTATATGCATTTCTCAAAACAATTCATACAAACAGCACCGCACAATGGATTTCCTGCAAAAGCCTGTAACTTACTCAAAATATTTAGTTCATCTCTCAAAAGTAAGTATTTATGTCAATGAACATATCAGTGTCATCAGAATGAAAAGTCCTTGTGTCATTGTTCACAAACAAGATAGTCAAAATGCTTAGTCATGTTGTCAATATAACACTGCACTCTGTTAGTATTACCTGATGTAAACTATGGAAACAGTTTGGATGACAGTTTCTGTATTGAAATGCAGAAGGCTGCGCTTCTTATGTATGCCATATATCCTTTCAAATGTACAAATTTATACATTACTGTATGTGGGATATTGATTGAAAGAGACTGATTCAAAATGTTTGAATAATTGAGGATATGGTTGATCTCCCAATATTTAGCTGCACCCTTCAGCCATTGTAAGGCTATGATTGACAACATAGTCCACAACAGTGGCCTTTATTTAATTTGATATGCGCCTCTGTCCTTGGCCTCTTCTCTTCTTCCTCTCGGCTGTTGACCCTGATCGTTTTCTGGATGCTCATCCATTGTCATAATGTGGAGGTTGAACAAGTAGTTTTGAGAATTTCATTTCTGATCTGAGAAATGCACCAAAGTGACTGAGAAAAACTGTAATTATTACACTGTAGGAAGTGAAATTATTTCCTTTATGAAAATAACTCCTCATGAAGCCAAAACTTAGGAACTCTTACAATGCAAATGTCAGGCCACAAAACAAACTCTTCAATCAGGCTTTGATCTCTTTGTGAAGCCAAACACCCAGAAACCCTTACAATGCAAATGTCATGCCGCAAGACAATAAACTCTCTAATCAGACAAGAAGATCTGAGAGAAAGACCATTTGATCATTGGTCCACTCACCCATCCTTCCCCCCTGGACTCATGGTACTGGTCACTGTAAGAACTCAAGTTGCTACCCTTACATAAATATTTACTATATCTTAAGAATTAATGATCTTAACCCTTTCATGTTTGGTATCATTTTAAAGGTCTTGGTGCGATAGGTAAACTGGTCTCAGTTTCACAGTAGTCACTTATATTATGGGAAATATTGGAAACTGAAGTGAATTCTGTACCTCTGTTGTGGGCGGTCTCCTTTCAAAAACATTGCTCTACAGGTGTGACCATTTGGGGCACGAGAACAGCTCCTACTGAGGCTTCTCATCCCCCATACACAGATCTAATCTGTTTTGGGGCAGAGAATAGATGTTTATGGGCCTTTTGTTCTGGTAGTATTTAAGGGAAAGTTGCAAATCAGTCGGGGCGATTTGTAGCCAGGTCAGCCCGTAGTGTGGAGGGTATTTAATATGTTCCATACTATGTATCTTCTTCTCGAAGCCAGGTAAACATTTTATTCTTAGATTCATCTTTGAACAACTGTTGTTATGTATTTTCTTATTTTTGAATTGGCTTCTTATTGTTTTATTATGTAATTGGCACGATACGTTTACCTGACTAATAATAAATTGTTATATTTGATTTATTCTGATCTCTTCTGAAATCATTTTTCCTAGTAGATTAATGGTAGGGGTATTTCCGCAAATCTGCGTTCAGGACAGATCACACCAAAGCACTAATGGATGAACCATGGGGAGCACCATGAAAGAGACTTTGGATTTCTTACTGTCGCTGGCTTAACACGGTGTAGCTCTCGTGGTTATAGGGAAAAATACACTTTTTGTTATGAGCATGCATGCGCAGCTCACTTAAAGGTATTATAACCGCTCTGCACCCTCTGAGTAAGTTCAGAACTGACGAGTTTGTGTCGTGGATTCACTTTAAAAAATCGGCCGAAGTGTAGTTCCTATGCGATACCTAGTCCCTAATGAACGAAGAATTGAAAGTATGGGATTTTCGGAATAATCAGATATCTAAGTTAATGTACAATCGATATCTGTGATCAGTTTAATTATAAATATTGTCTAAGTTTAATGATCACTTGAAATTGGAGTCAGATCAAGCACGGAGTTAGACTAAAATTGAAACTAAATCCTAATAAATTCATAAACACAAGTAAAAGACCGAATACGCATTAAACCTTCAACCAAGGCAAGGCAAGGCAAGTTTATTTATATAGCACATTTCATACACAATGGTAATTCAAAGTGCTTTACATAAAAGGAAGTGAAATAGTCATTAAAAATAATAAGAGATTAAAAATAATAAAAATCACAACAATAAAAACAAAGTGATTTAAAAATTGATTTTAAAAGAATTTAAAACATTTAAGAATAGAAAATGATTATATATAGTGCAATCAGTTCGGACGTAGCACAGTGCTCATTCAACAAATGCACAGCTAAACAGATGAGTTTTGAGTCTGGATTTAAATGTGGCTAATGTTTTAGCACATCTGATCTCTTCTGGAAGCTGGTTCCAACTGCGGGCGGCATAATAGCTAAAAGCAGACTCCCCTTGTTTTGTGTGAACCCTTGGTATTTCTAACTGACTCGATCCTAATGATCTGAGTGGTCTGTTAGGTTTATATTCAGTGAGCATATCTCCAATGTATTTAGGTCCTAGGCCATTTAGAGATTTATAAACGAGTAAAAGTACTTTAAAATCAATCCAGGCTGCTGGATTCTGTTGTTTGGACTAGCGGGTGGATCCTTACAACCCTGATGGTGGAAATGGGGATTTTTAATGCTTTAACTCTTTTCTTACAGCCATGTGATGCTCAACAATCTTGTTCTGCATATCAGAACTACATTCTTAGGTTTTACTCCTTGTGATGGATGATTAAGGGAATTTGGCTTTTGTGTTCCTCATATTTATAATCCTGTGGAACAGGAAGTCATGGCTGGACAATTTCATGCTCCTTGTCACCCTGGTGTGCTAAAAAATGTAAATATGAATGGGAATATACTTCAGAGATATTTTACTGGGTGCCAATAATTGTGGCCAACATTCATTGGAGAAAAACATTTATTTCATCATGAGATTTTCTCCCCACTTTCAATTGTTTTACTTCAATGATAGATTAGAATTTTGTGAATTTTTTGAGTGAAAGATCAAAAGGATAAACAATGCAGATTTATTTTCACAGCCGCCTTTGCTCATATTTATCAAGGGTGCCAATATTAGTGGAGGGCACTGTAAATACTTACTTTTGAGAGATAAACTAAATATTTTGAGTAAGTTATAGGCTTTTGCAGGTAATCCATTGTGTGGTGCTGTTTGTACGAATTGTTTTGAGAAATGCATATACTTCTTTGCAAATATTAAGGGGCGATTCGAGAAATGCACAAGCAACTGAGAAAAACTGTAAAGATACATGGAGGCAGTATTTGTTTGTTTGTTTGTTTGTTTGTTTATTTGACAAAAAAGTAGTGAATACACTCAATTCGTCAAGGATAACACAATAAAGTTTAAAATAAAACTTGTTTCCATTGTGGTCCTTGATGTAAAGCACAAACTCCACTCCCGGTAACAGGTACACTGGCACTGCATTATAAATACAAAAATTACAATAAAATTCCACATTTACAAAAATTTACAATCACAAATAACCACGTACGTAATACAAATTCATAAACAAAACACCCTACTTAAGAGCCAACTTTTAGCTTTTAAACTAAAACTAACCATAGTCGAAATACCCTTAATATCCAGAGGTATTTTATTCCACAAAAGTGCCCCAGAATATCTAAAAGACCTACAACCATACATAGTTTTAAAACGACATAATGTAATATCCATAAGACTTTGCCTAGTTTTATAACAATGTTGCTCATTTACCCTAGAAAAAAGTGCATTCAAATATAAAGGAGCTCTATTATTGATAATCTTATGTACCATTTTTAATTTAATATTGTCCACTTTCTATAGGTAACCAATCAAGACACTTAAAATGGGAAACCTCCACATGTGTAAAACGACTAAACCCTGAAACTAACCTTATCAATTTATTCTGAGATTTTTGTAACTTATCCAACCAACCACAAGTCAAATCAGACATCCAAGAAATACATGCATATTCAAAATGACATGACACTAAACATGATGCAAGTAATTTTATCATCTGTTTATCAAGAAAACTAACATGTCTGGCAAGAAATTTTGTTCTAGCATTAACCTTACCCAGGACCTTCATAGCCATGCTTACACCACTTAAATCATTGTCAAGGATACATCCAAGATAATTAACGGAAGTTCTATTTGATATTAAACAATCCCCCACCTTAACAGACAACTTAGAAACCTTATTCAGATTTTTTTTTGACCCAAATAAAATGGATTCCGTTTTACCTAAATGCAATATCAGTTTGTTTTCAGAGAGCCAGTCTCTTACCTTACAAAGCTCCTTAACTAAATTCACTTGTATCCAACCAACATCCTTGTCTGAAATTAATAAAGCAGAATCATCAGCATATAAAAACAAATTACAATCACAAACTGCTTGCATGTCATTTATGTATAAAATAAACAAAAGAGGGCCTAAAACACTTCCCTGAGGGACTCCATTTGTAACCAAAGTTTCCTCAGAGAGAACCCCATCAATTTCTACCCTCTGAACTCTCCCGGTTAAATAAGATTTCAACCAGGCTATCACTTTACTTGAATGGCTGGACAATTTTCACCCTTTTTCACCCTTATAAATCACACAGAATGGAGTGTATTGCAAATCTGAAATAGCACAAAGTTTCCTGTGAGGGGTAGGGTTAGGTGTGGTGTAGGGCAGTAGCAAAAAACACTGAAAGGGATAGTTGACCCAAAAAACTTTATCAACGTTTACTCATTCTGTCAACACTGCACTGGCTCCCTATCAAGCATCGGATAGATTTAAAAATCTTGTTAATTACTTATAAAGCCCTGAATGGTTTAGCTCCTCAGTACTTGAGCGAGCTCTTATCGCATTATAGTCCTCCACGTCCGCTGCGTTCTCAAAACTCCGGCCGTTTGATAATACCTAGAATATCAAAATCGACTGCGGGCGGCAGATCCTATTCCTATTTAGCACCCAAACTCTGGAACAGTCTACCTAACACTGTTCGAGAGGCAGACACACTCTGTCAGTTTAAATCTAGATTAAAGACCCATCTCTTTAGCCTGGCTTACACATAACACATTAATACGCTTCTATTATTCAAATCTGTTAAAGGATTGTTAGGCTGCATTAATTAGATCAACCGGAACCGGGAACACTCCTCATAACACACGATGTACTCGTTACATCGTAAGTTGAATGGCATCTGCGCTAATGTTTGTCTGTTTCTTTCCTAGTCTGTTTCTCAGTCCGTATCCGATCAGATGGTGGGTCGGCGCCGGGAGGTGATGTCTGCGGCCCTGATCGTCGGCGGAGACCAGGACGCCCGGATGACCCCCAGAGATATATCCCCAGATATATCAACCAAAAATAACAAAATAACTAAAATATAATAAAATACCTAACTACATAATACTACTATTGTTAGAAATTGCAACAAAATTAAAATAGAAATATAAACTTTTGAACTGCGGGTTTCGTCTGGCCAGAGGAGAACTGGCCCACCGACTGAGCCTGGTTTCTCCCAAGGTTTTTTTTCTCCATTCTGTCACAGAGGGAGTTTTGGTTCCTTGCCGCTGTCGCCTCTGGCTTGCTCAGTTGGGGACACTTAATTTCTAGCGATTATCACCGATTTGATTGCACAGATACTATTTAAACTAAACTGAGCTAGACAATGACATCTCTGAATTCAATAATGAAATGCCTTTAACTGAAAATTGAGTGTTTAATCTTATCATTATACATTACTGACACTCTATCCTCCAATTTGATACTGTTAAGTGCTTTGACACAATCTGTATTGTAAAAGCGCTATATAAATAAAGGTGACTTGACTTGACTCATCCTCATGTTGTAAATGATGACAGAATTTTGGGTGAACTATCCCTTGAAGTCTTTGTGTGTGTGTGTGTGTGTGTGTGTGTGTGTGTGCTCGTGTTTTTGTGACAAATGAGGACATAAATTTGTATAATGGCATGGGTATGATGTAGGTATTACAAGGAGAAAGTGACTTTTCAGGACATTACCCCATGTCCCCACTTTTCAAAACGCTTATAAATCACACAGAATGGAGTGTATTGAAAATCTGAAATAGCACAAAGTTTCCTGTGAGGGGTAGGGTTAGGTGTGGTGTAGGGCAATAGCACATACAGTTTGTACAGTATAAAAAACACTACGCCTATGGAATGTCCCCACAAACATGTGTGTGTGTGTGTGTGTGAGTGTGTGTGTGTGTGTGTGTGTGTGTGTGCGTGTTTTGTGAAAAGTCAGGACATAGATTTGTATAATGACAAAGGTATGACATAGGTATTACAAGGTGAAGGTGACTTTTCATGACATTGACCCATGTCCCCACTTTTCAAAACGTTTATAAATCATACAGAGTGAGGTTTTTTTGGGGAAAGTTGAAATGCACAGTCACCTGTAAGGGGTAGGTTTAAGTGTAGGATTGGTGTAGAACAATAGCACAAACAGTAAGTACAGTATAAAAACCATTACGCCTATGGAATGTCCCAACTTTTCACAAAAACGAACATGTGTGTGTGTGTGTGTGTGTGTGTGCATTTTTAACACTGGCCATAATTCAGATAAGCAATTGATCTGCTTACAGACGCATTTAATTTCCTTTCCTCATTTCCTTTCTTTTCACCTTTGTCTAAATCCACTGTCTACATAAACAGTATGAATATGTTTATCGCATTAAATAATATAGAAAGAGTCCAGCTTTTAACAATATTTAGACTATTATAGACATAGTCTAAGCAGAGAGGACAAGAAAAAGGGTGAAAATCCATGTGATATCATATGGACAATAAATAGAATGTGTTTTTAATCATATTTCATGTCTTGAAAATAATTATTGCTTCTGTCAGGTTTCAACTGAACAAAGGAGTTTTAATGTGCCTGTATACGTAACTATTTCCATTTCCTCAAAGGCAGTTGCTCGGCTGACACATGTGCCATGAAGTCCCAGATGTACACAACCTGGATGTTGACACGTTTGCTTCATGGGTATTTTTGTATTTATTTATGAGCCAATCACAAATCCCATGTGACTAATACTTCCAAATTAAAACTCCTTCCAGCAGCAAACAGGAAATATATAATAGTCTAAATAAATATATTTAGTCAAGTCAAGTCAAGTTGAGCTTTATTGTCATTCCGCTACATGCGGGGGCATACAGTGGAACGAAATGTCGTGCCTCACAGGACCACGGTGCTACATAAATACAGGCATACAACAATGGAGTAAGACAATATAAACCTATACACAACTATCCTACTGATAGATTTTGACTATAAATATAAATATACTATCTATAAAAAAGTACCTATACAAACTAAAAAATACAAACTATACGAATGCTTCAGATAAATACTGTACATGTGCAAGGAGAAACACTGAGTTCAAGCAGCTGGCTGGGGAACAGTGCAGGATGATTTGTAGTGCATGAGCATGTAAACATACATATATTACTGAGTTCTTTTTGTGGGATTTGTGTACACACAGCAGTGTGTGTGAAAAGTGGCTAGTGCGCATAGAGGAGGAGAGTGTGTTACTACAGGTGGTTTGTACAGGCCCACTCACCTGTGTGTAGCACACTTCGAATTGCACGTTACATGTTACAGGAGGTAGGGGGTTTGTATGGGGGTTCAGAGAGGGCGGGTGATTTGAGTTCAGGGCTCTCACAGCCTGGGGAAAAAGCTGTTGAGCAGTCTGGCAGAGCGGGCTCTGATGCTCCGCACCGTCTTCCTGATGGTAGGAGCTGGAAGAGACTGTGGGAGGGTGTGGAGTCCTTCACGATACTATTTGCTTTGCTGGAGCATCGTGTGAGGAAAATATCCAGGATGGAGGGGAGAGGGGCACCGATGATCCTTGCAGCTGTGTTCACTGTCCGCTGGAGGGTCTTGCGGTCTGCTGCAGTACAGTTCCCGTACCAGACAGTGATGCAGCTGGTCAGCACACTCTCAATGGTGCCCCTGTAGAAAGTGGTGAGGATGGGTGGAGGGAGACTTGCTCTTTTCAGCCGGCGGAGGAAGTGTAGGCACTGTTGTGCCTTCTTGGAGAGTGACATGGTGTTGGTGGACCAGGTGAGATCCTCTGTGATGTGCACCCCAGGAATTTAGTGCTGCTGACTCTCCACAGTCGAGCTGTCGCTGGTCAGTGGGGGTGATCACCGGAGTTTCTCCTGAAGTCCATCACAACCTCCTTTGTCTTACTCACATTGAGGGACAGGTTGTTAGTGCCACACCATTCAGCCAGCTGTGCCACTTCCTCTCTGTAGTGCGTTTCATCGTTGTTGCTGATGAGGCCTACCACTGTTGTGTCATCAGCGAACTTGATGATGTGGTTGGAGCTGGACTTGGCAGTGCAGTCGTGGGTCAGCAGCGTGAAGAGCAGCGGGCTGAGCACACAGCCTTGTGGGGCACCTGTGTTCAGTGTGGTAGTGCTCGAGGTGTTGTGGCCGACACGGACTGACTGAGGTCTTCCGGTTAGAAAGTCCAGGATCCAATTGCAGAGGGAATTGTTAAGGCCCAGCAGGTTGAGTTTATTTATGAGCTGTTGTGGGATTATTGTGTTGAATGCTGAGCTGAAGTCAATGAACAGCATTCTAACGTAGGAGTCTTTATTTTCTAGGTGGGTAAGAGCCAGGTGGAGAGTGGAGGAAATTGCATCGTCCGTAGAGCGGTTCGGACGGTATGCAAACTGGAGCGGATCGAGTGTGTTGGGGAGTTATTTAGACTCTTTATCGATCGATTGATTATTTAGACTCTTGATAGATAGATAGATAGATAGATAGATAGATAGATAGATAGATAGATAGATAGATAGATAGATAGATAGATAGATAGATAGATAGATAGATAGATAGATAGATAGATAGATAGATAGATAGATAGATAGATAGATAGATAGATAGATAGATAGATAGATAGATAGATAGATAGATAGATAGATAGATAGATAGATAGACCATTAACTAAGAGAACCATGAATATATTCATGTACTGTTACAGTATTGATATATTAAACTTAAAATCACTTCAAATCCAAGAAGGTACTTAAATACTTTAGGTCAGGGGTCACCAAACTTGATCCTGGAGGGCCTGTGTCCTGCAGAGTTTAGCTCCAACTTGCCTCAACACACCTCCCTGGAAGTTTCAAGTATACCTAGTAAGACATTGATTAGCTGCTTCAGGTGTGTTTTATTAGGGTTGGAGCTAAACTCTGCAGGACACCGGCCCTCCAGGACTGTGTCTGGTGACCCCTGCTTTAGGTCAAAGGCTTAGGTTGACAAACCAGTCGGGGAATCCCTGTGATAGAGCACTAAATGAACATTAGAGGGCAGCAGTGAGAGCTGCACTGTTCAAGTTTGGATCTGAAGCACAGTCATCTTAATATGACAACCAAAGCTTTCCAAAGCTGTGAAATTTGACTCATTTAATCAATTGCTCCTTTTCCTTGGCCTGCTTTCACTGCATATGGGAAATATCCAAAGCACATCAATATGGTAACGGGGTTCCTCAGGGATCAGTTCTTGGACCTCTCCTCTTCTCCATATACATTATATCACTATATCACCATCCAGCTGTTCACTATATCACCATCCTAATATTTGATGACCAACTGACCTTCAAAGACCACATTACAAAGACAGCTCGATCATGCAGGTTTGCACTGCACAATATCAGAAAGATCAGACCCTTCCTAACGGAGCATGCTGCCCAACTTCGTGTCCAGGCCCTTGTAATTTTTTGGCTGGACTATTGCAATGCTCTTCTGGCTGGACTTCCATCATGCACAATGAAACCTCAACATATGATTCAGAATGCAGCAGCATGACTGGTCTTCAACAAGCCCAAAAGGGTCCATGTCACACTTCTCTTTATCACCCTATTCTGGCTACCGCTTGTTGGTCACATCAACTTCAAGACGTTGATGCTTGCTTATAGATTAGTCACAGGCTCAGCAGCACCCTCCTACCTCCACTCACTCTTACGAATCTACATGCCCACTTAAGATTAGTAAGTGAGTGATGCCGTGTTACCATCACAGAGATGCACAAAACCATTTTCCAAACCATTTTCATTCACTGCTCTTTTCTGGTAGAATGATCTCCCCATCCGAAATGCCAAATCTCAACCTAAACAATTTCTGAAACTTTGTATTACAAGCATTTTTGTGTTTAGGGTTAGGGTAAGGCTTAGGATGAATCGCTTGTTGAATTCCTCATTTATAAGTCGCTTTGGATAAAAGTGTCTGCTAAATGAATAAATGTAAATCTAAATATGTTGATGTGCTAGTAAGTGTGCGCTCTGTCTCTCATAACAGCAGTGTCTCTTGACACACCTTCTGCGGTGTGCATGCTGTCCATTCTATGGCTTCTCTGGATTTAGCTCAGTTTAATCCTAAGGGTGACTGCACCTGTGAACCATACTTGGCAACTGTAAATATACAACAGGCAACAAAAACAAATTTAAACTTGGACCTTAATTTTTTTTTTTTTTAATCAGCATTAAGTGTGCTGGTTATTGATGGTTATTGTATGTTGCTATGGATTTTCGGAACCGCTGTCCGATTCTAAAAAGTTTATTAAAGAGAAAACATCAAGATCATGGAAACAAGTGAGCATGATTTATGGAATGATCAATGCTGGGGTCATATAGAGGTCAAAGAATTGGCATGTGAATCAAATTATTGCAGGTTCAAATTCCATGATTAGTGACACTGTTAATACTGCCAGGATATTAAAATAATTAAAATGCATATTGAGAATATTATAGGTTAAATCAATGTAAGTTACCTCATTTTCTCTTGCAACTCAGTTTGCCCAGCGTTGTATGATCTTAAAATAGCGGAATTACACTTGAAAATGTAATTTGGTATGCTTGGGTAAAGCATTGGGACATATTTAGGACAATCAGGTATAGTCCTTAGTGTGGCGCTACTTTCTGTACTTTCAAAAGATAAAAACTCCATAAAACAGTTGTAAAAGATGTGAGATAAAAATTACGTGATATGGGACCTTTATAGAGTGCTTGCCATTGTCTATACCTCACAGCCTCGTTTTCATCTGCGTTGAAATCAATAATTCGTCCCGCCGATTTGGTTTATAACACTAGCAAGCCGTCTAGGACTAAACTGAAAAATGGAGCTGTCCGCGGTGCTGAAATGAACCACGCACAAGTGAATGCGAGCAAATGGGATTTTATTTGATAACGGGAAACTATTTTAACTGTGATATTTAAGATGATTCAAAAGTGATACCTGTAGGGACAAGATTTTTAAGAAATTAGTGGGGGATTCCTTAACGAGGAATATTTGGAATAAATGCAATTATTACACTGTTATTATAAAATACCACTGATTAAAACAAAACCTTAACAAAGTAAATTAAATTAATCCAGTAAACGCTCAGATTGGTTCGATTGGTGTTTTCTATTCATTTGAAAGAATCGGCTCATAAGACTCATTCGCACGGGAATCAGACTACTTTAGCTGCCCATTATGTTCGTATTCACTGAAATGAATCGGCTCTTATGAAGCTATTAGTTCGAGCTGAGTGTTTTGATTTACTAAAAAAGAACCGAATCATTGGAGTTCTTCGTTCTAAAATGGGACTTCACTAGTCACACTAATTCATTTTAAAGAACCGGTTCGTTAGAGCCAATCGTTCGTCAGTCGACACCGGTAACAGACTGTAAATTGCACGTTCGTCAAGCATTAGGCTAGCCTATTTCTGAATAAGAACCAATTCTCAATTCCCAACCCTAGTGATAGTAGAAGCACGGTCGTTATTTTGATTGAATATTGCGCTTCCCAATTGCAGTCCGCAGTAAAAGCCAGGGATTGGGAGAGAGAGAAACAGAGGGCGTGTGTGTGTGTGTGTGTGTGTGTGCGTGTGTGGTTAGCGTGTGACAGACCCCCTCCCTTTCTCCACCCCTTACCAGCACAAACAGCAGTGTGATATTTACATTTCAAACGACATTTACTCCATCTTCACCCTGCTAATTCACAATATTCAGATTTTAGGAAAGCATCTGAGAAATAAGACGCTGATCTGTTGGTTTTCATTCTGGCGAGGACCAAAGCAAGGAATCGTTCATCGTTCATTTCGCTTGTGACATCTGGAATCGCAGGATTATGATGTTTTCTTGAATGTTGTGTGTCGTGGGAGGTTTGGGATGGGATCTGTGATGCCCGTTTGAAGCTGAAGACCCACTTTGAAAACAGCCTTTTTTATTGTTTTGATCGAGATAATTCCAGCAAACCGAGTAAAAACCATAATATTTAAGATATATCTTCTCGTGAGCGTAGAGTATCGATAGATCAATTGAAAATACACTGAATTTGGACATCAACTCCAGCCCGCAGTGATGCTCCAGTGTCTGGACTGACTTTTAATATGCGCACTCAGACGGAAATGGAAACCTGGACATTTTAAATCATTGATCACTTGGAACCGAATCATAAACATAGACTTGCAACCATATCACAGGTCAAGCTGACACCCAGATGTGAAAGCGATCGCGTTTTCTGGGCTCCCCTGGTTTAAGGGATTACTTGTATTCATTATAAGAGCAGAACAGTCTTCGGAGGGTCCATCATGCCCACCTCTCGGTCCGGCGCGTGCTCGGTGGAATACTGGGTCGATGGCTCGCGCCGAGATGCGACAGTGGAGGATTTCTATAACATGGGCCCAGAATTAGGCAGGTAAGTGCATTACTGCATCCAATTTACATTCGTTTTGATGATATTGTGTAAATACATACATGCACACTATTTACCTATGATTTTATTTTTAATTACATGCCGACCTATATTGTTTTTTTTGTTTTTTTATGACAATACTGGTTCATATAAACGGAAGAAGAAAAAAGTGATATGTAGAACCAATATTTAATTGTCTAATTTTATTTGTGCTTTTTGGCACAAATAATCTTCAGACTGCAAAAAATACAAATATAATTGTAGCCCATCATTGTTGGAGGCTGTCGATAACCGATAATAAGCCAAAAATGTATTATTACTAAAATATTCTAAATGGATATATTATGTTTCTTATGTTTAAGTAGAACTTGTTGTCATTATTGTTGTGGAAGGAATAAAATAACTTTAAAAATCTGAAAATGAATTATATAATATATATATAATGTGTTTATATAAAGAAACAATTAAATAAAGAATAAATTAAACTTACAAGTTATTTTCGGGTAAGCTGTTTCCTGTTGAAGTGGCATTGAGATATATACATTAGAGATCCAAAACACAGTGAATATTGAGAAAAAAATATTGTTTGCACAAATTATTGGTCTATTGCTATACTAAATATTTAGCTGCTATAAAGTGCTGCAACTAGAATTATTACTATTGCAGTTGATTATATTTACATGTAACATGGATGCTCTAATGTCAAGTATTAACATTTGTGCTGCCTATATCTATATGTGAGCAAGTGTTCAGGTTTTGTGCAGTAATCAAGGTTATTTTGAACTGCGAATGAGTCGTTGTATGTTACTGTCACAGTTAAGGATGGGTGGTTTCTAAACTAATTCAGCTCAAATTGAATCTCCCCTTAGTAAACTAATTATAATACACTTAATTGAGCACATTAAGGAAGCACCCAATCTTTGCAAATGTCACCAAGTGTTCTAAAATGTCATCATTACCTCCCAGGATGTGGGATGCAAAATGTTGAGCAGTTGATGCTGTCACCTGATTTTAGTCTGGCATCGTGGCCGTGTGGCCTGGTGTGATATTATTCAGGACTTCTATGGACCTTGTTTGCACAAAACGAAATGTTTTAATGTATCTCATTGCATTGTATGACTGCAAGTACTTTGATGTCTATTGCTGATTATGCTGAGGACTGTTTGTCAGACACTGATGTGTTGAAGTGTTGGATAACAAGGCAGCAGATGGAGAAATGATGGCCTGCTCTTTGAGTGTCTGTCTGATTGAGTCATTCACTGACCATGAAAAGCAAAGATAAGCTCTGAGAGACAACACGAAGGCACACAAATACTCAATAGTGTATAACATAATGCACCAGTGAAAGAAATTTTCAGTCTTTCTGGTCTTAATTGCTGTAAGTTAGGACTTCCAGTTTAATTTCCTTCTGCAGGTCTTATGAAGTGTAAATGTAAGAGCTTTAAAGACCAAGTAAAGAAAATGTAAGTAATTTAACACATAATGTCTATAAAGTCTCTAAATGTAAATGTCCCGTATTAGCAATGCGTCAAAGTTTGAAAATGTAATGTTCAATAGATCTCCATTTTTTAAACCATTTTACAAGAAAAAAGGTTTGAATAACTCTGTTCCCAACCAATACAGAAATAACCTTTTCTGTACCTTCTGATCACACTGCACAAAAGGTAATGTTCTTTATGAGTGTTTCTGTCGTTTTGCAGTGCAAATTGCTGAAGAATCTTCAATCTTCTTAAAGTTCACCAGAAAAAGGGATTGTTCACCCAAAAATGAAAATTCTGCCATCATTTACTCACCCTCATGTTGTTCCAAACTTGTATGAATTTATTCCTTCTGTTGACAATAAAAAAAGAAGAATTTGGGTAACCAAACAGTTGCTGGTAGCCATTGACTTCTATAGTATTTTCTCCCTTTTGGCTACCAGCAACTGTTTGATTACCCACATTCTTCAAAATATCTTATTTTATGTTCCAAGCATGTATTAAACTCATACAGGTTTGGAATAACTTGAGGAAATGATGACAGAATGTTAATTTTTGGTTGAACCATGCTTACAAATGGGTTTTTGATTAAATCCAGAACAAACATCTGCTAATGGGCTCAGAAAATGAACCTAATTTAAAGAGAAAAAAAGGTTTCATACCCCTTTGACAGATATTTGTTGTTTTAATCATGAACTCACTTAAGGTTTTTTTTTTTTTTTCTTTTGCAGTGCATGCAACATCCAGTGTCATAACTTTATGAATTTAAGACTTTCTGCTCTGATTTTAGGCCTTAATTTGGTCAAGGGCGAATTAAATGTTTAAAAAAAAAACACAGACACCCTGTAAATGTGCATTCCCTTCTTGAAGATTTTCTGTTCTCAAGGACACTGATTGTTTTGACTCAGTTGCCATGGACATAATAGTGGTGATGGGGGAGGAAGAATGTAGGTAAGAACCTCCATGATTAGTTGAGCGGTGAAGGTCAAAGTCATGAAATGCCAACACTTTTCTATCTTCAGACGTCTTGGTTTTATTAGCATCTTCCAATCTGTCACTTTATGCAGTGTGTTTGCATATGGTAATTGCTATAATGCACATTTATCGAATTTAAGATCTTTATTTAATTACTACTATATAAAGATTGCTTTGTGTTAACCACCAGGGGTGCCACATCTGTTGTGTTTCGCTGTGAAGAGAAGCAAACTGAGAAACCTTATGCTGTGAAGGTCTTGAAGAAAACCGTAAGTTGAGTTGCGATTAAAAAATATATTTTCATTTTATCCCAGAATGACTGTTTGAAGTTATGTTCATTGTGTCATCAACTCAGATTGACAAGAAAATTGTGAGGACAGAGATCGGAGTCTTGCTGCGTCTCTCTCATCCAAATATTGTAAGATATTTATGTTCCATCACATTGTTCACATTGTTATGAAATATTTCACATTCATTGTATTCTGTGGGAATATGGATGAGCTCGTTCTGACGTGACTGTTCTCACTTTGTTTTCTTTCAGATTCGTTTGAAGGAAATTTTTGAAACCGTGACGGAGATCTTTCTCGTCCTAGAGCTGGTCACAGGTGGAGAGCTCTTTGACAGGTATGATGTGCTCCATAAATGAAAGGCTGTTCAAATGTGAAACAGGATTTCTGACATTCATCATCGCCTTAAAATAGTTCACTCTGAAAAATGAGATATCTGTCATCATTTACTCACCCTCATATTGCTCCAAAACTGTATGGCTTTCTTTCTTTTGCAGAAAGAAGATATTTTAAAGAATGTTTTGTTTGTCCATGCAATGAAAGTCAATAGGGTCCAAAACAACACTGAAAAAACAACTTTCACTGTAAAAAATTGTCAGTGTTAGGGTTAGGGTATATTTTATTATTTAATATTAATTTGTTAATATTTCTAATGTTTAATATTTATATTTTTCTGTTTGAGTATTAACTGAGCTTTTTAAGCTCTATTTTAATGTCAGCTAAGTAATTTTAGTAGGCTACTCCAACATATTTATTTCCATATTATTTATTAATGTATTGTTTAAGTTTGCCTTTTTGTTTTCCATCTAATGTTTCATTTTTTTGGAATTAAACATAAAGTTGAAATAGGATAAATATTTAACAGAATACAATTATTAAAAATTACTTTTTATTTAAATTAAATTTTTTGCTTTATTTCAATTGGCAAAAAAAAATTATGGTAACACTTTGGGCCAGTTTTACTTAACAGGGCAAATTAGCGCGAGAGCGTAATTCCAAACAGCGCCGATGGGAGGGGAAATTTCTGCGGGTGATTTACTAACAACCACGCAAATTAAAGAACACACATGCAACATCTCATTTACATATCAACCAACGCAATATACCAAGCACAGCGCAAATTAGCATAGTCGCAAATAAAGAATTAAGAAATAAAGAAGCCACAGTACGTTGAAAAGAACCGGAGGCCAAAAAAATGAAGGCTTTCTAGAAGTTTTGATAGAGCTGGTATTGCGTGTCTCCTAGGTGAGGGTTCCAAGTCGTCTTAGGGTACACTGTAAAAAAAAAAAAAAGTTGAGCGAACTTAAAAACTTTTTTTTTACCAGCTTCAGCAGATTTTTGAGTTTGCTCAACTTATTTTTGTGGGAGATTCTCTGATTTTTGTTGTATAAACTTAAAACGACTTTTATAAACTTAAACTTAAAAAGTTGAGAAAACTCAAAAATCTGCAGAAGCTGGTTACCTTAAAAGTCTAAGTTGGCTTAACTTTTTTTTTTTTACAGTGTAAGGTTAGGGTTATTTCCTGAAGCAAATTAAAAAATAACCTGGCTTGGCAAGCGATATGTTCGAATGTGTTGTTCTGGCATTCCAAATAAAATTAATATGTGTGGAAAAAATCCTCTCCCTTCTACCAAGCTCTCTCTGTTCTCTGTGGTGCCTCCTCCTAGCAACAATAATTGCAGCCATTTAAAGCGCAAAATAGTTTAAGACATGCTTATTTTGGGTGTTAAATAATGGCGCAAATACCAGTAATTTGACGAGCACTGATGTTGGTAAAATGCGTTGGGTGATTCATTTTAATACTCTC
Organism: Onychostoma macrolepis; assembly: GCF_012432095.1. Lineage (NCBI taxonomy): Eukaryota > Metazoa > Chordata > Actinopteri > Cypriniformes > Cyprinidae > Onychostoma > Onychostoma macrolepis. Next base: position 23,801,198 of record NC_081165.1, on the reverse strand, counting down.
CTCCTATAACTTTTGCGTCTGAAAGGGAAACTCCTACAAATTCATATTCAATAAGGTCAGGTGCAAAAATAACTGTGTCCACGCTTTTTCAGCGCTAATTCTTCACTGCGCGCATTTAGTAAAACCTGACAGTACAATTTTTATGCCAAAAGATGGTTTGTGCTGGTGCAAGCTGTTAGTAAAACTGGCCCTAAGTCTTTATGTGTAATGCATTATAAAGTTCGTTTTAGTACACCTTGCACTGCACCTTATAATGCACTGTACAATCTCATAAATAATTATAACCACAGTTAATACATTATATGTATAACATTATACATTATAATTAAAATGCATTATACCCTTTAATAACCTTTTACTATGCATTATACTTAAAGGTTTTAAGTAAAGTTTTACCAAAATTATTTTTTATTGTTTTAGTTTCAGTTAACAATAACAGCACTGCACAGAAGAAAAAAAGAAAATCCAGATTTGGAGCAACATGAGGGTCAGTAAATGATGGCATCATTAAGCAATGCAATTTACTGCTTGGAGATTATCAAGAGATGATCCGCCACCATGCAATGATACGATGAGGGCCAAATGTTTCTCCTTAGATCTTTATGGTGGTCCCCAGCACAGGAATCTGATTTATTCTTTATCGTCAACACCTCCCAGCTCAAGGTCTTACAGCTCAGTGGGCTTTCTGTCTGTTCTTCTACCCAGCAGTGAGATGTAATTGAATAAAACAAGTTCCCGATAATTAGTTTAAGTGGGTTTGGTGCAGAGCAGGAGCAGGATGTGTTTGCCCACACACATCCACACACTGCTAAACAGAGCACTAAATGCTGCCAGATCCACACACAGACACCTAAACATCAGCTGTTCATGTCTGAAAACATATGATAGTCTATATACGTGCTGTGATGTTTTTATGCTGAATTTGTCGTGTGTTGTTTCAGGATTGTGGAGAGGGGCTACTACAGCGAGAGAGATGCAGCTCACGTTATCAAACAGATCCTGGAGGCTGTGGCGGTAAGACCAAATGAATCATGGGATATAAAAAATTTGCTTTTCACCCACACAGAGATTTGCTATTCATGTTTGAAAGGCAATAATGGTAATGTGATTGTTTAGCCTTTAAAGAGGAACACAAAATGGCTCTTTGAAGTAAAGGAGCCTGATGTACTGGGTAGACATACTCTAATATTCACAATACAAAAGTGCAAAAATACCGCTTTCAGAAACTGCCATGGTTTTGATGCTATATCTCATTAACATGCGCATGTTTACAAGTCAGTGTCTAGGTAATATTTGTTAACCTGGACTGCACTAAAGAATGACAGTGTAAATTATGCGTGTAAATTTGATGATCATAACAAAGACCATTTACATAGAGAAGTATTAAAGGAATATTCTGTTTGCAATACTTAATCAACAGTATTTGTCCCATAATGTTGATTCCTACAAAAATGAGTTTCCGCTTAACTTCTTTAAAAAATGTTTTATAAAAAATAAAATCTCGGGTACTTACAATGGAAGTGAATGGTTCAAGTTTCAAAATACTCAGTGTTTCAATACTATAGCCACAGGATTTTAAAAAAAGATGCATGTTAACATGATTTTAGTGAGAGACACCTTATCACTTTAAAATGATATGCAGCTTTACAACTTCGTTGGTATGACAACAGATGACAAGAACCACTTTATAGCTCAAATACACAGGTTTTTACAGAAAAGCTAATATAGTGCTTTTGTGAAACTATAAGCTTTACATTTCTGCCTTTACATTCTTGAAAAGAATTGTCACCATTCACTTCCATTGTAAGTGCCTTGTGTAAGCTTGACAAGTGCTTTTCTTTAAAGTGGTCATCAGATGCAAAATTCACTTTTACATGTTGTTTGAACATAAATGTGTGTTGGCAGTGTGTGTACACAACCACCCTATAATGATAAAAATCCACCCAGTGCTTTTTTTAAATCCCCAATAATAATGATCACTTTCTCAGATCAGGCTGTTCTGAGATTCTTGGCAGAATGACGTAGTTCTGCACAGGCCCCTCCCACGACTATTGACTGACATAGCTGTTTTAACGTAGACCCGCCTGAGTGAGCGGTCAACATTCTGCCATTGTTTCGATGCTGAAGCTGGTGTAGACAGGAATGTCTCCTAAGCGATTAGCCTTTTTCACAAGAATCGGAAATTACGTCAGCGCAGGGTAAAGTTAGTTCCGTTACAGGTCTGCGCCTATTATATCAGTGTGCCCTTTTCTCAAATAATGCTTCTTACCTTTTCTGTTTTGTCTGTTTTCCAAGTTGTTGTTATATAATCTATAAAGAAATAACATTTTACTTGTTTGTAACTTATATGGACACTCAGACCGCTGACTCGTGAGATAATGCGCTTAACATAGCGCTGGATGGTTTATATTCTCCATCTCCGGCAAAGTCCCTTTTTTAAATAGTCTTTGATCTCCGGTACATTTGAGCGTATTATCTCAATTTACTCAGTCATTTCCCCTCGAATCACCACATCATGATAAATTACTTCAAAATGACAACATTTATGTTTTTTCCAAGAATACATTAAACAATTCTCAGTCCGGTTGAAGCATATTAAACTCAACACAACAATAAATAATCCCAATAAAATAGGAACAAATCCATGAATCTGAGTCATCTCTTGTTTAACATGTATTTGCCAGGGCACATTATACAACGTACATTTACTCCATCACATTAATGCAAAGGAGCAAGTAGAAAATACAACATTACTTTAATAATAATAATAATAATGATAATAATAGCGAATAAAAATCACGTGGAGAGTCATAATGCACAGCCAGCACCAAACGGACAGAATGGCAAAGCTAACTGAACTGCCACCATTTAGAATTAAACAAACTTGTATTTGTGATGACCCGAGCTGACCAAACAGTTAATTGTGAAATGTTTGCGCTTTGTAGAGTACAGTACCGGCATTTGATTCTCGAATTCATTCTTGTTCAGTCTTTTCACTGTTGTCACCGGAAAAACTTTTAGCCTGCAAGCACCAATCCGGAAGTCAGAAACGCGGAAGTGTGAAAAAGGCTAATCGAGGTGTTTTGTTGTTGGATGTAATAATGAACATAGCAGTCGTCATTTACCCCTGACATTTGCTCGTGAAGGGAATGCGCCCCCCAATCTACCTAAATGCGTCTATGTTTGCGCGAATCATTCGTGATCCAGCTTCCCCTACAGAAGAAGTGAGTGTAAGGTTTTTTAATGAATCTTTGCAAATCACCTTTCCTTATAATATGCTAGTTAGCAAGTTCCGCTACAAATGCGGCTAAAGTTTACAGTCTCATGAGAACGGCTCATCACTCCACGGAAGAGAGGGGCGGGGTGAGCAGAGCTCATTAGCACTTAAAGGGACATGTACTGAAATGGCTTGCTGTGAACAGAGACGATTTTGACAGGGTAAAAAGGGTGTTGTTTTACACTACCATTAAGAAATTTTAACCAAAGTATGTTAAAAAGACAAACCAAAGACTTTTCTAAAGAATCATATCAAATTGGGCATCTGATGACCCCTTTAAAGATAACAAGGCATGTATCAAAATTATTATGCCACATATGCTATCATGCTGTCAACTGTGCATTAGTGCCCGTCCACTTTTTCTGCGGCACTGTTCCGGAAGTATTTTCCCATTCATTTTCCCATAGGGATTTAAAAAGGCTTTGTTAAAGCATTATAAGCCATGAACCAAACCAACCAGCTATGAGGTAATTCACAACATTACAAACTTTGATTTGAAGCAAAAAAGTTTATGAAGATGAGACAAAAAGGCAAAGTCTCAAGACTGTGTACTTAACAGCTGTCATGTATCTGTATGTGAATGTAAACAATCTGCAAAGTTTTAAAGCCGAAAGTACGTGAAAAATAAAGTTCTTGTCTCCCAAAAGAAAGAATCGACTCTGAACAGCCTAAACGAGTTGTCAGTAAAGGTCTTTGCCTACTGAGTCTGAAATTCTCAGATGAAACTTTTGCATGTTAAAAAACAAATGCGACCTCACATTGTTGCATGCATGTAAAGCTGTTGTAGAAGATTCCCAAAACATTATTAGAAACCTTAAAAATGGCATAAAAGGAGCACTTTAAGTTCATTGCAGAATATGCATATATATTCAAATTATGTAATTCGCAATGCTTAATGGAAGTGGGCGGAGTGTCTCTTTTGATGCACTTTGCTTGCTGCAACTCTCTGATTGGTGGAATTTTCTGTGCAGCATCATGGGTAATGTAGTTTCTCACCACAAATTCTGCTTTCAAACACGATTACTTTAAAAATTTAATTGAATGAATGTGAAATTGATAAATAATCAAACCAACTAGCATGACATGATGATACGTGTCATGAGGGACAGCAGTTATTTTAATGCATTCTCAGCCGGAGGATTACTGTATGTGTTGGCGTGGCTGAACACATGTCCAGCGATGGGCTGACAGTGGAGGGGTTTGGAGATGTGGGTCAGTCTTGTCGTCACTCAAAAGTGAACGGTAGAGTAAGCGGATGTGTGTGCAGAGCTGCTAGTGAAAAATAATCTTCTCAGGGAAAAAAAAAAAAAACATTGCAATTTTTTCCCCCCGGCTTTTAATCTTCCTGAGCAGGAGGAATGTGGGCTGGCGTTACATAACAGCTCAGCAATCTGACAATGAAGCTACAATGCAGAGGCCACATTTATGTTGAATGTTAGTGTGTGCCGATCGGATCTGCTTAATCCATGTTGTCTATGATATAATCTGTAGGGCTTGATTGCGACATAAGATTTATGTATGTGCATTGTGCATATATGACAATTTTGGGCAGTCCTTGTATTTGTCTCTAACCTATGTTCATCAGGACCTCAGGAGCTCAACTGGACGTCCAAAAGTACTTTCCCAATATTTTTTATTTATTTATCGCAATATTAATTTACCATTATTACTTTCCACATGTTTGTTAGACTTTGAGAATGAATGTAAAATAAATTAGTTTGTTCACATTTAACCTCCACGGAGTAGTATACTTTTAATTTATTTTTCCCTAAATTCTAAATTCCCTAAATGTTTTACATTTATTTTTTTTCTGGATTCTGTGTTTTATGATTTAAAGGGGTCATGAACTGCCTTTTGTATTATTTTATACTGTTCTCTGAGGTCCACTTATAAAGTTACCAAATTTTAACATAAAAAAAACATCATAATTTAAAAGTAATAGGCTATTTTCTGTCCTGTTTTTAACCTCCTCATCAGAACGCTCTGTTCGAATAGTCGTGGTGGATTGTAGACTCGGAAGTAAACGCCCACTGCTATGATTGGCTGACAGTTGTTTATGTTTGACAGTCTACACCCAGATGGACGCTGCTGTGATTTAGGTTAAAAACACATACATACTCAGTACATTAAACAATCTCTTTAACAGACAAAACTATAGTGACCAAGTAATAAACACAGTTACTCACACTTGTGTGTTGCGACATTACTGTCAGATCCAATATAGTCAGCACAACATCATCTTTTAGTTTCAGTCTTTCTGAAAATCCCACTTGGAATTGTGCCTTGTTTGTAAACTAATCTGCGGTAAAATTAAGTGAACAAAGGACCGAGTTCTTACTGACATGGTCTGGAACTTCATTTAAAATAAAGTTCATCCACTCTTTCCTAATGTTGGGATCAGAAGGAAGGTAATGCAAAGACTGTTTTTCCACATCTTGGCACTGCACAGCGTCTTCTTGTCTTCGGCACCATCTTTATTGCTTGATTTCTGCATAGACTCGCCTCTCGTTTTCACTACATGCGTGAATCGGTGGGCGGGGCTAAACAGGCAGTACTGTAGAAGCAGGTGTTGATCTTCTTCAGTGGAGGAGGTCTTTATCCACACTATTACATCATAAAGTGTTACATCCCACAAGCTGTCGTTTTGGCAGACTGGCTTCAATATAAGCTGTTTTTAGACTAATGAGAAAGTGTTGAGGTCTGAAACTTAGAGGATGTTTTTATAGTACAATGACCTCTTATATGTGATTTGATTTCTCGATTCATGACCTCTTTAGCACAAATTAATCATCAAAAATGGATGTAATGAATTATTGCAACATTTACAATTTAATTTAATAAAAATACAATAATTAATTATTTGAGTTATTATTATTGAGTTTCACTATATTTGATGGTGGTTTTTCTCAAATGAGAGGTGAAGTGACTCTCAGAGCAGCTCTGGAGATGAAGTATTTATGAAACACAGTCACGTGTGTTTGAGTTTGTGTTGATGAAACTATGTAACTCATTTACACAGAGACACACAGAACATGCGCTGACTGACTGTCACGTTTATTTCTGCTGTGAGGCTGTTAGATTAATCCATATCGAGTAAAAATTCCAAAGCTTATCATTGTTATTGACATATTTGATTACAATCTCGATGTGATATTGTTTATCATCAAGCCCTAGCTCAGCTATAGAAAAATACTATTTTGACTTGGCAAACCAACTAGCAACCACAGAATCAGCTGCATAGCAGCCTGATAAATCCAGTCAGAACACCTTGGCAACCACAAAGCAGCACCCTGGCAAACACTTTAGTGTTACAGTGGTGAGTTGAGTCACAAATGTTAAAATCTAACATTGTTTATAATTTTCCAAATTATTTGGCCTGATATTTAAACATCAAATAAAAACACCACCATCCCAACCCTGTTCGAACCTTCTTACAGAGTATTTCATTAAATGTTTACAGCGTAATAAAACTCCAGAAGCTTATTTCAACAGAGCACAGAGTGTGTAGTAGAACTGACTCACCTCCGGTTTTCAGACTAGTCATGTGCTAAAACACAAGAATGTCCTGCTGCCTTCAATTTACACTCCGTCATCTGCCAAACACTTTCTGTACCTCTGTAGGGTTCTGCTAGGCTCACATTTACCAGGAAATCATTGTCTCCTCGCCCACCATGATGCACTATTATATTTTTGGAATTGTGTTAAAGGAACAACATCTGTCTTGTGCCTACGAACACAAAATTAATTAACACGGGCTGACACAGTATGAGTCATCCCCGCACTTATCAGACTGCAGATCACAGACGCCCATGCCTCGATAATGGAGAACGACCCCATGATCTCAACAGAGTGCTAGAAAAACCACTTCAGGGAAGTCAGGAGGCTTGAAAGGTTCAGGCATCTCTCATCCCAGAGACAGTCTGCAATCTGCAGCGTCTGGAGCCCAGAGATAATTTGTTAAAGAAGTAGTTCAGCCAAAAATGACAATTCTGTCATTATTTTGTCAAGTCTTTTCAAATTGGTATTTGAAAAACAAGTGGAGAATTACTGAGGAATGTACTGGTCTACTCTGTCTTTTACAGGACTAGAGCTTAAAAAAGGACCTAAAGCCCCATAAAAGTGGTCCATAGATCTTTTGAAAATTGTGTGGAGCAGACTGCAAATTGACATGGTTATTCCCTTAAAGTCAGTCTTGATCTTTTTAATGAAGCATAAACTGATACAAATGTATATCTTGAAACGGGGTTATTATAGTTTATTAAAACTAAAATCAAAACCTGAAAATACCTGAAATAAAATAACCCATAAACAAGCTTAAACTTATTTTATTTCTTTATAAAATATTTTTAAAAAAAATAATAGAAATAAAACAAAAATAATTAAAACATAAAAAAAAAACCACACACAACAAATTACTAAACCTTTAACAAAAAAATTAAATAAAAACAGAAAATATAAAATTAAGAATGATTTCAAATTATTAATAAAATTACAGTAGTATCTCATTGATACTAATAGCACCGTCTTGAATGCAATGTACATCATTGTAGATGAAAACATTATGAAATGTACTGTAGAAATGTAAAAATGGTCTGAAAGATTAGTTCAGAAAACAGACTGATCCATTTGTTGAGTTCAACTCACTGATTATCCAGCCAACATAAAATGAAATTTTGCCTTGTCTGTTTAGTATTGAAGTGAATGATATATATGCATATGCTTCATGTTTTTGACCTCGTAATTTTTCATCTTTAAGATATTTCATAATGTCATAACTCTGGTGAAACTAGTCCCTTTCTTACAATTGACTGAAAGCTCACATTCAGATCTGTCTCCATCCAATCAACAACCACTGGATAGAACCAAGTTCCCGCCCAAAATCTGTTTCACTCGGATGTACCTCGCAATATGGAAGAAAATATCTGTCACTACTTCAAAAGACTACTGGTGCTATTTCATTTTTTCTTTTTTAACTTGAAAGCCTCAGTCACCATTTATTGTGAAAGTATGGAAAAGTGCAACAAGGACATTCTTAAAATAGTTCCTTTTATGTTCCACAGAAAAAAGAAAATCATACAGGTTTGGAATGACATGGGGGTGAATAAATGAGGACAGATTTTTCATCTTTCAGAGAGCTATTCCTGTGAAGTAAGGAGACGCTGAATACAGAGTCTGTCTCTGCCTTCATGACAGCTGTTTTAACAGAGAACTGCTCCAGACTGCCTCACTGAACTCATCTTCCCCACCTACACTCCATCAGGACTTCAGAAAACCGAGGATGTCATCTACATTCACACACAATCAGACACACAAACATGTTCCTAGAGCTGTATAATAAGTCCTAATGAATTCAATAAACGTAACAAATGACCTATTAGAGCAGCTCTACTAAATGAGGGGCGGTGGGGGCTTTGCAGAAACGCTGATTACTCTGTGAGATGAACAAAAACTCTAAATTTTTCAATGTTGCTGCAGTCACATTTGGCAGGTTTTCACTGTTGATCCAGTTAATCCATGATGCTCCTTTCATGATTTAGTGAAATCCTGCAGATTCCACTGAAATTCACCAAGGAAACATTGTCTTAAAGGGATAGTTCATATAAAATTGAAAATTCATCGTTTACTCTCCCTTATGTCATTATAAACCTGTAGGACTTACTTTTTTTTCCGTGGAACACAAAATATATTTTGAAGAATGTTAAGATTGCATTTGTCCACATAATGAAAGGCAATGGAGTCAAATGTTATTTTGGACCCCATCAGTGTTGGGGTCAGTTACGTAATCAGATTACTTTTTTTAAGTAACTAGTAAAGTAACGCATTACTTTTTAATTTATAAGGAAATATCTGAGTTACTTTTTCAAATAAGTAACACCAGTTACTTTGATTCCCATGTCTTGACTGACAGCTCTCGCGTTGCCATGTTGAGAGAAATGGAAAGTAAAGGTCCTTGCACACACTGAGTCCGAAATTTTCATTTTTTCCGTATTCGTCATTCTTTCCTATCAAAATGCTTGCTACGGATGCCAAAATGCAGAAAATCGAACCTGGTCCAAATTTTTTATGAGGAATATTTTATAAAGTTTTGGAGGCAGTGTGTAAACGTGACTGACCCAATGTGAGGTCATATGTATTTTTTAATGTGCAAAAATTTCAGTTGAGAATTTCGGACTCGGTGTGCAATGACCTTAAGTGCAAAGGTTTTGTGCATGCTGTGTGAACATGATGCTTACTGCAGTTCTAGACTAAATATGAACATGTATTTACTCATCTCACCTGCACAAAAACAGATTCAATATTCCTCAAAATGAATAAAGACAGTTAAATGCAGTCTCAGAATATTATACAAACTTGCAATAATTAAATATGTTAAATAAGACAAATATCATTTATATATTTAATCCTATTTTACCAATGTCTTTTGCTACTGACCTTCGATGATCCAATTCAACCATACTAAGCAAAAATGACACATTTGTGTTTCATTTTTGTTATTGCTGCTGACTAGTGTTGAACTTTCTTCTCTTGCATCATACTCTTCATGCAATTTGTTTGAGCTGCGCCCTCTACTGTACAGATATGAATTTATATTTCCTTTAGCCTGAGGCGTATTCATTTCACTTTTGTTGTGAAAGGGCTTTTACATTTGTAAAAGAAGAACTTTTTTATATTAAAAACAAACAAGCAAGCCCTACCCAGATTTAAAAAGTAACTCAAAAGTAATGTAATGCATTACTTTCCATAAAAAGTAACTTTATATTATTGTAATTTTTATTAACAGTTTGCATTAGTTTTTAATTTGTATATTCCCTGTTTTAATTTACATTTTTGTTTTTATTTTTTAGTCTATATAGTTTTTATTATTATTTTTATTTCATCTAAACTAAATGAAAAGGATAAATATTTACTTGGGAACTGATTGTTTGTTATTACTATATATATATATATATATATATATATATATTTTTTTTTTTTTTTTTTTTTTTGAAGTTAAAACTTATTTCAAGTAACATTTTTTGTTTGATTTAGTTTTCGTTAACTATAATAACCCTGCTTTTGATACCTCTGTTCTGTTTATTTTGCAGTACTTACATGAGAATGGAGTTGTTCACAGAGACCTCAAACCAGAAAATCTTCTCTATGCTGACTTGTCAATAGATGCCCCTCTTAAGATAGGTAACAAACTGTATACTCATACAATGAATCAGTTACAGCTTTGTTGCAGGAAAATTCAGACTGACCAGTGAACTCTTTCATTAATGAATGGGTTTTATTCATTCAATCTTTTCTGTAATGTCCACAGCGGACTTTGGTCTTTCTAAAATAATCGATGAGCAAGTCACGATGAAGACAGTATGTGGAACCCCTGGCTATTGCGGTGAGTCGAAATTTAAGATAAGACATTGTTTGTGCTGTTTTAATCACCCTATTACCGATTTACTTATTTTTTACACGTACCACTAAGATAAAAGTCATTTAGTTGTCTACAAGTAAGCAAATTCCAGTAAATGACTAATAAAGTTTCATCAGGCAATTCATTTGCAATCATTTGCCTCTATTCTCACATCCAGCTCCTGAGATCCTCAGAGGAAACGCTTATGGTCCTGAGGTTGACATGTGGTCGGTGGGAGTCATCCTTTATATTTTGTGAGTAATGCATTCATGTTTATTCATTTAGTGGTTGCTTTTATCTGACTTGCAAATGGACTGTATTCCCATATTTCTCAGAAATATGTGAGAAACAGACTGAAAATTGACATAATTTGATGAATCAGTTCAAAGAACGTTCCTGCAGCTCAAATAATAGAGTGTGGTGCTCGCAATACCAAGGTCATGGGTTCAATTCCCAGGGAATGCATGAACTGATATAAATGTGTATCTTGAATTAGGGTTATTATAGTGGGATTTCCTTATTGTTACATGTACCATCTAAGATGAAATTCATTTAGATGTCCACATGTAAGCAAATGCCGGCGTATGACTAATAAAGTTTCATCAGCCAATTCATCTGCAATCATTTGCCTGTATTCTCATATCAACTCAACATATGCATATATGTTGAGTTGATTAATCTTAAGGTGCTAATGTTATTAGAACTTTCACAATACAGTTTTTTCAAGTATACCAGAATAATATAAGGCAAGGGCAGAGGTTTGTAAAACTAGTGAGAAAAAAGGAAGAAAATACATGATTTTTTAAAAGAATTTAGCACTTCTATTCAGCAAGCATGCATTAATTTGATCAGTGAAAGTAATGACATTTATATTGTTACAAAAGATTGAACTAAACTGAACATTCTATTGATCTGTGAATCCTGAAAAAATGTTTCAAGGTTTCCACAAAAACATTAACCAGCACAACTGTTTTCGACATTGATAATTAATAAGAAATGTTTCTTGATCAGCATATGATTTCTGAAGGATCAAGACTGAAGTAGTGATGCTGAAAATCCAGCTTTGCCATCACAGAAATATTTTCTTAAATATATTTAAAATATATTAAAATAGAAAAGTTATTTTAAATTGTTTTACAGTTTTTTTCCTCCTCCTCCTCCTTTGTTTTTTTCCCCACTTTTTGTTGTTTCCCCTTCATTGTTCTTTCTCCACCCTCAGGCTGTGTGGGTTTGAACCATTTTTCGATCCAAGGGGGGATCAGTACATGTACAGTCGCATTCTGAACTGCGATTACGAGTTTGTCTCCCCCTGGTGGGATGAAGTGTCTCTCAATGCAAAGGATCTGGTGAGTACTGTGTGCTCACATATCATTATTGTCCTGTTTGTAATGCTGATGATGTTCATGCACTGTACACTGATTTCAGATGTGATGAGCGAGAACAGTATCTCCATCAAAATATCAACAGCTCACTCAGATGCTCATTTGATTATTCAATCATCTGAGCTTTCCTGCTCTTTGTTTATTCACCATTAGCTGTTGGTTATGTTTGTTTGATGTTGTCTGTAGGTTAGTAAGCTCATTGTGCTGGACCCTAATAAACGGCTCACAGTGAAACAGGCTCTGGAACACCCATGGGTGCTTGGAAAAGCAGCACGATTCTCCCACATGGACACAACTCAAAGGAAACTACAGGAATTTAATGCTCGGCGCAAATTAAAGGTCAGCCACCAATAGCTATGATAAATAGAAATGTCCACAATAAAGAAAAAGACAACCTTTTAAAACCTGTCAAGATTTTAGAAATGTCCTCTTTGTATTCAAGATGTTTGCATATACTTTAAATTTTAATAAAAGTTATAATTCAACTTTTTTTTTTTTTTTTTTTTTACTTTTATAAGTGTATATCTTAATCTTTAAATATATTTATCAAGGTAAAAAGTATTGCGAATTATTAATTCATGAATATGTATAATAAGCGACATTTTATGTTGTTGTTTTTTTATGTTAGCAAATGACTTTGATTTGGTGGACAAAAGTATAATTATTAAATAATTAAATAAATAATCTTTGAAAAACAAATTAAGATAAACCTGGGAGGTTTCCATCCCTCCATTGAAAGTCCAGGTAACCATAGCTTAGAAGATCCAAAAAGGTCAGAAATCCAAATGAACTGAGCCTAAATTAAATCTGATCATCATATAAAGTAATCATACATGAGATATGAGACATTTTCATTTTTGGATGAATGAGGTATTCCTTCTCTCATTCTTTTAATGAGGCTTATTCATCATTATGATATCAAGACAGTTGTGCAAAGCTAATTTTTTTGTTCAAGCCATTATGAACACGAATTGCATTTTTATGTATTTTGGAATAAATTAATACATAGGGCAAAAAATGGTGATGCTACCGATATTTAAAGGGGTATTTCACCCAAAAATGAAAATTCTGTCATCATTTACTCACCCTCGGTTTGTTCCAAACTGGCTGTGGAACATAAAATTGGATATTTTGAAGAATGTTGGCAACCATTGACTTTCAATATATGGGGGGAAAAATACTATGGAAGTCAATGGCTACTGTAAACTATTTGGTTGCACGCGTTCTTCAGATGTCTTCTTATGAGTTCATCGGAAGAAAGTAACTCGTACAGGTTTGGAACAACTTGAGAATGAGTAAATGATGACAGAATTTTCAATTTGGCATCAAACGTTGTTCAGTGTAGCATATTATGCTGCGATTTCTGTGCTTTTTACGAGCAGAATCGTGAGTATTCTACAGAACCAGCGCACTGTAATCATGAGTTCTTCCGTCCACAGGCTGCTATGAAAGCTGTGGTCGCCACAAGTCGGATGCACGAGGGCTCACGACGGCGGACGGACAGCTGCGAGATGCCCAATGCCGACAAGACCTCACGCCAGAGCAGCATACAGAAGGACAACACGCTGGATTCTCAAAGAGAGCCCATTCCCATTAAAGAGGGATCCGAGCAGGTTGAAGACGGGACTCCGAGTCCCTCGAGTCCCCGCTTCCAACCTACCCATAAATCTAAACCTTCTGTGCTCTCCGGGCCCATGCCCACTCGCCCACCCCTGATAGCAGAGGGACACAGGCAGACCTCCGTCCTTCCGAAGGCTCCAGTGGTTCGGCCCAGGGTGCCCAAGAAGAGCTGCTCAGTGGATCCCGGGGGCAAACACGAGCCTTTGCCGGCGAGCACCACCCCACCCAGTCCCAAGAACCTCAGTAATGGTTTCACCATGAGCATGGAGGCTGGCGGCAGCACGGCAGAATGTCAGTAGCCTGGATGATATATAGATTTGGATTCACGCGAAACACAAAGGAGGACAAAAATGATGCTTTGACAACACACTGAGAAATTCCTCTTCTCCTCTTCCATATTTACCATGGGATATTTTGATACTGGACTGACGTATGATGAGCTCTTCATATGGAGGCATGTGGCTTTCATGGCAACTTTAGGTTAGCAGCACAGCGAACATCGTCGTTTTTCTCTTTGCACAAGCATCGTGAATAAGATTGTCTCTCATCTGAACTGAAATTAATTTTGCTCTTTCTTCTTTTGCTATCATATGCAACCGTTAACACAATCCTATTCTCTCTCTAAAGGTAGTGAGGATCATGTATCTGTGATGTTGTGATAGTATATATTTGTTTAGGTATGATTGCTAAAAGACCCTAAAATTTGTATTGCATACAATATTCATAAATAAATATATATATATATATATATATATATATATATATATATATATATATATATATATATATATATATATATATAATGTATCTTTATATGTCTTTCCCCTGTTTTAATTCAAACTTTTTGTATTAGCACATTACAAAAAAAAATGCTTCGATGGTTTGTAAAAGCTCTAAAAGACTAATGGAAGGATATGACGTAATGCCACAGTCACGGATTATGTTTTTCCCAGCTCATCTTTGGAGGTTTATCGCCCATCAAATCGAATTGATGTCATTCAGGGTTACCATGCCCTTCTTCTCTCTTCAAGACCTGGCAAGGTTTTACTGAAAATCGCACCTAAACTGCCACTGTACTATAAGAAATCTTCTCTATGAGGTGGAATTAATACAGCTAGTACGCTTCAGCCACACTGTCTACCTCTTCTACTGTACAGGGGCTTCCAACTTCTCAAATAGAAAATTCTGTAGAGATCTACTCTTAGGATAGAAGGCATGGAAGAATATTTTTCAATGTTGAATGTCGAAGGGCTGTTTTTTGTGAACTTTATGTAGGCTAAATTTATCTGCCTCTATGAACATGTAACAGCATTGCGAAATGTTTCGGTATATAATATAGTTGCTTCTGTCATTCTACTTTATTTCGATCTTTGCCAAACAAGAATGCTTTGTACATACTGCTGACATAAACAGTAGCCTAATTACACTGGAACATTATGGTTATGTATGAATAATATTACTATTTTGCAGTTAACCTAAATCACAGAATTCTGTGTTCAATTGCAAGCCGGTGAAGATGCTATTTATGTTTGAGCAGGAGTTTCCATGTTTCCAGGATTAATAAATTGTGCTATCAGATGCTTTCTACTTTTTGAAGTGAGTTTATATGCTTTTTGGTAGCTCATATGCTGACCGTGACAATTTTTGCTATAGTACACATGGATGAATTTTTGAAGGCGCAAGCGAACTTTTCTGTTGGTTTTCTGCTTTAATAAGGCAACTAAGAAAGGCTATGTATTGACTAGAATGTTTTTAATATTATTTCTCTAATTGGCAGCATACAAGTAAAGACACTGAATCTATAAGCCAGTGTAAAAAAAAAAAAGATAAAACAACAACAATGTACATTATTTACTTGTTTCCTGACATGCTATAGCTGATGTTCCTTCTGAGTGTCACAAGTTTTGGTCATTAAAAATTGTATATTTTATATTATAAAATTTATAGAATAAAATAGCTTAATTTTATATAAGTATAAAATTACAATTACATAAAATTGACAAATTTTCATAAAGTTATTGATTACATTGTTATACTATCCAAAGGAACAATTGAAATACAGATCAGTAACAACTGACCTACCCCAACATTTATAGCCTAATAAATTATATAATTTATTATATAATACTATATACATATGTTATATACATAAAAGTAAAAAAAAATATTCCAAGAGAAATACTTGATTACAGTAATAGTTTTCAGTAGAGTATCTAAAATTGTTTTCAACTCTTTTATTAAACACATTCCAAGGAGTCATATCGGGACAAACAAATAGCTGCAATGACAAACTATACGGAAGGAATATACCTATTCACAAAATATTATGATAATAATTAAAATAAAAGATGTCGTGAATTATTATTATTGTTATGCACAATTTTCGAAAGAAATTAAAAGAAAAGAAAAGAAAAACATATGATTTTGATAGTTCATAGTTAAGGTCATTACCATTTAATTTTTTTAATATAGCCTAACCCTTGCTACATAGTTTATCATCAAACATAATAGATCGTGTGTGTGTGTGTGTGTAACAGCAGTCCACTGGAGGCGAGTTTAAGAACCCAAGTGCAGTTTTATTTACAAAAGTATAATCCAAAATCCAAACAAACGAAGACTTGACTTGAAATACACGTGACTTGAAACAGACTTGACATGGCACGAACAGACTAGACTCACTGACAGCGGGTTACAACATCAACACACGACAGGAGACAATGGCAACATGACGACTACTTAAAGCAAACAATACAGGTCACATGACAAGAACCAACCAATGAGAAACAAGACACATGACTAAAACAACCAATCAGAACATGACACAATGAACAAAGGAACCAATAGCATGAATATGTGAGGGCAAGGGAAGCATGACACAAATAGGGACCATGACTAAACTCCAAAATAAAAGACATGAGAACATGAACATAAAACAAAACCCCACTTTACATAACCCCCCAAGGGCGGCTCCAGACGACCCAAAAAAAAGACACGTGACGAGGAACAGGACCTGGGTCATGGCATGGAGTGTGGAACACCAGGCAAGAACATGAGTCATGGCATGGATCATAGAACAGTGGTGGACCTTGGCAAGGGCAGGTCTAAACCATTGAGCAGAGGTGGGCCTGGATCATGGGGCAATAGTGACAGACCGTGAATCATTGGAGAACCTGGGCCGTGGGGTAATGTCAGACAGTGAAATACAGGAGGATTTGGGCCGGGCAGTGGCAGACAGTGGGACAATGGAGCAGGAGACCACCAGATCAGATCCATAGGAGCATAGGGCCATGGCGGAGCTGACAGAGCAGGGAGCCATGGCGGGGCAGAGGACCACCAGGTCAGCAGAGCATGCAGAAGCAAAGATCCCCATGGTGGAACAGATGACCACCACAGCAGAGAAGGTATCCACCAAGGCAGATAAGTCGGGACTGAAACAGAGAACACAGATAGGTTAACAGCGGCCGTAACAGGACAGGCAGAGAGATCATGGACGGCCTCTATGGCCATGACAGGGCAGGCAAAGAGTTCCGAAGCCTTAGGGGAAACTTGCTTGGCAGTCGTGGCGTGGTGGCCATCTTGGCAGGGGAATCAGGCATGGCGGGACGAGGCTCTGGACAATCAGCTGAGATGTGACAAGACTCTGGACGATCAGCTGAGACGTGATGAGATTCTGGACGATCAGCTGAGACGTGACGAGACTCTGTTCGATCAGCTGAGATGTGATGAGACTCTAGAACGACAGCCATGACGTGGGCAGACCCCGCAGATTCTGGCGCCTGGAAACAAAGATGCCGTGACGCCAAACCCCCTCATGAAAGAAGAAAGCCAAGAGTTTTACACACTGTTATTGTGGCAACATTTCCACGCCCCGAAACGTGATGCTGAACGAAACGAACTTTGATTGTTTGTTTGATATGTCAGTCAAACGGCCTCATGGACGGGCCTTGGCCAATGAAAGCTACCATAGATTCCAGACCTTCAGCCGACAGTCTGAAGGTCTGGCTACGCGAGACTAGCAGGCCCTGGAGCAGTAGGCGTGACGTTAGCAGGCTTTGGCGTAGCAGACGAGATGCGAGCAGGCTTTGGCTTGGCAGACATGGCGTGAGCAGGCTTTGGCTTGGCAGGCATGGTGTGAGCAGGCTCTGGTGTAGCAGACATAATGCGAGCAATATATATATATATATATATATATATATATATATATATATATATATATATCAGTGGCAGCTCCTGGGTTTTAAAATAGATGAGGCGCACTAATTGTATTGGTCCGGGGATCCCTGCCGATTATTATTATTATTTGCTTAACCACTTTTTAAATGGCTTTTGGTTGTTTTTAGTTAGAAAATGTAAAGAAAATGACACACATACAGCAAGATAATATAATTTCACATACCTGGCCTATCCCTTGAAGCAAACATCCATCCCTTCTTAAAAGTCTGTGTTAAAAGAGAGCTGCCAGTTGCCATTACTGTTTGAATGATAGCTTGGTAAATCTGTTGGTAATCACATATTCAATATCTCTACTCATCATAAGTACTTCGTATATTATCCTCACGGCAGGAGACGTTCAAACTTATGGAATGCCACCCCTGACATAATTATAAATAAATAAATAAATACATAAATGTACAAAGAAATGTAAAAAAGATCATATAAATGAATAAATATATAAATAAATATGCAAAGAAAAGTAAAAAAGCAAAAACAAATAATTATTTATCATTTTATTTCCTTATGTATTTTTTTTCCCCCACATTTATTTTTTTATTTTATTTATTTATACATTTATTTATTTCCACTTTTATTTATTTTCACATTTATGTATTTATTTACGTATTTATTTATTTATTTATTTATTTATTTGTACAATTATTTATTTTCATATTTATTTATTTATACATTTCTTTGTCCGTAGGGTAATAAAGAGGGCGTGTTTTACTTCAGGAATATCAATCGAGCCAGAGTAGGCGAGGGGTAAGCTTTGAGGCCACAGTGACATCCTTGGTGCCCAAACGAAGTACAAGTGCCTACATGACGCGCCTGTTGATAGTGTGGGATGACTTAGCCTGCGTCCCAATGTGCACACTATCCATCCTAAAGTCTATGTGATATTAGTAATTTTCAATACTATTTAGGGCAGATAGGGTGGATAGTATGCACATTGGGATGCAGAGTTAGATGGGCAATATGGCCAAAATCTTATATCACTGAGGTTATTATTTCAATTTCACGTGGGTTGTTTCGGCTGGGAATCATGCAATCTGTGATCGCGTGCATTTGCTGAAGCTCGCGAAAGCGTGCAATAGCTTTCTTATGCGCGCATGTTTTTTTAGGTTTCACTTTCAGTGCATCCAAGCATGTTTCAAAGATTCGGGATAGAATTTGTCGCCTCGCGCCATTTCCTGTGACAGTCACCGCATCAACTGATTATAATGGGTTCTTTTGGTGTAGACGGCTTTAGATACGGTTTAATTACACGTGCTAAGGCTGTTTCACACTGAGCGCGATGCGAAAAAGCGAAGCGAATCGCTGACGAACGGTGCTCCCGAAGCGAATTTTCGCCTTCTGCTAATTCACGCAGAAGGCGAAATATAAATAAAAGTACAATTAGCATCAAGTCATATTTAAAAATGTGATTATTAATGTTTGTGTGTGTGTGTGCGCGTGTGCACTTGTACAGCTATCTTTGTGAGGGCCGGTTTGAGTTTTAGACCATTGGTGTGAGGACAATCTTGTAAAGTGAGGACATTTTGGCCGGTCCTCACTTTCTGGGACCCTTTTAAAGGCCTGTTTGAGGGTCAAGACTTGGTTTTAGGGGTCAGGTTATAATTGGGTAAAGGGTAGGTTTGGTGTAAGGGTTTGGGTAGGCACTTAGTTCTGAAGGTTAGGGTTAGGGTAAGGAGCTAGAGATTGCATTGTGTCAATGTATGTCCTCACTAAGATAGCTATACAGAGTTGTGTGTGTGTGTGTGTGTGTGTGTGCGCGCGCGCGTTTTTGTGAAAAGTCAGGTATGACATAAGTATTACAAGGTGAAGGTGACTTTTCAGGACATTGACCCATGTCCCCACTTTTCAAAACGCTTATAAATCATACAGAGTGAGGTTTTTGGGGGGAAAGTTGAAATGCACAGTCTCCTGTAAGGTAGGTTTAGGTGTAGGATTGGTGTAGGGCAATAGCACATACAGTAAGTACAGTATAAAAACCATTACGCCTATGGGATGTCCCCACTTTTCACAAAAACGAACGTGTGTGTGTGTGAGACAAAGAAGCGTAGCCTACTGCACATACTTTTGGTTTAGCTACAAACCCAAGCCGAAGCTATTCATTAAACATTAACCCGATCCCGACCCGAAACCCGGAGATATAACCCACCCCCACCCAATAACCAAAACAAGTAGCCGTGAAGGACTCGGTCGCTTTGTTAACCTTCCCACGGGATCTAATCACATAACTTGGTTCATGTTCACGAGCGAAGAGAACCCACGCAAATTCCTTTCGTGCTTTACAATACAATTCATATTCTTGGAACTGTTCAAAGGAAAATTTTCAAAACAGCTCGTGCGATTCGTTTACACTTTGAAAAGGTTTGACCAATTCCGATTCATTGAACAGATCCGACTCAAAAGAATGATTTGAACAAAAAGACAGCAGTCTTTTGATAGCTAAAACGACACGTGTCCAAAGCATAGACCGTAAATAAATAAAAAAACGGTCCAAAGCTTTACGTGGCCATTTAGTGACGTGCGCATAGTTAAATGCCAACAATCTGTAACCAACGATCAAAATAAGATAGATTAACGTTCGCCTATTCAAAAAGCAAACTACACCACCACTGGCTCTGCACCCCTTTACCTAAATTCATTACTTCAGACTTATGTGCCCTCTAAAAACTGGCGTTCTGCAAGTGAACGTCAAACTTATCAGTATGGTGTTACATTTGTGCCAAAAACTGTTGTCTGCGTCTAAATTACTTTTATGAAATGTTCTATCTGGGTTTGATTTATTAATGAATTTAGTTTTTTCCACAAAGATAAATTAATTAATTAATTAATTAATTGTACCCAGCTCAAAGTAGACAATCATTATAATAATGGCTACTTTAATAATAGGCCTACTAATAATAATGCAAATGACATGCAGTAGTCTATAATACAAGTTCCATTCACATCACTGGTGTAGCAAAATCTGTTTTATTGCACACAAAGTGGACTGCATCTTCATAGTGGCCAACAACATGGCCATCACAAGAAAACACAAAAGCCTGTTGGACTTGGGCCTTTTAGCAGTGGCATTGGAAATGAGTAGTGTAGGTAACCCGTTTTGCTTATTAGGAACTCATTATGAGGTATCAACGTAAAACAGAATTTGACGAGATTTGCCTATAATGCACCCTTATAAACAATAATGAAATGTCATTTTATCAGGAGCAAGTGAACTGCCAGACAAAAAATTAAAAATAAAATAAATAAACGACGACAGCTGTGGATGACAGGTGCTCGCGTTTGCAGCACACACTTATCAGAAAAGGTTAAATAAAGTATTGTCTTTTGTTGTTATGGATTATGGTTTGTGTTACACATCTAAAGATTTCTTATGCATCTGCATGAAATAATGTTTGTGTGCATGTGTGTAAAACAACAAACTGATGATTTACTTAATCATCTGTAATTGTATATACATTGTGTGATTGACTGTGCCTGGAATTTAAGAACTTGGTTAGAAAGAATAATCAAATACAAAAAGTTCAAAATTAATTTCTGGAATTTTTATTTCTAGAAAATCACATCTTGCTTTAAATGTACTATAAAGTAATGTAAAGATACTGTAATGTCACTGTAAATTTACATAATTTACAGGAGGTACATAGGCTTCTTTAAAATAACTATTTGGCCATTACATGATACATACATTGTAAAATAATATCCATCACCTTGAATGTTTAACTTTTTTTTGTATTTTGGCCCAGTTCACCAGTAGCCCCTCACTGCAGAATGAAGATTCAGGGGGCTGGGTTGGATCCACATCTAGGGGGTGGAGATGGGTAGGTTTAGGGATCAGGGGGTGGAGACGGGTAGGTTTAGGGGTGGAGATGGGTGGGTTTATGGATCAGGGGGTGGAGACGGGTAGGTTTAGGTAAATGTAAGGTGGGAGGAGTTGGATCTAGAGCCAACCACACCCCCTGGATCTTGTGTTCTGCAGTGAGGACCATCTCCAGTTCACTCTTATGGCTGTAAAAATAGTTATCTGCTGAAATTGAAATACATCTTCATGACTACATAGACAGAGGTGAATTTGTTTGGTTTCTGTGATGTGAGTCACAACCGGAGGTAATCCTGTCATATCATCCTTTGAGCGAGCGTGTACAGGTCGGCCAATCTGGTTTCGTCCGTTGAAGTTAATCTTTTCAACAACCAACAATCGTGGTCCCAGACAGTGGGTGACCTTATGCAGGTAAAATTGGATTTTCTCCAATCATTGTTAAAAAAACAAGTCAACAAACTTCATTAGGCTAGCATTTGTTAAGTGGTCAGGGGAATCCTTCTGCCACCACCTAAGCTCCGCCCACAGAAAAGCCCGTCACAAAATTTACTGACAGAAAAAGGGTCTTAAGGTAGCAGCTCCATCTAGTGGACAGAATTATTGAAACACTCTCCACAGAGAACAGAGTTTAACTTTTGTTTGCCACCTTATTGACTAGTTTTAGCTTAAAAGTAAATAATTGTAATAATGCCATTTTAATAAAGGTAATAATGATGATAAATTATATTCAGTATGAGTTGAAGATTTCCATCCTTCCTTTTTTTAAGGGTTGCAGGGATGTGAAGCCTGCAGTTTAAGATAATAATGAAAAAAATCTCCCACATTTTCTAAGAGAAAGAGAGCAGAGTTTAATTATTAAGAATATTTAAACACAAACATGAACCAATTAACCAATTCAACAGGATATCATAATAACTGTAATGAACTCACCTCTTCTTGAGCTGTCTCTGATAAATGAGAACAAGACTGCAGGTTTGACTGAATCATGAAAGACTGGAGAGTGAAATAAAGGAAACAGACCCCTAATCGTATTTACATACATGTAATCTGTGTTATTTAACAGAGAGCTCATGAATTCATCAGGGCAGTGAGAGTTAATGTAATAAAATACTTACGATTTGGTTTTAAAATCTCCATGCTGCTAAGTTTCAGTGTCTCTCTCGATTCTCTGGTTTGCGACTCTTCCAGTCTGTTCTCCATCTCTTCCCCTTGCTTTTTATTTTCAGTGATATTTCTCTGTACAATGTATACAGACAGTTTACTTTTCTCTGGTTTAAAGTAATTTACATAAAATGCAAGGTGATGGGTGAAATTCTGGGAGGGTAGCCTATTTGCAGTCCTTATTATCTTGTGCATAGCAGCAAAAGAGTTCAGAGAGTATCCTGGTATCAGGGTACTTGGATGTGCTTATTTTGCCGTACAACGAAATAAATGTTCCCTAAATTTAATTAGAACGAATGATTGGAACAAAAACAAAAACAAACAAACAAAAAAATATAATATTATAAACAAACATTAAGTTAAACTATTACAATATTACTAAAATAATACAATTACAACTAACAGAAAGCAAGATGGCATTTGCCTACCGTTAACGTTGAGTGGCTTCATCGTTCAGACGGCCGTCGAAAATGCAAAAACGAAAGAAACTGAACAAGTCAATTAAACGTCACAAAACGAAACCACGCCTCAAAAGGGGGATTTAGGGTCAGATAGACTTCACTGGCGCTTACTCATTCTAAAGAATATTTACTTTTCATTGCACTTAATTGGTGGTGATTCTGTTACAGAGCGAATTAAAGGAACACTCCACTTTTTTTGGAAATAGGCTCATTCTCCAACTCCCCCAGAGTTAATAAGTTGAGTTTTACCGTTTTTGAATCCATTCAGCTGAAGTCTGGATCTGGCGATAGCACTTTTAGCATAGCTTAGCATAGATGGAGGGAGGGACTGCTTGTTGACAAGCCGCGATTTTAACATTTTAAAAAATGTTCGGTAATTATACAGCACTATATGTAGGCTTTGTTTATGGAAGCTGCATAAACTTTGAAAGCCTGAAAGGTCTGACATTTTTTGACGATGGAAAAACTATAAGTAACCTACCACTGAAAGAACAAACTAAATATTCTTTATTATAAATGGATGAAAATGAAAAACACAACAAGTGCATACTTGTGAAAACAAACGTTAGTTCATGCTGTAAAAACAGTCTGTGCTTTGAAACACGTTTACAGATAAACATAGTATTTTGTGAAAGGAGACAATATTTCATGTCGTTCAAGTGTTGTTTGTGTAACAGTTGTAAGCAGGGGCGTAGTTTGTTGGGGGGATATAACCCCCACCCCCAATAACCGAAACTAGCATGTACGTCTGCAGACCACGTCTCTGTTCATTGCAAGTATTAAAATATAATTATAGGCGTTAAATAATTATTTAAGCGGTGCACCAGCTTTTTCTTAAAATAGAAATCGTTATGCTACGTTTCTTCCTGTTGTTTCAAAGATTAAAGGCACAATCACTTTCCCAAATAGTCTGAAGTAACGTAGTAAACGCTCAAATGTGGAGTTTTAATAATGTTAGCGTTCTGACACTTGTAATTTTAAGATGTAGAATAGTAAACACCTGTTTGTATTGAATAAACAAACGTTTTCGCGTGGTAGTCTTGTATTTTTTATTTTCGTTTGCAATGTCCAAGAACAGCTTCACATTTAAATGATTTTGTCTTTAATCAGATGAGAATGGCTATTAACTATACAATTTGTGTTATATTGATGATTAAGTTAGAGGTTTGTTTATTTTTAGACAGAATTTTGTGGGGAAAAAATGAAAAGGGAATACACACACACACACACACACACACACACACACATACAGTCTGTTTGGGCAATAAAAGAAGTTGATAACAATTATTGTCTGTTCAATGGTTTTTATTTATAAAAACATAGATGCATTGTCCAGGCACTTGTGCAGTGACATTTTTGTTGGGGCACGTGATTTTCCCATGGGCCTCCCTGACTGGTTCTTGGTCCCCCCCTGTGCCACCCCATTAAACAAATTCTTAGAATAGCCCCTGCTATGGAGAAAGTCGAACACTATCTAAAAAAGGCAAATAAACTAAAAAGACTGATGTAAAGAGGACAAAACAGTCTTGAACCAGCACTAAATATTAAAATCTTTTTAAACTAGGCTACTCATGACCACCTTTACTAGAATTATCACGTTTTATTGTCGGCTTATTTATTGTGTAAAATGTAGTCAAAGTTGTTGTAGAATTTATATTAGATAATCTGTTAAGAGAATAGATTTTTCCCTATTTCTATTACAACTGTGGCATGTTGTAGCTATTGGTTTTTAAATGTGCAGGCGGTTGTTTCTTCATAAGAAATGCTATATATTGATTCATAAAAAAAAAAAAAAAGTAATTATTGGCCTGGTAATGATTAATAGGCTATAGTCTTATTGTAACAAATGCTACAGTTGCGTACAGGTACGTGGCCTTCAGATATTCCAAAAAATGGCATAGATTAAATTATTAAGAGCCCAATGAACTGTTAAAGAGTAAGAAATAAACAATAAACAATATCAATATAAGAAAATGTTAAGTTAGATTGCCTTCGCATGTTGAATTAGAACATTCTGACAAACTATAGCCCATAAGTGCCTATAAATAATGTAAAATGCGTTACATGTATATCCCATGTAAACAAGTAATTGTTAACTATGATGTTACTTTATTGCATGAACTTTACATAGATGGTAGCACAAAACACCATTTCACAAAAATAAATATATAAGCAAACAAACAAATAAATAAACCTTATAAGTGAGCATGACCCGGGACCCTACTAAAACAGTTCACACTTTAACCCCCCAATGTTCAAACCAAAACTACATATATATACTGTTTATATATGTATATGTATATGTATATATATATATATATATATATATATATATATATATACATACATACATATATACTGTATATAAACATGGCAATGCTTCAAAAGGTCATGTGCTGCGCTTAGATGGGGTGTGACTCCGCAGCATGTCTTCCTCCAGACGGGAGGAGGCGTGGCTTTACTTCCGCTTGAGCGCGAGACACCCCGAGCGCACCCCCGTCTTGGGTTGAGATCGCGCGTGCGAAGTAGTAGTGCAGATCTCCGCTTTGTTCTCTTCACGATTTGTGACTCGCTGTACTACAACGACGGTCGAGGACAAAGGAAACGGAGGTATATATATTTATTTGTGCTTGAAAATTATGTCATTCTTTTTATAACATGTGATTTTTTTGAATGTGCGGGTTGCACGCTCTCAAACGTTCACGAGCACGCGCCGGTAGCCTCTATACTGGCGAACAGGCCTCAAAAGAGCGGCCTAAAGCGTTGAAAGTATCATTATAATTTGCTAAATGAGTTTAGGTAATAATGTAACCACTCTACGTGTGGGTATTGATACTCTTGCGATGTTCTTAACATTTAGTTATTTGTAACTATTCGCGCTATTCGTGCAGCCTAGCTTAGTTTGGTTAGCCTAGCTTAGCCTAGCATACATGCGTTTAGCTAACGTTACTCTTCATTGTTTTGCGTTTGTTTTTGGTTGTAGAGGAAATAAGTCGACGACTAAACGTTTATTCCATTGTAAGTGGTAAACTAAAATGATTTTGTGCCTACGCCAGTGCAAACTATGTAAAAAAAAAATGAAATGGTCTAAACCGATTGATGTACGGTTCGTAGCGATGTAATGTTTGTCTTAGCTCTCTAATAGAAAATGTGTCTCTACTGCAAGGCTGTTTACGATTTCTTATTTTCTTTTTCAGACTAAGATTTTGGAAGCTGTAAGGTGTCTACATGGCCGTCAGAAGAGGACACATAAGGTATTTAAAAGTAAGTATCTATAATCTACTTTTACATTAATTTCTTCAGTGAAATGGTGAGTTACCTTTATAAGAATTCAATATGTTAAGGTATTTATGTTTCCCATTGAGCTATCGTTGTTCACTTATTTGATTGACAATTGGGAAGATTTTCAGAGACGAGTTTCAAGTAGGTCTGCACAGAAATTTTAGTAAAAGAAAATCTTTTGCAACAGCAAAAAAAAAAAAAAACTTTTGGTTATGGCAGAATAGGTTTGGAGGGCTGAAGTTATTGACTGAAACAGTGGTATTTTATTAGTGCTTCTCTGGTGCATTTGGACAGTTTTAGCATTTATTTTATCCACATAAAGTGAATGTACAACAGCCAGACGTTAGCTTTGTAGATGCACTTCACCATGACCAAAACTAAAAAGTAGAAAAGCATGTTCAGCTAAAATATCAAAAGGTGGCTTCTTGGTGAGGAAGTTTAATTGCCCAAATTTAATTAACACAACTTTATTTGTTTAAAGCCAAGAGAAAATTTACATTTTAGTTTCTGTATAAAATAAAAATCACAATTCAGTATTTGATTTAGTTTCAACTATTGGTTTTTTGCATAGTACAAGTATAAAGGCCAGGAATTACAGTTAGCACCTAAACAAAAGTGCAAATAGCTATATATTGCATGGTGTTATTAGGTATATATTTATATCATGTTGCAACTGATTTGTTGCTGCAGGTTTGTGAGGTTCAGAACCAGGGTAATGACAGAGACTCACACAAGGGTGGCAGCTCAGTAAAGGTAAAATTGGCCATTATTTTTGTGTGTAGACTTATGTCGGATGTTGTTGGTCATGCTACTTGCATTTTTTTTTTTTTTTTTTAGGTTTTAGTCTGCCAGTGTAAGTTTTCTTGGTTTGGTCACAATGTATAATCTTTTCTCTAGCAGGAAGTATACGACATGCCGAACGGTTACGAGGACCACATGGGCGATGAGCCAAGTGATGCGAAAACCAACCTGATCATCAACTACCTGCCCCAGAACATGAGTCAGGAGGAGCTCCGTAGTCTCTTCAGCAGCATTGGCGAGGTCGAGTCGGCCAAACTCATACGAGACAAGATGGCAGGTACGTCTCAACACGGTGAGCAATGGTCTTTTTTTCTTTGTTCTTTGTGATTGCATGAAGTTATGAAAACAAGCAGCCTTTCTCTTCTTGTCTATGTTTCCAATCCGATTTTTTCCGACACTGTTTTTTTTTTTTTTTTTTTAAGTTACAAGTTTTATAGGGAATGCATTTATTTTTCAGTATTTTAAAGTGCTTTGTTTTTTTGTTTTTTTTTTTATATTAAAGCAAATCTTTGCTTTCTTTTGACCAGTTTATTGAAGCTTGGGTCAGTTTTGTGGCAGCATTTCACTGTCCACTGTGGTATGTTTTATGCTCCAATAAACATTTTGCTCACAAATTTTCTTTTGGTTTATTATTTTTTTTTCCCCCTCTATTTGAAAAGGTGTAAAGATGGTACTGGTCCGATTCAATATCATTGAGCTTTTGATTAGACTTGGAGTCCTCCCACAGTGTGCTAAGTTTTGATTTGACTTTGAAGTCAAGCACATTTGTTTTTCTGTAAATGTTTTCTTGGTGTGGAGATTGCAAAAACTCATTTGACATTTTGAGAAATCTTTTTCTTTTTTTAATAGTGTGGGCATCCTGTCTTGTTCTGTGCGAAGTGTATAAGCAAATGTGCTTTATTCTTTGGGTTGTGTTTTTGGTTGTTTTTGTTTTCCTATTGTTTCCTATGTTTTTGAGGACAATTATCAATTTCCAGTTGTATTGTGGAGTACCGGGAGAGGCCTATTGATGTCAGTCTGGTGCCATCTTCATGCATCTATGCCATTAACTTTGTTTGAAAGTCTTTTTGTTTTTTTTCTTGCCCAAAGCATCCCACTATCTATGGAATTTATTATACTTAGAAATATGATGTATAGTTATAATGTTGAATGTACATTGTATTTTATTTACTTAAACTTTTTTAAATGCCTACTAATGTTTTTGTTTTTATTTTTAAGGAGGTGAAGGAAGGTATTTTTTTTTTTTAACTTTTTTTTTTTTTCCTAGAAACTATTTTATGAAGACTGTTTTTGATGTTTGGATTAGATTTCTGTATCCTAACCGTTTTCTTGCCTGATGTCAAACTTTGTTTTTGATGAACGTGTAACTATTTTGTTTTACAATTGCCATTCACAAGAACAGCTTGCATTGTTTCTTTTGTGCAGAGAGAATAGTCTGCAGGATGTGGACGAACGTTTGTTATTTTTATTTTGTTTGTTTTCCCTTTTGTTTTCTCTAGGCCACAGTTTAGGGTACGGATTTGTTAACTATGTTAACCCTAGTGATGCAGAAAGGGCAATCAATACACTCAATGGCCTGAGACTACAGTCTAAAACTATCAAGGTAACGTGCAAAGAGGTGTTTTTGTATCCATGTGTTAAATTATAGATGCCATATTGGTAAACTAGACTCAAAGCAGTTAGGACAGCGTTCCAGTCCTGCCTGCTTTCTGTAAGGAATGAACAACTTCATGAGTTTCAACAATTGTTCCTTTTTATTTTTTATTTTTTATTTTTTTTTTTTTTTTTTTTTTTTTTTTTTTTTTCTGACATTTGATGTCTCAAGATTTTTGCTCTCATAATCTGTATGATTGGCTGTCTTTGACTAAGCATGGTTTAATTTCGGTACAGAATTATACTGAAGTCAGTGACGTTTTTATTTTGGAGTTCCTTTTAAGATGAAAATATGCTATTTTCATTTCTCTTGCGTGGTTGTGGTGTAAAAACAGAGGTGTAAATTTTAGTAGTCATTTGCTTGAGTATGAAATTGTGCCGAACAGAAGCCCTGTGCTGAAGTCCGACATTTTATTTTTATTTTATCTATCATTGTTTTTTGTTGGTTTGTTTTACTTTTGAGCATTGTAGTTTTAATTCAAATTGAAAGTTGCCCGTTTTTGTTTTTGACTATAAAACTGTTTTATACCTATATGAAGTACACAATATCATTGTAGCATTTTTATTGTTTGGGTTTTATTTTTGTTGGGGTTGTTTTTAATTTGATTTCATATGTGAAACTCAGATGTGAGGTTATGGCTACACAGTGGAACTACATTGTTTTATCAGTAATGGGGGCAAACATGATGGCTTAATTTTTTATTTTTTTTAATAAAGCCTTATTGAAGTGGTTTTTAATGCAATTTTTCTCCATTACATCAGGTCTCATATGCCCGGCCGAGCTCTGACAGCATCAAAGATGCCAACCTGTACATCAGTGGTTTACCCAAGACCATGACACAGAAGGATGTAGAGGACATGTTTACCCAGTACGGGCATATCATAAACTCCCGCGTACTGGTCGATCAGGCCTCGGGTAATAATTCTCTCCTGCACCCTGCAATTTTCCATCTTGAATGTATTCTGGGTCTCAACTCATTTTTGAGGGGCTTTCTTACCTGTTAGGTCTGTCTCGTGGGGTTGCATTCATCCGTTTCGATAAGAGGTCTGAAGCGGAGGAAGCCATCAAGGATCTTAATGGATCCAAACCAGCTGGTGCCTCTGAACCAATCACGGTGAAGTTTGCTGCCAATCCAAACCAGACCAAGAATTCCCAGCTGATCTCTCAGCTGTACCACACTCAGTCCCGTCGGTTTGGAGGACCTGTACATCACCAGGCGCAGCGCTTCAGGTGAGAAAGCCAAATATGCTATGCTTCCTGTAGTTTTAATGTTGTCCATTTATCAGAATGTTGTAGTTGTTGCATCCGATTCTTCACTGCTTGTGAGAAAAGCGTAATATATTTTGTCAATTATTGTTCTTGCACAGCACAAATCAAGACAATGTCAATTTGCATGGTTTGCTCACAGATTTAGTCGCAGCGAATAACACATGGAAACCGACTGGCTGTATTACTTATTTGAGCGGAATATCTCATTTTCAATGTCAATATTTTCAGCTCATCAGCACTTTTTCTGTAACGCAGAGATATCGTTTGCACATGGATGCCAGATTGGGAAGATTAAGCGAACCACTGGACAGATATAGAGAAAAAAGCTCTGCTTGGAGGATTTAAACTAGGGATGCACCGAATGTTCGGCAACCGAAATTGTACGGCTGAAAATAGCAAAAAAATCTCTTTCGTTGTTTGGCCGAAAAGACAGAATAAATTGTACTGAACAATGACGTGACGCAATCAAATAGAGGCGCGTACTAATGTAGCAAACACGTCTGCAGTGTGAAAGTAAAGGTGCATCTCAATAAATTAGAATGCCGTGGGAAAGTTCATTTATTTCAGTAATTCAACTCAAATTGTGAAACTCGTGTATTAAATAAATTCAATGCGCACAGACTGAAGTAGTTTAAGTCTTTGGTTCTTTTAATTGTTAAATTAGAATATGGTGACATGCCAATCAGCTAATCAACTCAAAACACCTGCAAAGGTTTCCTGAACCTTCAAAATGGTCTCTCAGTTTGGTTCACTAGGCTACACAATCATGGGGAAGACTGCTGATCTGACAGTTGTCCAGAAGACAATCATTGACACCCTTCACAAGGAGGGTAAGCCACAAACATTCATTGCCAAAGAAGCTGGCTGTTCACAGAGTGCTGTATCCAAGCATGTTAACAGAAAGTTGAGTGGAAGGAAAAAGTATGGAAGAAAAAGATGCACAACCAACTGAGAGAACCGCAGCCTTATGAGGATTGTCAAGCAAAATCGATTCAAGAATTTGGGTGAACTTCACAAGGAATGGACTGAGGCTGGGGTCAAGGCATCAAGAGCCACCACACACAGACGTGTCAAGGAATTTGGCTACAGTTGTCGTATTCCTCTTGTTAAGCCACTCCTGAACCACAGACAACGTCAGAAGCGTCTTACCTGGGCTAAGGAGAAGAACTGGACTGTTGCCCAGTGGTCCAAAGTCCTCTTTTCAGATGAGAGCAAGTTTTGTATTTCATTTGGAAAGCAAGGTCCTAGAGTCTGGAGGAAGGGTGGAGAAGCTCATAGCCCAAGTTGCTTGAAGTCCAGTGTTAAGTTTCCACAGTCTGTGATGATTTGGGGTGCAGTGTCATCTGCTGGTGTTGGTCCATTGTGTTTTTTGAAACCAAAATCACTGCACTCGTTTACCAAGACATTTTGGAGCACTTCATGCTTCCTTCTGCTGACCAGCTTTTTAAAGATGCTGATTTCATTTTCCAGCAGGATTTGGCACCTGCCCACACTGCCAAAAGCACCAAAAGTGGGTTAAATGACCATGGTGTTGGTGTGCTTGACTGGCCAGCAAACTAACCAGACCTGAACCCCAGAGAGAATCTGTGGGGTATTAAGATGAAAATGAGAAACAAGAGACCAAAAAATGCAGATGAGCTGAAGGCCACTGTGAAAGACCACCTCAGCAGTGCCACAAACTGATCGCCACAAACTGATCACCTCCATGCCACGCCGAATTGAGGCAGTAATTAAAGCAAAAGGAGCCCCTACCAAGTATTGAGTACATATACAGTAAATGAACATACTTTCCAGAAGGCCAGCAATTCACTAAAAATGTTTTTTTATTGGTCTTATGAAGTATTCTAATTTGTTGAGATAGTGAGTTGAATTACTGAAATAAATGAACTTTTCCACGACATTCTAATTTGAGATGCACCTGTATTTAAAACTGTCAGAGAAAGACGCAAAAATCATTCCAAGCACGAAGCACCGACAGTTAGATGCTTAGCGCAGCATCATGTCTCCGATGAGAAGAGGAAGAGGTGGTTGATGCTGGTTACTATGATGATTGAAGTCGCGAAATGGCCTAAAATGATTAGTAAATAAACTGCAGAATGTTATGTTTTCTAATACACGCACGGATTGCATGTATTCAAACAGCGCTGCACAAGAATGTGAAAAAACGTATTCGCGTATAAATCTGGCAACCGCCACCATGAAAGCTTGTTACTAATGCATTAAAATGAATTGCTTTCATAATTGATCCTGCTGTTTTCCTGTTTGTCACTGTGAAGCTGCTTTGACACGGTCTGTGTTGTATAAAGTGTTATAGAAATGAAGGTGACTTGACTGATTGATCTCTTGCTCTGGCAGGTTTTCACCCATGAGTGTTGACCACATGAGTGGTGCCTCTGGGATGAATGTGTCCGGCAGCTCTTCCTCTGGATGGTGTATCTTCATCTACAACTTGGGTCAGGATGCCGATGAAGGCATCCTATGGCAGATGTTCGGTCCGTTCGGTGCTGTCACCAACGTCAAGGTCATCCGTGACTTCAACACCAACAAATGCAAAGGGTTTGGGTTTGTTACCATGACAAATTATGAAGAGGCAGCAATGGCCATCGCCAGCCTGAACGGATACCGCATGGGAGACAGAGTCCTGCAAGTGTCGTTTAAAACCAGCAAGTCTCATAAGTAAAGGGACTTTTTTTCTTTTCTTTTTTTTTTGTGTCGTAAGAGAATCTGAAAGTTAATTGCGGTTTGTTCTAAAGATTTCAGTTATTGTTGACTGTCCACATACACATAATTCATAAATCTGTGTTGGGGTGAAATAAGTTTGTGCTAGTGTTTTACTCTCTGGGGTTGAGCAGATATTAGAATGTTGCATTAGTGGTTTTGTCCCTGATGCCTGGCATTTGTAAAACCCTGGACAATTTAAAAATTTCAGATATATATATATATCGGAAGATTAGAGGTTTTTTTTTTTTTTTGTAAACACTGTTACGATGCCTTAAAGATACCATGGCATTGTTGCTCTTTCCTTCTGTCCCCTCTTCCCTTCACCACACTGGACTTAATAGTCCCATTTTCTTCATTATATTATAATGTGAAAGCTTTTAGCTTTATTGTCAGTAAAAACTACACATCCCCACGTCTTCTAGACCTTTGTAAATAGTGACTAGTCCAATTCCTCAGTGCTCCAGCTCACCCATCTGTAAGGTAAAAGAACATTGGAAGGACCAAAGAACTTGGAGTGTAAAGTGTTTTAGTTTTCCTGTTTTGGAAATTAAAATATAAAACCGCAAGTATTGTCTTTTTATTTTATTTTTTTGTTTGTTTTTTTTCCCCTACAGTTTGCTTTTTTTTTTCCTTTTTTTTTTTTTTTTTTTTTTTAATATAAAGTTTTTCATTTGATATTAAAGTTTATTTTGCATTTAAGCACATATTTCTTTGTTTTGTCTTGTCTTGTTTTATTTGGAAGGTGGTTGAAAGAAGCCAATTTTTATTTTTTTTTATTTGGTTTTACGTGATCTTTCTAACCAGCGTTGAATTCACTCCTCGTGTCGTGTTAAAGGTCTGGGAGATTTCTGGATAAATTGGAGCCTGATGAAAGCAGGGTTGTAGGCGCTTGGCTGCAAGCTCTGTCTGGAATTGGTTAGATCAGTGTACAGTTACACATTTGCTTGCTGAATTAACAATAATGCATTTTAATGTAGTGTTTTACTCTGTACTTAGCCGATCCTAAATGCAGCTTTGTACATTTTAATGTGAAATTTCAATCTGCTCTTTGAGACGTTAAGTCATGTAAAGCCACACAGAGGTGAAGAATTGTATTTAATTGTTCTCACACAGTACTAGTACACATCCGGTTTGAAGACCAGCACTACACTTGTGTGCATGTTCATTTGTCGGTAGGATTGATTTCAGTAATTGTACACATGCTTCGGGTCTTTGCTGGTAGTGTGACCTGAGGTCCTGTAGCAGGATGTTCCATGTGTTTCATTCAAATAAATGCCATTGTTTTGTCGTAAAAATGTTTTGTTACTTTCATTATTATTCTAAATGTTTCTCGAGTTAACGGTAAAAAAAAGACTGCTCCAGTTAGCTTACTGTTTGCGTGTTCATATTATAATGGGTAAATGTTGGAGAATTAATCTGCTTTCATTTGCTGATTAAATTTGACACTTTCCACACTATATTACGTGTTTTATATTATGAGGAGCTGTCATGTTTTAGTTGAACAGAGAGGAGACCGACTTTAACAAAATTAACAAACTTGTGGAGTATTAAAAATGTTGCATTTTAGGAATCTAGTGCACTTTTCAGTAGCTTATGTGGACAAGCCCCATTTTCCCCACAGAAAAAAATAAAATAATAGAAAGCATCGAAATAGGTTTTAAAATGAAGTAGGTTTAGGTGAAAATGGGGAGGTGACAAATGTTCGAGTTCAAAAGCTGGGATGTTGCTTTAAAACATTACATTCAAAACTCATCTTTAAATTATAATTGCACTGGAACACTGAAACATTTTTGCATGTGCGAATACAGAGTTTCTGTGGGTCTCAAAAGTTTAATTCACCCTTTCACACATTGAAAAGGTCAAATCAGAACACAGTCATAAGTTAATAAAATTAAAATTAATTACATTTTGGAAATATTTCTTTTAAATTTAAATAAAAAAATATATTTTCCTCAGTATTTTTCTTGTTTTCCAGTACAAACATCCTTGAATTAGCATATTTACTTGATATGCAAATTTTAAAAAAAAGTGAGTGAAGTGACATACGGCCAAGTATGGTGACATACTTGGAATTTGTGCTCTGCATTTAACCCATCCAACGTGCACACACACAGCAGTGAACACACACTCGGAGCAGTGGGCAGCCATTTATGCTGCGGCGCCCGGGGAGCAGTTGGGGGTTTGGTGCCTTGCTCAAGGGCACCTCAGTCGTGGTATTGAGAGCGCTGGACATTCACTCCCCCCAACCTACAATTCCTGCCGGTCCGAGACTCGAACTCGCAACCTTTGGATTACGAGTCTGACTCTCTAACCATTAGGCCACAACTTACCCATATTGATGTATGCAGTCTTGTTTTCTGCAAATATGAGTTCATACTTAAATCAAGAACGAATGTCTCGTCAGTGGGGTACGGTCCGGGAACTTGTTTTTCTTTTGAATTAAGTTGAAGTTTCTCAGAAAACAAAACTTTGTGACATTTTGCTTCATAATATATCACGATTTAAGACTTGACATTTGCATTGGAAAACAAGACAAAAATGCTAAGCATGAACATCACTTTTTGCAGTGTGATCAGAAGCTAAAAAGATTTGATACAAAAAGTATGTTGCACGTTGAATGTAATTAGGCCTAAAGGCTGTAATAATTGGGTCAGCTGTGCTTTAGAACATGGTCATGCGTCTGTTTTCTCCCCACTGAATTAGTTTCGGTGGTCATAACCTCTGAATAGCTAATTTGTCATTAATGTTCTTTGGGCTGATCATCCTGAGCTCTTAAACCTGAAGCAAGCAGCTCTATCTAATCAGGCGTAAGCTCTGCTTGTTTTCTTCGAAACCAAATCCGATGTTAACCATCTGTCCTCACGTGCATGGCATTTCTCATAACATCACTGCACATTAGACATTTTTGTATTTTGTATTTTTTTTTATTACAAATATATTGCAAGTTCATTACACAAAAAATC
This sequence comes from Onychostoma macrolepis, assembly GCF_012432095.1. Classification (NCBI taxonomy): domain Eukaryota; kingdom Metazoa; phylum Chordata; class Actinopteri; order Cypriniformes; family Cyprinidae; genus Onychostoma; species Onychostoma macrolepis. The sequence continues at coordinate 23,765,170 of NC_081165.1, read as the reverse complement.
AATAATGCAGATGTAAAAAAAAAAAAAGAAATATTTGCAAATCAGTCACCCGTGTTGTTGCGCGTGATGCCAGATAATTGGCTTTTGACTGTGCATTTTAAAACATTGCTCAGTTTCCTTCCCTGTTACCTTTAGGAAGTTGTTGAATGATGTCACTGCATATCTAGATCATGTTTTGACCGTAACATCAGCCTGAACCTGAATGATAAAATTCCTGAATGCATGCCAGCATGCAATAACTGCTGTACCTCCAGCAACAGAGGCAACAAAAGCAGAGGGAAAATAAATAAATAACATGTTTGGCCTGTCCTTGTAAATAGAAGAATTTCCCTCGAATAGGGAAAGGAACGCTGCCTAAATGTATTCAGCTGTACAAAACAGCCAATATTAATCAGTTTTAAAAAGTGGAGACGGAAGGACCAGAGAAAGTGTTCGTTCAGTACTTCTTTATGGCACAGTGGTAGAAATGAGGTTCGTGGATGTAAGGCAATCGTCTGGTGATTCAGACCTGACATATATTGTAGTAGACTGTGGGTCGTTCAAAAACTGTGTCCCCAACCACCTCGAATATACAGTCTTTCCCGGCTAGCAGCGGTACTTCAGTTAAAGGCACATTCTCCATGTTTTGAGCCGTCTGGCTGTCCTGTCCAGCTCCATTTGCTTTCGCCTGACAAAAAGAAGGTCATGATGTAGCATTGAATATAAACTAAAGTTTCAACATGATGCTAAAAAGCCTTTGAGATTTGTAAATGGGTCAATGACATGTAAGAGTAAGATATATATATATATATATATATATATATATATATATATATATATATATATATATATATATATATATATTTTAGGGGTGGCACGGTACACAGATGTCACGGTTCGGTATGCACCTCGGTTCGGGGGTCACGGTTCGATACGATTTCGGTACAACGGGGGGGAAAAATCTTCTATGCTCAGTTTCTTTTCATTTATTTTGAACAGACAGTAGTGCAAATTACAATTTTTTCCATCGAGATGTGAAAATACTAAATATTATTACATGTTATACATATATAAAATGTTTTGTTTTCATTGTGAGTGTACACAAATAAAATCAGACCTTTATACAGTGATTATTAATAAGACAATACGTGTTTAAAGTTGATCATCACATCAGTTCCAGCATTGCTAACTTGACAGTGCAGTTGGTACTTTATCAAAATAAAATACAGTGAGCCAAACATCAGCGCGCGCGCCTCTGTGTCACCGCATCAGAATCAGCACATGGTGACTGTCTGGGGGCTTTGTTTTCAAGTGCGCAACTCATGGCATTCGCTGTTCTTCTGCTGGCGGTTATCAAACAGCGTTGTATTACTGCGGGCGCCCCCTTCTGGATTGGGGGTGAATTGCCTGTATTCGTCGTAAGGCTTCATGCACCGAACCGAGATATACCGTGACGCTTCGGTACGAATACATGTACCGTCAACCCCAATATATATATATATATATATATATATATATATATATATATATATACACACACACAGTCATAAGGGTAAATTTTTTGAAATTGAGGTTTATACATCATCTGAAAGCTGAATAAATAGGTTTTCCATTGATGTATGGTTTGTTAGGATCGGACAATATTTGGCCGAGATACAACTATTTGAAAATCTGGGATGAAATAAATTGCCTATAAAAAAAGTTCTTAGCTATGTATATTACTTATCAAAAATTTTATTAATTTATGGTAGGACATTTACAAAATATCTTCATGGAACATGATCTTTACTTAATATCCTAATGACTTTTGGCATAAAAGAAAAATTGATAATTTTGACCCATACAATGTATTGTTGGCTATTGCTACAAATGTGTGACTTAAGACTGGTTTTGTGCTCCAGGGTCACATATATAAGCAGTGAAGCAGTTTTGTTCAAATAGTTTTCCCACAAAGAATTTTGTCAAAATACTGGATAAGTTTAATTTTTTATTCTATTCTTTCGAGAAACAAGCACAGTGCTCTACTGTTTGAGCTACAGAAAGGTTATATGTATGAACTTTGTTTTGAATGTATTTTTAAATGAATTCATAGATACAGAAGAGAAAAAAAGATTGCCATGTCATTGCCCCAAATACTATGAACAGAAAGCAGATGTTAGCTTACCGCTCTGTCAGGTGGGAAGTCTTTTTGACACAAGTGACCAATGATTCCAGCTGCCAGAGCGTCTCCTAGTACATTGATCATGGTTCGAAAGCGATCTCTTTAAACCAGAAGGAGTAGAAGACTTTATTCTTGATTCTGTTATCACTATTTCCTTCATGCATTGTTTTAGTATTCACTCTTGTTAACATTTACTATTTATTCATTTGATTACAGCTGATTACAGCTATTAACAACTGTACTTTTTTTTCTTTTCTAGCAGATAAAAATGGCAGTTATCTCAACTTACAAGATCCAATCAATGGCCACAATCAGCGTGATGTCATCCGCTGGCAATCCGACGGATGTCAGCACTATCACCATAGTCACAAGGCCTGCCTGAGGGATTCCAGCCGCACCTATGCTGGCAGCGGTTGCTGTTATGCTGGAGGAAACCAGAACAGTAAGATTATTATGATTTTTATTGATTCCTGATAGAACTGATCATGCTAGATGAGCTGATCTAGTATCTATTATGATATCAGATTATGTATTTTAAAGATAGTTAAAATTGCATGCATAACATTTGCTGAAATTACATTTATTTTACATAATATTTACTAATATTTAAGAATTATTAAATATGAAAAAAAAAGATTAAAAAAAATCTGTAAAATAAAGAGACTTTTTTAGATGGTAACTTCTTAATTCTGTAATTGTTATAGTATTTTTCACAAATAAATTGTTAAAAATATGAACATAACCCTTCCTTTGATACATGGCTAAAAGAAGTGTTTACTTGTATTAAATTGGACAAAATTAGACTGTCACTCACTGGTTCTTTAAAGACCTTTGACAAAGTGTGGCGCCCCTTTTTAGATTATCTGCTGGCTAACTGTCTTGATACTTAAGCTGAGCATTAATATATAAACATACATTTTTGTACCTGTTTTTTTTTTTTGTTTTTTTTTATTATTTGTTGTGTTTTGTTTTTTCTCCCTGTGGGAAGTTCTAGGTTGTTGAGGGAGGGGAATGTTTAGTGGGGTAGTATCAGTAATACCATGGAAGGATAATTGTATAAAATTAATGTTGTAATTTGTTGAGTTGGTATTCCATGCATAAAATCTAATAAAGAAATTTGAAATAAAAATGTGAACATAAAGGAAGTATTCTGTAACCAACAGTGCACTCAGTGATTGGATAAAGTGCTGCATAGTTTGAATGCAAGGATGTAATGTTGCACAGTCACACAGACAGACCGTTACACACGTTTTTATGCAGTCTACAAATTCACATTTCAGAGGATCTCTAAAACTGAATTTCACAAAGTTTGCAAGGTTAGTGAAACTAAACGTTTATTAGATATTTAAAGACTTGTTTAAATGAAATGTGCGTCTGCTGAATGCTGCCTATAGATGAGAAAATATTATAACATTTGTCTTTATGTTACTATTAATAGAAAAGCAAATGCTATAATACTTTTTTGTATACCCTTTACTAACATTGTTTAGAAGTTCTGTGTTATAATTAATAAGTCAAAACTTTTAAACAGAAACTAATGAAGACGGGGAACAGGATCTCTGTGCACACAGGTGCTAGCGTTCTCAGCACTGTCAAAATAAAAGTCTCAATATTTCGGTCAACCATTAAACCTGACTATATTTGGTTACATCTTTGCCTGTCTGCAAGTACCTGATGGTGACCAACTGTCCGAAATCCAGTTCGTACTCATTGACCTGGGCAATGAAAATAGCAGCGACTGCTTCATACAGCGCCGTTCCATCCATGTTAATGGTGGCTCCCACTGGCAGCACAAACCGGGCAATCTGTCTGTCCACTCGGCAGTTCTCCAGCAAACATTTCATTGTAATGGGCAACGTCGCTGAACTGTGAAAAAGAGAGAATATCTCACGTTTACAAGGTCATGAGGTCAACGCATGTTTCTACTTAATTTAATGGAGTTTGGACAAGCCACTTACGTATACATTTATTTATGTTTTCATGTATGTATGTACAGGTGCATCTCAATAAATTAGAATGTCGTGGAAAAGTTCATTTATTTCAGTAATTCAACTCAAATTGTGAAACCCGTGTATTAAATGAATTCAATGCACACAGACTGAAGTAGTTTAAGTCTTTGGTTCTTTTAATTGTGATGATTTTGGCTCACATTTAACAAAAAAACACCAATTCACTATCTCAACAAATTAGAATATGGTGACATGCTAATCAACTCCAAACACCTGCAAAGGTTTCCTGAGCCTTCAAAATGGTCTCTCAGTTTGGTTCACTAGGCTACACAATCATGGGGAAGACTGCTGATCTGACAGCTGTCCAGAAGACAATCATTGACACCCTTCACAAGGAGGGTAAGCCACAAACATTCATTGCCAAAGAAGCTGGCTGTTCACAGAGTGCTGTATCCAAGCATGTTAACAGAAAGTTGAGTGGAAGGAAAAAGTGTGGAAGAAAAAGATGCACAACCAACCGAGAGAACCGCAACCTTATGAGGATTGTCAAGCAAAATCGATTCAAGAATTTGGGTGAACTTCACAAGGAATGGACTGAGGCTGGGGTCAAGGCATCAAGAGCCACCACACACAGACGTGTCAAGGAATTTGGCTACAGTTGTCGTATTCCTCTTGTTAAGCCACTCCTGAACCACAGACAACGTCAGAAGCGTCTTACCTGGGCTAAGGAGAAGAAGAACTGGACTGTTGCCCAGTGGTCCAAAGTCCTCTTTTCAGATGAGAGCAAGTTTTGTATTTCATTTGGAAACCAAGGTCCTAGAGTCTGGAGGAAGGGTGGAGAAGCTCATAGCCCGAGTTGCTTGAAGTCCAGTGTTAAGTTTCCACAGTCTGTGATGATTTGGGGTGCAATGTCATCTGCTGGTGTTGGTCCATTGTGTTTTTTGAAAACCAAAATCACTGCACTCGTTTACCAAGACATTTTGAAGCACTTCATGCTTCCTTCTGCTGACCAGCTTTTTAAAGATGCTGATTTCATTTTCCAGCAGGATTTGGCACCTGCCCACACTGCCAAAAGCACCAAAAGTTGGTTAAATGAGTATGGTGTTGGTGTGCTTGACTGGCCAGCAAACTCACCAGACCTTGTCAAGAGGCAAATGAGAAACAAGAGACCAAAAAATGCAGATGAGCTGAAGGCCACTGTGAAAGAAACCTGGGCTTCCATACCACCTCAGCAGTGCCACAAACTGATCACCTCCATGCCACGCTGAATTGAGGCAGTAATTAAAGCAAAAAGAGCCCCTACCAAGTATTGAGTACATATATAGTAAATGAATATACTTTCCAGAAGACCAACAACTCACTAAAAATGTTTTGTTATTGGTCTTATGAAGTATTCTAATTTGTTGAGATAATTAATTGGTGGGTTTTTGTTAAATGTGAGCCAAAGTCATCACAATTAAAAGAACCAAAGACTTAAACTACTTCAGTCTGTGTGCATTGAATGTATTTATTACACGAGTTTCACAATTTGAGTTGAATTACTGAAATAAATGAACTTTTCCACTAATTTATTGAGATGCACCTGTATGTATGTATGTATGATTTTATTTATTTAGGAGTTCATCTAGGGCCCTATGATTTCCACAATGTTGAAAATGCAGACCGAATCACAGAATCCAGTCATAAAAATGGAATTTATTGTATAACGCGGAATGTCACGGAATTTGCAAAATTTTAGATGGATAAATCAAATCAAAACGTGATATGGAGTAATGTCTGTGAATATTAAGTCACAAAAAGACTATTTAAATAGGAATCCTGCACTACAAACAGAAACTTAAAGGTCTTCGCAGCAACCTGTCAAAATAAAAGTTGGGGTTAACTTGAAGAAACTGTGACAGAAATTACTTAATGTAATGATAGTAGTACTATTACTACTACTCATAAAATTATCAAAGCATTATTTTTTTAAGGAATATTTACCAGAAAGTTTTTTTTTTTTTTTTTTACCAGAATGTACTTTAATATGTAAATACAAAGTATTTCTGAAAATAAATAAATAAAATACATTAATATTTTTTCATAAAATCAATTAATTGAAGATGCTTTTGATTAAAATTGAATGAAACCATTCAAATTGAATCCAGAAAAGTAATGTAAAACAGAGTTTGGTAAAAATAAAACTGAAATTAAGGGAAAAAAAACATTTCATACTTACTTAGGCCTGTTTTTTTGTTAAACCTTTAATAAATTGCAGTTAAATTGTGTAAGCCTCATGATGTCTATTAATTAGAAATGCTTTTCGATTAAAAAAAAAAGAGTATAGAAAAATTAAACTAAAAAAAAAAAAAAAAAAAACAGAATCCAGAAAAATTAAATAATGAAATTTTGGGAAAAAATAACACACAATTTGAGAAAAAAAATAAAACTGATTTCATAAGCTCCTAGTTCTTCATACCTGGAGGATGTGGCGAGAGCAATGACCATGGCTTGCAGAAGCCCTCTGATGTATGTGAAAGGGTTTTTCCGTGTCAGAATGAAATAGAAGAATGGAAGCAAAATCAGGCCGTGCACAAACAGGCCTGCCATAACCGTCATCCCGTACCAGCCCAGCTTCTTCCCAAGTGTGGAGGGATCACTCATGTCCAGGATTTTGCCTGCCACAAGGAAGATGATCCCAAAAGGAAAATACCTGTTGAAAAATACAGAAAAGCTGGTAGGAATTACTCATATCATTATCAAAATGTGATGACTTTATCTTCAACAGTCAACATGAAAAATTGCTGTCCTGTCATTAATTTGCCACATTGTCATAATTTACTGACCCACATGTCATTCCAAATCCGAGTTCTTTTTTTCTTTTTTTTTCTTTGTAGAACACTTGGATTATATGGACATTTATTGTATGGTTCAATGATTCTTCAAAAGATCTTTTCTGTTCTGTAGAAAGTCAAACAGATGTGGGATGACGTAAGAGTAAGTAAATGACAGAATTTACATTTTTGGATAAACTATGACTAACTATTGAACTCAACATGAAAACTCAACCCATTTTACAACATTTAATGTGCTGCATTTTAAGTAGAGAAAATTAGATGGGAAAAAATGCAGGAGGGTAATTTTTGTCCACTGAGAATTGAAAAAAAGTTGTTATTATTGTTATATACAGTTTTTATTAAAAAACATTTTTTTCTTTGAATAACATGCAGTGATGAATTGTTCAAATTAAGAAAGTATGTATTAAGGGAGTAAATAATGTCCATTTTGATTTCAGTCAATGATTTGGAGTCAAATATAGAAATTGTGTACCCTGCATATTTAGGCCTAAATATAAGCTTTATGTTGCATATAAAATCTCCATCTGTTTAGAACATACAGTGTTAACCTAACTAATACATCTGTCAGTCAGTCATGCGTAGACAGTTAAAGGTATAGTTCACCCAAAAATGAAAATTTTATGTTTATCTGCTTACCCCCAGGGCATCCAAGATGTAGGTGACTTTGTTTCTTCAGTAGAACACAAACTAAGATTTTTAACTCAAACCGTTGCAGTCTGTCAGTCATATAATGGCAGTCAATGGGACCCATGGCTTTGAGAGACAAAAAAAAAACTAAAAAACATATACTACTATGCCAGAGCACGTTGATGCGTAACGCACCGGATGTTGTGAACGCGCTCAGGACAGTTGGATATTGCGGTGGATCAGAGGTAAAAAATGATATGAATACTGGTCAGTTTCTTGCACAGACCAATTGTTTCATATCTTAAGACCTCAATGTATCATCACAAGCTGCAGGGTTTAATTTGGTTTTGTCTGTGTATGTTTTTTTGTCATGCAAAGCCGTGGGTCCCATTGACTGCCATTATATGACTGACAGACTGCAACGGTTTGAGTTAAAAATCTTAGTTTGTGTTCTACTGAAGAAACAAAGTCACCTACATCTTGGATGCCCTGGGGGTAAGCAGATAAACATCAAATTTTCATTTTTGGGTGAACTATCCCTTTAAGATTTCTGTAATAGTACTAATAAACGTATTTTAAATACACAATAACCAGGTATAAATATTTATCAGCAATACATTTCTCATACAACTGAATATTGCTTGTTCCACAGCTAGCCATATTTTAACCATGTTCATTCTTTTTAACAGAATAATTTAAATTGTTTTCACAATGAGCAGATTTATGCTGATTCTAATCTAAGCAATTTGAATTAATGCGTATTGAAAATATGATCATAAATAGAAGCAATTAGTTACGCCATGATTTGAGTGCAGAAACCATACCTGTTTAATTGATTAGTTAATGTTAAAACTCTGTAATCCAAATAGATAGAAAATTTGTATGCAATTCAAATGGGATAAATCTTAAATTTAGGCCTAAATATTTTGTGAAGTGTATGACAGTGTTGTTAGCCCCTCACTAGCCAGCATCATGTAGAAGTGTGTGACATCTCTTAAGCGCAGGTGATCCATAATCTCTGCATGTGCTGAATGACAGTGCGGCTTTAACACACCTTCACACTGGAGGCTGTTATGCACGTGCCAGCTGCAAGCTGGAAACTTTCACTCAGATCCTCAGCTAATGGTATTTGAGCCCTCAAGCTTCTCAATGGCCAATCCTGGCCAAGTGTTGTGTAAAAACAACTTACTGATCTTAATTTCAACAACAAACAGTCTTTGCATGGAACTGCTCCTTTAAAAACCCTAAACTGAATGATTGTTTTGATTGCCAAATGTCTGAGTATGAATGAGTGCTTTCTTACCATACGGCCGCATTAATAATCTTCATCACACACTCATTGATGCACTGGCAAACGTTCACCAGAGGAGCTCCCCGTTCGCCCATTTTACCAAGTAAGAGACCTAAATGAAAAGCCTTTCATTATAGTTCCACATTTGATCGTGATTTCACTTAGTGAAGATGTTTCATTAGGTGAAGGCAGATGTTTTACCCATTGTGGCTGAGAAAATAACAATGCCGAGTACGTTCATCTGTTGGCTGCTGCCTGGACGGGTCTTGTGCTCGATGTCTGGAGGTGGCGTTAGTTCCAACTGCACCGTCTGACCCTTTGGATTGTCTTCATCAGGCATCAGGTAGACATAATTTTGGCGTCCTGTGTTCACTGGTGTTTTTATGATTGGAATAATGTCTGTCTTGTACTGAAACAACAAAATATAGAACTAGGTTTTACCTAGTATTCTAGGTGGTTATGAAGGGAATTTCAGTGTGTTTTAGTACATTGTTATGAGGATGCTAGGTAATTGTTTACTGGCCCAAGTCCATAAAGCCCAAATCTCTATGATATCCTGATCCTACGGTGCAAATCCAATGGATTTTATCATCCACCAGGTGAAAGTCCACAAAGGTATCGTCAGAGGATGCATATATTTATACACAAAAGAGTTTACCAATATTACTATGAATGGGAGAAAGTGCAGTGCAATAGAGTTGCATCAGTGGGGTTCCAAAAGTTAAAAACTCTAGAGTCTTTTTAACAACAACTGGTAAATCTTTAAGGACAGACCTGTTGTAAGCTCTGAGGTTATTAATCGATTACATATGCCTTCATCCATTCACATTAACGTATTTTTAAAATAATCATATTTAATAGCAGAACTTGTGGTGAAAAACTACTTTACCCATGATGCTGTAAAATTTCATCAATCAGAGAGTGGCAGTGAGCAAAGCCCACCAAAAGTGTTCTTTAGCCCCACCCACTCCCATGAAGCACCGCAAATTACGTAATTGAGTCCACTGCGTAGATAGATTGATAGAATAGAATAGAATAGAATAGAATAGAATAGAATAGATTGATCGTTCAATCGATAGATAGATAGATACTTTTATGTGTATTCATCTTTTTCAATTTGATTATGTAATTTGCATTGCTACATGGGAAAAACCAATGCTGCTAAAAAAACAAAAAAATAAAGTGGGCGGGTACTAATGCACTGTATATGGTGAAATAAATCACGCCTTCTAAATAAAAGAGCCAATTGTCAATGTGATGGTAAAATCATAGAAACGGTCAGTGTCCTGAGATGTATGCTTAGGATGCTGGACCAATCTTGCTTTTTAGTGCTTTTTCGGAATAAGAAACAACATTTATGGGATTGCCTCCTGGTAGCTATTTTGAGCGTACAATACAATACTTATTTAAATGAGGCAATACAGAAATTTCAAAACTGCTTGCCAAACTCACATTTAAATAACATATAACCTACTTCAAATCAGCAACAGAACCAAACATTCCAAATATGGCTGCCAAGTGAACTGACTATGGTATTATTCTTGCTCGTAGTACAAACACATTACAGTTTTAAGTTCACTTAACAGCTGTTATCTTAAGGTGTCTGTTTACTCACCTGCTGAAATGTGGCTTCAATGAGATTGGAGGGGATCATATTCCTGAGGATGGAAATGAAGTATAAGTGGCCATATTTAAAGCATATGATGCCTATTCATTAATTGTGTCTTTATGAATATATATTACACCGCATTTATACTTTATATGACATGATGTACACCCTGCTTGAACACTTGAAGTTAGCTATTATCAATATAGCTGCACAAGACTCGCTGTGTTGATGGGCAGAGGGGAGTGGCAGGGTCCTGCACTTCTTTCTTGGCGCTTTGTGCAGATTACTAAAAATACCCTAATCGCTGCTTTAATAGGATTGCACTGTATGGGATGGCCTAAAATCCCCAGACATGGGCAACTCTTCCTATGAATGGCAGTTACAGTGTCCATTAGACTCATTTAATGTATTTTATGAACATGTCTATCAAAATGAGGAGAAATCTACCTGAAAAGCTTACTGAAGCAATACAGCTGCTTTTGTGAAGAACATACTGTTGAAGTTCATTAAGACTGATTTTATGAACCGGTTCAACTGATTAATTGAAAAGATCTAACTCAATGAACAATTCACAGTCACAAATCATGAACAAGCAAAGGAAAGCTAGGGTGAATTGGATTGGGTTCCTCACACAAAGACATCAAATGGCTTCAGAAGGCATATATACTATGCACAAATATTTTTTGTGTAATTTTTGAAGCCTACATGCTCTGGTCCCCATGCTTTGTCATTGCATTTAAAAACTTTATCTTTCTGTGTCACGGAAAAAAGTCATACAGGTAAGAATTTGAGAATAGAACTGTCATGTTTGGGTGAACTTTCCCATTTTGTCATGAAGTCGTGGCCTAATGGTTAGAGAGTCGGACTTGTAATCCAAATGTTGTGAGTTCAAGGCCGGCAGGAATTGTATGTGGGGGGGGAGTGAATGTACAGCGCTCTCTCCACCCTCAAAACTTGAGCAAGGCACCAAACCACCAACTGCTCCCTGGGTGCTGCAGCATAAATGGCTGCCCACTGCTCCGTGTGTGTGTGTGTTCACTGCTGTATGTGTGTACTTTGTGTACGTCACATCACTTTTATTTTCCAAGCAGTACATATTCCAGAAACCACTGAGCCCATATCTAGGCCTACTCCTAAAATCTGCTTGGCTGATATGAATATTAGTTCAGGAACTACAAGGGTGTTGTTACTACAGTTTCTTTTGGACAGTCATACCTGACCAGATCCAGCAGGGCATCTGCAGACGTTATGACTTGTCCACCTCCCAGTCTGCTGTTCTCCAATTGTGCCCCATAGCCAGGTTTGATGATGAGAACGAGTACAATGCCGACCACTACTGCGATGAACGTGGTCCAAAGGTAGTAAGTGACCGTCAGCACCCCCATCCTGCAGCAGGCCTTCGACTCCATAGACGACAGTCCAGACATTAAACTATAGGCAGACAGTAAGAGTTGAGATCTTCACACACTCAGGATAAAGGGTTATTTTGTATAAAATATGAAGATGAGAATGATTCAAATCTCCACCTGGAGGTGATTAGGGGAAGAATCAACATTTTAAGTATCCGCATGAGCAGCTCACCAGGGAAGGAGAAATAGATTTTTGCCTGGGTCACAAAAAAAAAAAGAAGAGCTTATCAATTTCAAAATTTCACATGTAGTAAAAACTTCAACAACAACAAAAAAAGAGCTAATGTTTAGAATACGGTAACACAGGCTTAAATGTTATCTAGTTCTACCACATGTGTTATATTTTGTCATATTTAGTTTGGAATGGTTAAGATTTTTAATGTTGCTGAAAGAACTAAAGGTAAAACGGTAAAAAAAAAATACAGTAATATTGTGACATATTATTAAAATTGAAAATAACTATAATAATAGATTTTAAATGTAATTTATTCCTGTGATGGCAAAGCTGAATTTCTATCAAGCATTACTCCAGTCTTCAGTGATCCTTCAAAAATTACTCTTGATGATTTGGTGCTCACCTATTCATTATTGCTGCTCAATTATTAACAAGGTTTCTTATCAATTTGAAAACAGTTTTTGTGGGAATATATATATATATATATATATATATATATAATTTATTTATTTATTTTTATTTTTGGTGTATAACCAGTTTTTGTGGGAGCAGTTTCTGTGTATATTTTTGTGGAAACTGCAATACTTTTTTCAGGATTCTATGAACAAATTTATATAGTAATGGTGGTGTTTTAATAATAAGAAGAAATGCTTCTTGAGCAGCAAATCAGCATATTAGAATGATTTTCTGAAGGATTTTATATTGCAATAACATTTCACAATTTTACGGCATTTAATGTGTGTGTGTGTCTATATATATAGACACACACACACACACATCCACCAAATAATTTATCTTCCAATACTGAGCCGATTATTCACAATTCTGATGCCAATACAGATAGTTTGGTTTTCTTAAGAAACAACAAAAAACTTTTAATTTGATACATTAATATAATTAGAGGTTAAAATGAACAAACAAATATCAGAGCCCAAACTATTCTATTCAATTGCTATTCATTTTCAGATATAATAATCACACTTAATGTATACAACTCAATTTCACATAAAGTTTTCACATAAGCCCCTCTAGTGTTTTTATATCTAATAACCAACTGTGAGCACTGGATAACACTTGCAAGGTAAATGCAATGTTAAGTGACATTTATCAAAACCTGTTTTGTGGAAACACTGATAGAATGATTACACAAGAGATAATACATTTCTGCAAGTTTATTGTTTTTCAACATACCTTCTTAAGTTCATTCATGTTTATTTCAGGCTATAACTTGAAGAGGCTACAGTGATCTGTCACTCCACATTTAAGAGCATTAAAACGACATTTATTGTTTGAACTTAGCTTTAAAATTTGTTTCTTATCAGAAATAACAATGCACCAACTTCTTTGCAATTAGGCTACTGGATGGGAGACGAACAAATAACTTTTGGTCAAAGGTAAAAACCGCAGTAAACCTGGCGTGAGGTAAGAGTGAATCATAAGATCAAATAGCGCGTTTTTAAGTGGGATCGAATGAATGCTTTACTGAATAATGCTCTTATCGACCAATACCAAATCCCTAATATAGATATAGCACACTTCTCCTCATGCCAGAATTTAATATTTGTTCTTAAAAGTATTATTAAATATATATATATATATATATTAAAAGTATATGTAATAGTACTGATGCTTGCGACTAATGTAACTGTGTAGGATGAATTTGCTTTCCGAGAGAAGCTCATCTGATCTACTTCCCCAACTGTTGCCATTTGCTGTTCAGCAGGGTCAGACGTCACGCGTGGTGAGACTGTCTCTCACGTCAACCTGAATTTGTCTCGACTCAACTGCTGTCTGTCTGGGATTAGATCGCTGAGCACAGATATCCTCAAGCACTAACATTCAAACCAACACGCCTCATTTCATCACAACAAAAACCAACAATATTGTTCTCAGTTTTTATCTTTGAAGTTATTATGAGCTAATAGTAAAAACTGAAAGAAAATTGTGACATTTTCTTTTCACACAGTATGAGTTGCATGTTTTTCTGTCCCCTTTTGATTCAAAAACTATAATAAAAAAATGGAAAAAGATGCATTCAGGTGCACCCATGAAATGCATAACTAACAACTTTCCAATAATTGCAACTTGCATGTGTTTGCTTAATTTCGTCCTTCTGTGCATTTTCATTGACATGTCCAGAGTCATTTATTTCTCTAAAATCCCAGTTTAATAAGCCTTACCTGTGTGGAGAGGCCCAGACCCCTCAGCATGAAGCCCAGGACGCATCCTGTGATCACGGCTAGAACCGAGAGCGTCAGCAGCCCGTTTTGCCTAATGTAGTCCTTCACATACTCTCGGACACCGACCGAGAATATGCTTGCCATGAAGTCCTTCATTCTCTCCAGTGGGGTCTTAGCAGGTCCTGCCGGAGAGAAGAAGACGGCAGGCTCGGGCGGTGCCTCCTCGGCATCTGTGGGTATCAGTAGCTCCTCCATGGGTGAGACACTGCGAGTAATGCAGGAGGGCAAAGCGTAACCTCTTCTAAGGAGGGATTAAGCCATCATGCATCCATCCAGCATCTCAAGACCATGGTCGGGAGGAATTAGGAGGCTAAGAGGATTAGGATGCAGTAATAAAATCTAACACTTCCCTGTTGACAGTGCCATACTTCTGGATTTTTGGCATGAAGTGATGTCAAATAACCCCCACTTTTTGTGCATTTACTACCGTAGCAAACTTTACTAGAAACTTGCAAGCAGGTGTGATGTGGAGCTTAACTGTGCAGAGCTGTGGGCCTCCAGGAGTTTGAGACCACTGCTCTAAAGCCACCAGGAAAATCATCACGTGCCTTCACATGATCTCGTTACGACTGAGTGTCTCTTACGCATGGGCTCAATTAAATGTTTTTTTCTCTGGACAATAGGTTGGCATTGGTACATTTGTCACATTCAGTTAAGTTTCTTGTATTCTTGATACAGCCTGCATTTGACAGACTCTTTGACTTTAACATTGCATTTATTTTTTAGTTCATGCATTCCCTGTGGTCCCCTGGGTTCATCGAACCCACCTTTGCTAGCGCTCTGCTCTACTGTTCGAGTTCCAATAGGTTTTTACACATAATTTACTTCTTTTATTACTTTTATTCACACTTAAATGTGTGATCATTAGTGGTGGGACTCGAATCTTTGAATCCGTTCACTAAAACGATTTATTCAAATTCTTTCAGTGATTTGTTCAGTATGCCCACTTCTGCCACTGAACAGTATAATAAAACGTATACTGTAGCAATTAAATTACATATTGTATCTCACTTTTCGGACAAGATTTTTAACAATCCTGAAAAAAAGTAAGAATCACGGGATATAAACGGAATTGCAAGATATGAACTTGCAGTTCTAAAAAAAAAAAAAAAAAAAATCAGAATTGCCAGATGTAAACAGAATTTTTTCTCACAATTCTGAGTTCATTTCATAATCCTGACTTTTTTTCCCTCAGAATTTTGAGTTTATATCATGCAATTTTTACTTTTTTCTCATAATTATCAATTTAGCCTACATCTTGCAATTCTGTTCCCCTGATTTTGTTATTTAAAGCTGCAGTCTGTAACTTTGTTTGGTTAAAAATGATCTGATATCAATATTTGAGCAAGTATAACCAGCCAGTGTTCAAAACTATCACCTTACTTTAGCCCGATTCACAACGGTTAGCTTATAATGATGTTTTCTAATTTGAGTGGTATGGATAGGTTTTTGCAGGAAATTCGAGATAATCCAGAAAGGATTATGTGTTTATGAAATGTGAATGAAATTCAATTATATTCCAGTTATAAATGTGCTTCTGATTACAGATAGCCTGGTGCGGTGACTGACTGCCACACATACTCCTCAAAACATTAGATTTATCCGTGCTGGAGCCATGCCAGAGCACAACCCACGCAAGGAAAATATTCTGCACACAGCTGCAATTGCAGGTTTTCAAACAGAGATGGGGACAAAGAGGCAAAACTTACGAACTGCAGCTTTAAATGAAAATGAAATATCCATATCAGGTCAAGTCAAGTCACCTTTATTTATATAGCGCTTTTAACAATACAGATTGTGTCAAAGCAACTTTCCAATATCAAAATAGGACAAAATAATGTAAAATGACAAGATTAAACACTCAGTTTTCAGTTAAAGGCATTCAATGATGTCATCGTCCAGCTCAGTTCAGTTTATAGTATCTGTGCAATCAAGTCGACGATATCGCTGGAAATTAAGTGTCCCCAACTAAGCAAGCCAGAGGCAACAGCGGCAAGGAACCAAAACTCCATCGGTGACAGAATGGAGAAAAAAACCTTGGGAGAAACCAGGCTCAGTCGGGGGGCCAGTTCTCCTCTGACCAGACGAAACCCGTGGTTCGATTCCAACTGCAGCAAAGTCAGATTGTGTAAAGGACTCATTTGGTTCCCATGGTCTTGTCCCAATGGCTGTCTAGGTGACGAGGTCCTCACTGGGGATCTGTCTCTGGGGCTCATCTAGGTGTCCTGATCTCCGCTGACGTTCAGGGCTGTAGAGGTCATCTCTAGTTGCTGATCCACCATCTGATCTGGATGATCTCGGAATAAAAAACAGACTAATATTAGCGTAGATGCCATTCTTCTTACGATGTAACAAGTACATTGGGTGTTATGGGAAGTGTTCCCAGTTCTGGTTGACCTAATTAATGCAGCCTAACAATCCTTTAATGGATTTGAATATTAGAAGGGTATTACTGTATTATGTGTAAACCAGGTTAAATAGATGGGTCTTTAATCTCAATTTAAACTGATAGAGTGTGTCTGCCTCCCGAACAGTGCTAGGTAGATTGTTCCAGAGTTTTGGCACTAAATAGAGAAAGGTTCTGCCGCCTGCAGTTGATTTTGATATTGTAGGTATTATCAAATGGCCAGGAGTTTTGAGAACGTAGTGGACGTGGAGAACTATAATGTGATAAGAGCTTGCTCAAGTACTGAGGAGCTAAACCATTCAGGGCTTTATAAGTAATTAACAAGATTTTTAAATCTATACAATGTTTAATACGGAGCCAGTGCAGTGTTGACAAAACCGGGCTAATGTGGTCGTACTTCCTGGTTCTAGTAAGAACTCTAGCTGCTGCATTTTGGACAATCTGGAGTTTGTTTATTAATAACAGCCAATTTGAAGGTTTGGGAACATATCCTAATGACAATGACGAATTAATAATAGCCAAAAGAGGATCTATGACTTCTGGAAGCACCTCTTTTAGTAGTTTAGATGGAATAGGGTCTAACATACACGTGTTAGATGATTTAACAAGTTTATGCAATTCTTCCTCTCCTATAGTAGAGAATGAGTTGAATTGTTCTTCAAGGCATCTATAGTGCACTATCTGATGCGTTACTGTAGCTGACGGCTGCATGGTTACAATTTTATCTCTGATAGTATCGATCTTGGAAGTAAAATAGTTCATAAAGTTATTACTGCTGTGCTGTTGGGAAATGTCAACACCTGCTGATACTTATTTTTTTGTTAATTTAGCCACTGTATTGAATAAATACCTGGGTTTATGTTTGTTTTCTTCTAAAAGAGATGTAAAGTAATCAGATCTAACAGTTTTTAATGCTTTTCTGTAGGATAGGGTACTTTCCCGCCAAGCAATACAAAATACCTCTAGTTTAGTTTTCCTCCAGCTGCGCTCCATTTTCCGGGCTGCTCTCTTCAGGGCGCGAGTGTGCTCATTATACCACGGTGTTGGACTCTTATCCTTAATCTTCCTTAAGCATAAAGGAGCAACCGTATCTAAAGTGCTAGAGAAGAGAGAGTCCATAGTTTCTGTTGATCATGATCAATCTAGAGAATGATTTAGACAATGAGTAGGTCCTGAGACATGCTGTCTAACCCTAATAGAGTTCAGAATGTCTATGAATGCTGATCCTAATGCATCTTTTTCATTATCAATGTGGATATTAAAATCACCAACGATTAAGACTTTATCTGCAGCCAGCACTAACTCTGATAGAAAATCAGCAAATTCTTTAATAAAGTCTGTATGGTGCCCTGGTGGCCTGTATACAGTAGCCAGTACAAACATCACAGGGGATTTATCATTAACACTTGTTTCTCTAGATAATGTTATATGAAGCACCATATGAAGCAACCTGATTATTCAGTAAGCCAAGCTTTGGTCAGCTGTCTTTGCCATGTGTAAATCTTGCATTGAGCTGTTGTAAACAAGGTCAGGTTTTCTAGACACAGTGTGCTAGTTAATGAAACCTTGGATATAACAGTAACGCAATCCAGCCATAATCCTGTCATGACAAAAGGCAGTTTCACGTGACAATGGCGTGTAATCAGTCAGTGTTAATGGGTCTGATGAGCCAGGACTTGTGTGTGTCAGATTGTGGCACACGCCAGGTTAAAGGAGCAGACTGATTACATGGTGATCTGGAACTCTTCCAACTAGGTTATAACAATTCATACAGTAAATAAGAGAATCCAAAATCACATAACCAGGAAAATCACTTTATTAAACCAAAAATTAAAGCTGATCAATAATTACATTAAATCCTGTATGCATTTAAAAAAGGAGTGTTTTGCAACACTGAAATACTAAATCTTATTGACACAAGGAAAAGAGCACAGGCAGGAAATGGCTACAGATTGACAGATAGTGCCGACATCCCGCCGAAAAATCTTAGATCGAGTCTCCACATCAGGAATATTGGATCCAATCCCAGATGCCAGTTCCTGCCTGAAAATATCTGGTACCCAAAACCTGTTAATAGTAGGTTTTGTCCAGTGCCCAAAATCAGTGTTTCACTACCCAAAGCTGTATTAACAGTCTTTTCTCAACAGGCACAGGAAGCCAGGGGAAGCAGAAAAAAGAAGTGGTGATGGTAAAATTATACGGAATAATCTCAGTTGCATTCGTTTCAATGCTCAGTCCAACCAATGTTATTACCACAAGCAATATCAATGGAAATTTACTGCTTGCAACAATGTCCAATGACATTAAAAACCTTAAATGAAGACCTTTTCTTATCTGTAACCTGTTTGCAAAGAAAACACGACACAATAAATTAAACAGTAAAGAGAAATAATACAAAATATAATCATATAAAATGACTGATCAATGAATTAAGAGTATATGATTATTATAAATAATTCAATGGAATAATAAAATAATCAAATGATAAATTATTAAAAATTAATGAAAAGAAAAAAATTAAAACCATAAATGTATGGTTGCACTCTTAAAGCAGCATACACAGGTTGCTATAAAGAGTCTTTAGATCCTTTAAGACTAAAGCTTCTTTCTTCATATGTTGCTTGATTTGTTGAAACTGCCCAGAAATACTTAAACAATGAAAAGACTAAGAATCTCCCTGATAGGCTTAAAACAATATAACCATAAAGGTTCTTAAAGCTGTAAGAGACACAAAAAATACAGGAATACAAAACAAAGAAAACAAAGAAGCAATACACGGTTAAGTTTTAATTTCCTGAGGCTCACTCTGGGCAATATCAATATACGCCATTTTCATAACGCCTCATAAGCTTGTAAGTGGATTTATAAATTCAGCATTTCTCTTTATTTACTTATTTATGAGGCAAAATATTCATGACACTCAAACTGAGAACATGATAAAATAGATCAAATATAGCTTTAAAAGTAACAATGAACAATCTGAATTAAGCATATAACTATAATATAACATCAGATCAAATAGTGAACCACCAGACCCAGCTTGCTCAAATACATTCACCTAAAAAACGTCCTGTTCTGATTCTAAACAAAAATCTGTCTGTCAGCTCACAGCAAAAACTGAGTCTCTGTCTACATCAGGAGTATTTCCCCCAGTGAAACTTGTGTCAAGTAGTTTGACTGAATTCTGAGCACTCAACTACATGCGAATCTAAAACTGGAACTTCAACGCAAAGTTCTCACTAAAACATTTAACATTCACATCCTACATGTGCATTCAGCTAATAGTATCTACAAGCAAATCCTTCAAAACAGTCATTGTAATATTGGTAAATATTGACTATGTATGATATTTACATAAAGGATGAGTAAAAAAAAAGGGGTGGAACTATTGGCTACAAACTGTCTCTTAGCCTGAAATTCATCAGAAGATTTGAGTCAGACATAAAAGGGTAGAAGTCAAAATTATAACATTAATAGAGGCTTTTTTCCAAATGGGGTCCAGGGTCCTACAAGTGGGTCGCATAAAATTTGCAAAAATAAAAAACATTTTTTTAGGGTTGTCATGCAGATTTGGACAGCTTTTTTCCCTTAATAAATGAAATCATCATTTAAAAACTGCATTTTGTATTTACTTGCATTATCTTTGTGTAATATTAAATCTTTTAAATTCGCAAATATGCAAAAAACAAACAAACAAAAAAAAAACAGGAAGGGGCAAAAACCTTTTTCAAGGCACTGTATATATATATATATATATATATATATATATATATATATATAGGCCATTACAGCTGTTTTTATAAATATAATATAAATAACATAAAATCATCATATTTTGTGGTAATTGGCATCAAAAAGTTTGAAAACACTTGCTCTATAAAATATCAAAAGTTATACAGTAGATTTACAGAAACCGTTGGTTATAATGTTTGACAGATGGTGCTCTAGAAGAACAGTATGCAGTTTTATAAAATGTTACATTTTGAACCCCTTTTACCATTTGACGAAGACGAGCCCTGCTAGTACACTGTAGCCCAGTGCAAGAAACAGCACCTTCAGTAGCCTGTCATGTTTATCTTCCAGCTCTCGTGAGAGGATCTCAAAGAAAGTGATGAAGAGGAACGTGCCGGCTGCCAGGCCCTGGAGCACTACAGATAAAATACTTTCTGCCAGGTGCTGGACCGTCTGAATACCCATTCCAATCCCGATGCCCAGAGGAATCATTAGGCTCACTGTAACGGCCAGTTTACTGGCATCCCGTAAAGAGATGCCCGCCTTGGCTATATTAACCCCCAGAGCCACGGCTGCCAGTGTCTCGTGGATGGCCACTCCAATGAAGAGAGTTCCGAGTTCAGCCCCCTTTTCCTGAAGGCCCAACGCAAGGCCCTCAAAGACAGAGTGAGCGGACAGCGCTAGCACCAGGCTAGCTAATCTCAATGGCCCAGCGTGCGTCAGCTCTGAAGGGTGGAAGTGTCCGTGGTGATGGGAATGGTACTGGTGGTCTCTGGAACCTCGGGTGGGAGCGATGAATGGAGCATCATTCTCCGAGTCACTCCCTGCTGCCGAGCCACCAGCATTAAACGTTTCCAGGTCGATAAACGAGGGCTTCTCCTTGCGGAAAGTGAGCACGGCCTGTTCCACAAATACTGTGAGGAAAAACCCAATCATCATCATCGTCTCTGCCAGAGGGTAATGATTGGCGGTTTTTAACGTTTCCAGAACGTCATCAACCTGAAAGCAAAAAGGTAGGAAGTCAGAGTCTGTAACTGTAAACTGTAATTAGATTCCTTAAAGCCCAGTGAACTTCCTGATGGTAAAACTGGTTGTGTAACTGACTTTGCAGATAAATAACTTAACAGATAAATACATTGCTTAAGCCTGTAAAGCCTACAGGACTATTATTAAAAATAATAGTTAAAAACATCTATTTTTTATAAAAAAAATAAAAAAAAAAGTGTTTCTTGTTGAGTATCAAATACATCAGGCTTTTGTGGCTCATATAGTATAATATAGGGAAAATATGAATCTCATACTCAAGTAGGAAAAAATACCTCAATATAATTCAAACTGAGAAAAAAAAAAAAAAAGTGATTTGACAGCTACTGATATTTTTATAGCCAGGAGTATGAAATTCTGAGTTTGTGAAACTGTTTGTAAACAGTTAATGTAAAACAATGAGATCTTTGTAACAGCAGACTACTTACATTAAATGCAGATAAATATCAACATCTCGCTATAATATGTATTATTATATATTATGTATTTGTAAGATGGTTTTTAACTGCTCAGTTTTACAATTAAAGCACTGTAGTTTTTATTGTGGGCCAAAACTTAATACAATTCAATACAATGATGGCCGAGCGATACTCACATTTTCACATGATATTTAAAAAAAATAATATATGGAAAATCAAGTAAACCTTTATCAAGTTAACCTAAGTCTCCAAGATGTGTAAACAAGCATGGCGGATGTGCTACATCCAAATTTCATTCATACCACCCAAATTCTAATTATATATAAAACATACTTTTTAATAGTCGTGAATCAAGTTCAAATTCAGAAGTAGAGAGAAAAATACTATTTTCATTTGAAACTATACTTTTTAAAACATAAATGTTGACTTTGTGTCTTGACTTTATGTTTCTGAAAGATGGCTTTGTATCTTTAAAGACCAAAACCACGCTTGATGACATACCTTTGCTCTAACTGCTGGTAAAAGGGCATTGAAGCAGGTGGCCAGGAATACACCTCCTCCGAAACAGTTGCTTAAAGCAACCACTCTTCTGTACCTTGCGATTTTATCATACTCCGTATGCATCATCCGCACAGGAATAAGGATGCCCCCTAACATCAGGGCAAACACCCCCAGCAGGCACAGGATTTTGGCTACAGCTATCTCCATACTTAGGAGATGGGCTGTGATCCCACTTCAACAAAGCATTTGTATCTTAAAAAACAAACAAACACTGAATCCAAAGACACGTCTTCAGGCCGACTGGTCAGGTCATGGACAGCATCCCTGGAAAATGTTTTAGAAACGTCAATACACGGTGTTTCCTAATTATCGTAATTAATATATTAGAAACATCATGATTTAAGCAACTTCAAATCAGCTTCAGTGCGACAACTTTTGTCAGACAAGCAGGGTAAATTAATTCACATCTGACAACCAATTTCTGAGGCGTTATAATATTTGTAAGGTGACTGACTAGGTCGGTGTAGAGATTAGCATGCTAACACTAGTGAGCTGCTAGCTGTCAAAGTAGAAATACGCCTTTATATTGTACGTGTATGAAAAGAAGAAGAAAAACGTTAAAACCAAAAAACAGTTTATATTAAGACGTGCAAACCTATTGTTTCACAAATTTCTATTCAAACGGGAGTCGTTGGCTGCAGTTAACGTAAATGCTAAGCTAACAAACTCTGCACGCACATAAAAGGCGTTTATACAATTTTACTAGTAAAAAAAATATGCATTTTATGATTCTTCATTAAACAGTGAAGCGTAAGCAGATAATAATTAATATACTTGTGCATGAAATGAAGCATTTTACCCGTGTTTGTGCCAATACTTCCTGCTGCTGAAAGCTGCAATGCCTGTTCAGTTGCTGCGTCTCAATATCAAGTAGGCTGCCTACCTAGTTTGCGTTGCTAGGCAACATACTTAAGTTTGGACTTTGGAACGTCAAACTTTACATTCGGATATGAATTGCATATAGTTTGCTGCCTCTAAAAGTGGCAAAAAAGCAAGCTTCAATCAATGTTTCAAACTTTCCTACGATTCCACAAAATGTTATCTATATAGGCAACTTGCTAGGTTTTGAGACACAGTGATGTTACGAATGACAAGTTCCTTTTAATATACCATCACACACATATCAGTTGTCCAAAATGGACAAAAAAACATCCATTTCCTTTAATCCAAAAATTCAGAACCATAAGTAATGATACTTTCTGACAAATCTCACTTGGTTGCAAGCAATAAGTGGTTGTGAAACATGAAACTTCAGCTGCAAAAACAAGTCCTATTTGAAATCTGACATTTAATTGTCAATGTTGAGTTTGCACATGTTCCTTGTCAACCCCTTTCAGTTCAGACAGAGGCTTGTCATTGGACAAGTGAATCACTGAGGTGTTACAGCAAATCTGCATTATGTCCATGTAGCAGCGCTTCATTAATCACAGTCCAGTAACATGGATTATTACTTGGGAATATAGTGTTAACCCAGTGTGATATTTCATTAGACCAAACATTTGCTGGAGTCCAGTGCCCAATTATGATGTGTACATGTGCACTGATGACCTCTTCCAACCGGCAGGGCAATGTGGGGCAGTGGGAACTCATGCAGTTTTTATAGATGAATAAACTCAGTCTCGTCCCAAGAGTTGGAGGAACAAGGTATACCTTAAAAAATAAAAAAGTAGCCCATCTTCCATAGGTCCACCAGGTCGAGAATGAAAGTCTGCACAAAATGAGAGAAGTAATGTTAAGTTCTAAACAGATATTCTGTTTAAAATAAGCTGTTTTCTGAACATCTGTAAAGCTCAACCACAAACAACATTAAAAAAATACCTATAGAACATCTTAAGGCAAGACACACCAGGTGAATAAAATTCGAAAAAATTAACTAATAGATTAACATTCTTGCCAAGCAGTTTTTTTTTTTTTTCCTCAGGTTTTCTAAAATGTTAAGTTTAAATATGCAACCAAGGCATTGTCTAATATGCACAAATTCACATACATTTCCAGAACATAAATCTGAAAATGTATCCTTCAGTTGACCTATTAAAAGATTTTAAAGAGAGGATTTTATCAATACATAATTTAGAATATACTGTCAACAGTCTGTTAAAATTTGAGGAATAAAATATTGGAGTAAAGCAAATGATACATGAACAAACCACTCGGTAAACACCTTCAGAATATAGATAAGATTAAAACTATTCTTAAATTCTAAAAAAACTATTCTAAAGTTTGGTTAATGTTAGCACTACTGAAGAGATGATTAAAAAAAATAAAAAAAATAAATAATAATATTGAGAAAACAGCCTATAAAGATAGGCAGCGGCTATTTGCACTAAGTGTAAATAGCGATAGAGCCTTTTTACACTAAAGCTGCGTCCCAAATCGCGTACTTATGCACTATTTATGACATTTTGTAGTATAAATAGTGCGAATAGTGCGTTCACACTGAAAATTCCAAAAAGAAAAAGTGCACTTTAAATACCCGGGTGGTGCACTTAAATAACTGAAAAAAAGAAGTGTGGAATGTTGAACACTTCATGCACTCAACTGTCGCAGCTTTAATTACGTCGCGAAGGGGGTGGGGCTATCAGACTTCGATTATTAATGACAAAATAACCTTATATAATTCATACACTACATGGTTGTGTGTAGTGTGTCATTTGGGACACAGCTTAAGTGAAAATAGTATATTTTCTTAGCGATAGATGCTATTTACACTAAGTGCAATTATGGATTCTGTTTACACTAAGGGAAAATAGTATTTTTATTGATATGCTATTTACACAGTGCAGATTAAGATAGATTCTATTTACATGGTGAAAATTAGTGTCGTCACGGTACCAAAATTTCAGTATTCAGTACCGATTTCAGTTCTCGGTACCAATTTCGGTACCACATGCTAATTAAAAAAAACACTATTTTTAATAATAAAGTCAAACAAAAATAAAATGTACAAAAATCAATGCCATTCTTTATACTTATTTAAATTGTGTTTGAAGTTTTTCCGCAAGTGATAAAAGTATGAAAAACTGTAAAGTTTCACCCAAATTAAATTTTTGGTAAATAAAGGGGATTTACTATTAAAATTAAAATATGGAAGAAATATTGTGTGATTATTTCTTTAAAAATAAATATAAATTTTTTTCAACAGTAGTAATAGTATCACATACATTCTACTAAATAATAGTAATATATTTCTGGCATAATGTCTTTAAGATAAACTTTTATTTTGACGGGTTGCCGTGAATACCTTTAAATTTCTGTGTAGCTATGATATGACGCTGGTTTTACTCATATGAAACGGTAAAATGCTTGTGAAGTGACTCTCAGAGCAGTTCTGGAGATGTTGTTTATGTATTTTTGTCCTCATTGAGACGGCAGATGCTGAAATCACCATGAGCGTCAAACACGCTTCAGTGTGTGTAGTTAAAAACCCCAAAAACCCCCGCGTCTCTGCCATTCATTCATTCACACAGAGACTCGCAGAACATGCAGCATTCATATCGGAATCGACTTTTGCGACTTAATATTTACAGATAGTAATCCATGTAGCGATTTGATTTAAGTATAATGACCTACTTTTGATTAATTCATCCAAACTTTGACATACTCCGTGCTAAACTGTAAATTCCATTTTTATAACTGGATTCCGACATTCATAGGTCCGTATGCGTCAAGAACCGGTTTGACCGGGTACTCGGTACCACCGGTACTTAAAAAAATCTGGTACCGTGACGTTTTCATTTTTTTAGTACCGACTTGGTCCCGAAATACCGGGTCTTTTGACAACACTAGTTAAAATAACAGGATTTTTGGCTATTTATACTACTTATTGCAAATAGTGGCAGCTATCTGCACCTCAGTATTGTAGTATACTATACTATAAAACAGTATGCCGTAAAAACCTATTAAGCGTAAATTATAATTTTAATTATTAAATAATTGCCACCTTATTGGGACAATAAAGTCCTCCCTACACCTACACATTACAATACTTTATTTTCAACTTTTTGATTATTTCTTAATTTTTTTTTTAAATAAATACCTTTCCAATGAGATATGAAATGGAGGAAAAAAAGTTCGGCAAAAGGCAGGTTCGAACCCAGGTTTATCGCATCAAAAAGGCTGCGATACGCATTTTACCATCTAAGCCACTGGAGCTGATATTTGACAGCTATATTTTGTAGTGTTGACTAGTCCAATCACACGTTAGTGGGCGGAGTTAGTGTAAATAGCCTCTGCCAACAAGGCGGGCTATTTGCACTTTGTGGAAAGAGACACCCGATAAAGATATGCATCGTAATTTATATCTACAGACGCAAACAGATAATACGCTATAAAATAAACATTTAAAAGTGCATTTTGGATGTTTTCCTTGCACTAGTTTGAAACAACACTTTATTCAAAGCCAATAACCCAAAATCCCAAAATTGACCAGTGCATGAAAACAATTGTTTTTGCCTGTAGTGCCTTGCCTTAAAGTCTAAAACCTATTAAAGCTATGTTCCAGTCTTTTCACAAGAATACTTGAATTAGAGTGATTTGTGGTACCATAGGGAGTGTCAGTGTTCGTCGTTGCCAGCACTACTGGGAGGTCGACTGCGCATTTGACTCCTCAGCTGCTCGATAAGCTCAGGGTTCTGCTGCTGCATTTGCTGTGCAAACTGCTGACCACTGTGACAGAAAAACACTAGTTCAGCCCCACTGAATATAACCTGGAATTTCCTGTTAGGAAATAGAATAAAACCACAGGATAGTGATGTTAAAACTTACGCCTGTATGAGGCTGGAGAGATCATTGGCACCACCACCTGCACCGGCTCCTGGTCCAACTCCGGCTCCTAGTCCAACTCCGGCTCCTAGTCCTGGTCCAACTCCGGCTCCTAGTCCAACTCCGGCTCCTAGTCCTGGTCCAACTCCGGCTCCAACTCCAGCTCCTGGTCCAACTCCGGCTCCGACTCCGGCTCCTGGTCCAACTCCGGCTCCGACTCCGGCTCCTGGTCCAACTCCGGCTCCGACTCCGGCTCCTGGTCCAACTCCGGCTCCGGCTCCTGGTCCTGGTGAGGTGGTTCCCCCCATTGGACCGTAAGCCCCAGACATCATACCTGACATCCTACACGGGCACAGAAACAGCTGATACACATTTCTGCTGAGAACACAAAGTTCTACATCAAGTTGGTACAACTGAGCCAAAATAGCGATGCATCGAAAATTCCAGCAACCAAAAATATTAGTCCGAAATAGTTTAGGAGGGCCATTGTCGTTTCTTGACATAAATCCTGTGCAATTTAAATGTTTGTAGAACTCAGTTTTTAATTTAAGTATTGATTATTAAATACATATGATTAATTAATTGATTTTTAAATACAATTGATTTTTAGTTTCAGTTCTCAGCCAAGTGCATCCTGAATGTTCAGTTTCCGTTTTGGCCCAGAATTGTCATTTTGGTGCTTCACTAAAAAAAAAAAAAAAAAAAAAGTAATTCTTGAAAAGAAAACCTTATTAAATATTTAATATACTTTTATGATTAATTCTTAAAAAATATCAGTTTCATTCTTTATTAACACCTGAAAATCTTTGCCCTTTAAACTGATGTAATGTGGTGTGACCCACAAAGTCGCATGGCCCAACTAAAACGCACAATTGAGACGTGTTTTTTGTAAGCCTGTTTTCACTGAAGCTGGAGTTTTCCTTCATGATAAAAGCTCTACTGCCATTTCCGTCAACATAAAAGCTATGAATTGCTGACAGCTAGTGGTTTAAATGCAGTTCAAATTCAAAATATCTCTTTCAAGTGTAGAAATTAGGAAATAAGTATTGTAATTTCCATACTGTAGTGTAAAGCAAAAAAAAAGCATATCTATGACATATTCATTTTCATTTATTTTAAACTGCAATTGTTTTACAATATATGGCTATTACTGTCAGTGATGTTGTTATTGTTATTATTTTCTAATTTGTTTAGCTTCTAAACACCAGTGTGAATGTAATTTAGACTGAGACAGTATATCACAAATAAAGAGGGTCGAGTCCCCTTTAAAGTTCAGGTACAATTCAATTCACTAACTTTTTTCTGACTTAAGTTTTCAAAGAACATTGGTTGAAGTTCTTAAATTTAATCTCTCAAAGTGCATTAGATAGAATAATTTAACTTTAAAATGTACACAAAAGTACCTTTTATTATATATATATATATATATATATATATATATATCATATTGTGGACTTCATATCGCGATATTATCGTATCATGAGATTTTGATATTGTTACATCCCTAATCTTTATAAATGGCAATTTATTAATTTATTAAAGTGATGAGTAATGAAGTTGGGCTCAGGTTGTTGTGCTGTGGGATGTGTTTCACATACATTTATTTATGTGTGGCGACCCGTCACGATATCAAAACGGACCGATTTTCCAAATGGCTTCGTTGAATAAACATGAGCACGTAATGCACGTTTAAAAATCAAAACGAGGCGCGGGTGTTTTTATATCACTGTATTTCTGAAGGACATCTGTCTTTAGAAAATGTTCGATGTCATTTTCATTTCATCTAGCAAGTTATATGCCTGATAAAGCAGCGTTTGTGAGCTCAGCACTGCTTTGTGTAAGGTACAGCCCAACAGCCGTTTCCGGGGGAACCTCTAGTTCTCCCGCTTTAAAGCGCCTCCTGCTGGCAGAGAATACATTTGCATTTTTGATAAGTCCGTCCAAGTAGTTATCGCTGCATCTCAATCCGTCTGATTTACGCAGCAAACATATTTTGCTTGTTATCAAAACAATCTACTCTAGAGGGATTTAGCTGTTGTTACTGATTGTATTTGGATGTCTACCGGAAGTTAAGTTAGGGCCACAAAAGCGCGCATGCGCAGTAATGTTTGTTTATGTTGCCGTTGAAACCGTCTATTGAATATGAAATTATTTAAGTATTAAATATCAAGTTCTAAAATTACATCAAAACAAATTAATTAGAATAATAATAATAATAATAATAATAATAAGTCACTATATGGCCATTACAAATCAAAAGTAAATCAGTATCTTTCCACTGCAGAAATGAAGCAGAGGCTATAACAAAACTCATACAAGGGCATTTTCCATATATTAAATTTCAGGAGCTTTTTTTCTTATTTTAATTTTTGGTTTATAATTTCTGGCCCAAGCCCTATTTTGTGATGTTTACACCATATGACAACATTTGAGTTTTCAAAATCATATGAAATCATCATCACTTCATGTATAATGTGCATATTACGTGTATAATAAATGCTGTGCTTAAGTTTTGCCTACTCACAGTTGCTGCACTTGGGGGTTGTTCATTAAATTAGATGCCTAAAGAGAGTGACAATGAGTTAGTGATGAGAATAAGTAAGCATTAATGATGAACATATAGATGTATTTCTACTGACCATGTTCATGAATCCAGGGTTACTCAGCAAACCTGCTAGGTCGACTCCACCCAAACCCCCTGCCTAACAAAGATAAACACATGGGCTTTAGCACTGTTTCCATAGAGAGACGAAACCTATTATCTGGGTGGTTCTGTGAACTCACTGGGCTGGGCTGTCCCTCCTTCATCTTCTGTTCTGCTATTTGCAGGTTGGCTTTGTAAGTGTCATTGTCAGGGTCAAGCTCCAGCGCTTTCTTGTAGTAGCTCACAGCCTCTGAGTATTTGTTCAAACTGGCAAGAGCAAGCCTTGTTTTTAAGAAAAACATAAGAGAAGTAAATGTGAAACCAAAATCCATTAATACCTGATTTTTTTTTTTTTTTTAATTTTTTATGAGGGTATCTGCAGGGTTTTTAAAAACAAATTTAAGGATTTTTAAAACTGTAAGACCTACACAAATCAAAATTAATACAGTATGTCCACTCAGAACATGTCTCATGTATCCCATAATCTTTTGCTTAATTAAACAGGCTGCAGCACATATTCAGTGAGGATTAAGTGCTGCTTTAAATTAAATTTCACACACTTACTTAAATCATAACCTTTTGAAATACATAAGACTGCATCATGATTATTGCTTTTCTAAATTTGATAAATGTTCAGGAACCCTGAAGTGCAAAAAAAAAAAAAAAAAAAAAAAAGTGTAAACAAATGGCCTCCAATAATTTATCTGTGCTCTACATTTCAGGGAGAAAAATAAAAGCATTACAGTTACCCCATCCGTCCATATGCTTTACTGTAGTTTGGATCGATTCCAATAGCTCGTTCACAGTCTTGAACAGCTCCAGCATAGTTCCCCAGTTTGCTGTAGGCTGCAGCTCTAAAGATAATTTTGAAAAATTATATTAATTTTCAAATAATAAAAACAATTCTCCAAGAAATAATATTAAAAAATAAATAAAAATACTTTTTAAATCATTCTTGGATAATGCAAACACTACAGCATTATTTTATTCTTTTTCGGATTTAATGAAACTGTGCATATACCTGTTGCAAAAGTAGACAGCATTTTGAGGATTAAGCTGAATGGCTTTAGAGTAGAACTCAACAGCTGCACTAAAGTTCTCTACCTTCATCTGATCGTTGCCTGCAGGTACATACATGCAACACTTTGAGTGAGAAGACCATAGGAAGAATCCTGAAATGGTAAAGGTGTGATGGATGGTCTTACCATCTGTTTTAAGATGCTCTGCTTCTGCTAACTGCTCCTCTGAAGGTGAATCACTGGATGAATTGGTCTTTACTTGAGGTGTCTGCAACATATAACAATATCTTAAGTGAAGTCCGTTGAACGCTATGAAAAAACATTCCAAAATGACATGGTTTATATCTGGGGATTTCAATTCCATGGACCACCAGATATGATCATCATCATGTGAGGGACCCCATCCTAATAGACACCTATATAGTTTCTTGCACCCATTACTGTGAAAAATTTAGTTTTTAGTTTCAGCTCATTACAGTACTGTTCTTTAACAGTACTGTATTCTTTTTACAATTTATTTAAATCAAAAATTTTATTATTTGTGTGTTAATCTACTTTTTATTTATTTATTTACACTTTCTCTAAACATTTACCTGGACCCCCTATCAATCCCTTGATCCGAGTTTGAAAACCCCAAGTTTAGATGACACCAGTGAAGAGCTTTTACCTGTTTGGCTGCAGAGGCAAATATCTCTGGCAGAGACTGACTGACTGCTAAACTCTGGTCTTCTACAGAGATGCCAAATGCCGTCTCCAGGCACTGGATGGCAACTTGATAAAAGGGTAAATAAAAAATAAATAAAAAAAGGAATTACCAACCAATAGCATAACAGTGTCCAGCACTGATTCTAGCACTAAGGTTTTACCTTCTAAGCTTTCTTGAGCATCTGATGACAGACTCCCAGAAGACAGCTGATCATGGAGAAACTGGATGATGGAGAATGCGAGACGCTTTGTGTCTGCCATTCTGTCTTGAGGCTTAAACCTCACCAAATAAATATGTGAAGGAAACCTACGAGACAGGGATATGTGTTATTACCACCAAAGACAACAATATAGAAAAACACAGTATGATAAAAGTTTGTAAATCAGAGAAACCTCAGTTTGGTAAGAATGATTTGGATTTGGAGCAGATTTTGTATGCAACAATGTATTCACTCCAGTTTTTACTGTTCTGAAGTTAATAATTTCACTAAACGCCCACAGTTATCAACTAAGTAAGTTACACAAGATTTAAAGGCGAAATAGCAGCTTATGATAGACTTTTTACAAATTAACGACTTTCAGATATGTAACCATTGCTGAGAATAAGTGCTAACCCGTAAATGTGTTCACCAAGTCAAAACCGTTATTATCAGATATGGAACATTCTAGCACAAACTAGCTGTTAGCTCGTGCTAACAGTTTCCATTGGTTTACAAAGGGAGTGCTGATTCTGTTAGCATTAGCTTCAGTTCGCTCATGTGATTTAGCATAAATACAAAAGAGGATTTAATGAGGATTGAAAGTCAGCTAGCCGCCATTCACTGTTTTACTCTAAAAGCATTCAGGATGTAATTTGGTTCTACAGACTCTTAAAAAAAAGTGTGTTTAATTCACACTCACCAGTTGTCTCCTCTCAAGGATCTCTAGCCAGTAGAGTGTGACGATTCATGTGCGTGCGCGCGCACGGCTATCGTAACGCGTGACGTCACACGTTGGGTTACCGCTCAACTCATTCAAACTGACCGACCTGCTGATTGGCAATTGGTCTATAAGCACAATTTCACACCACATCGGTATTTTCTGTGGAATAATAGAGATATCTTGTATAAAAAATAAAAATAAAAATCTATCTTTAATCAGTCATGGTATGACAATGGAATATTTACCGTTAGTCAGTTGCATAATGAACATGGTTTGCTTTTGTCATATTCAGAATTTCTTAAAATTTTTTAAATTCCTGTGAAACCTAAAGACTGCTGTTATTTCTGATGCAATTCCAAGTAAATTTGTTTCATTATTACGTAATTCTGCGCATTACATTAATGCTGACCAACAGCCATTGACTTGTGATATTTATTGTTGATATTAATATTGTTAAAGATAAATGCAGTAGTAGATATTTTAGAAATGTGTTATAGAAGAATTATGTGCCATGCTCAACAGTCTTTTGCTCATCTAAATATGAAAACATTGAGTGGAAGAAAGTATGGCCAATAACAAACAAGTTTTTCATAAGTAATAAAGTAAAAGAGGTAGGTTATCTTTTAAAATATTACACAGAATTTACCCTGTTAAATAATTATTTGAACGGTTCAAACTGAATATGGAAAACTCCTGTGATTTTTGTGGTGCTGTTAAAGAATCTGTAACTCATCTTTTCTTTCTCAAGATTATTTTGGGTAGATGTCTCTAACTTCATTTCTAGGATGTTTGGAACATTAATACAAATAGAAATATATGATGCCATAATTGTTTTTGTACAAGATACCATTGATTCTAAAAGTACAATTTCTTTTCTTACACAACTAATTATTTTAGTTGGAAAATATCATTTTCATGTAAAGAAATGGGCTAAAATTAATACAAATTGTGAACATTTTATTAGAGAAATTATGGTACTACTTTGCACAATATTAGAAACAGAAAAGCTGAAAAGACCTATGAAGCATATGTCTGTTTAATTTGGTTAATTAAATGTTTGTTTGTTTTTCCCTAGCACAGATCTAATTTTTTCTTTTCTTTCTCTGTATACCCTTTTTGATTTTTTTTGTTGTTGTTGTTTTTTTACTACTGTTGTGAGATGCATATGTTTGTATTAATGTGTACATAATTGCATAATAAAAAAATGCAAACTGACTGATGTGGGCAAATTTGCTTGTGTACATTCTTCTGACATTATGTAATGAAATCTTTTTTAACAGTCTAGGAATGAAACATAATGTGACAAGTCACGACCATACATAACTATAACTATAACTATAACTATAAGAAACCATACGGCCAAAAAAGAATTTGGTCACCCTCCCGTTTCTCAGATGAAGGATTTATTTGATTATTTTAAAAAAATGTCATTAATGTAAAATGCTGAATGAAATATTCTATGTAAATGCAATTTAGTTGATAAATATGATGTAGGATTTATTTGTTTATTTCCTTTGAGGCAAAAACGAAGCTTGTTGCTGCCACTTTTATGTCTGTACTGGACTGTGGTGATATTATATATACTGTACGCATGCATCTTCTCAGAGTTTACATTTTATAGACACTGTTTATCATGGTGCACTGAGGTTTATAACAAATCTTAAGACCCTCACTCATCATTGTGAGTTGTATGCCCAGGTTGGATTGTCTGCTTTGTCCATCCGTAGGTTAAAACACTGGCACGTTTTTATTTATAAATCTATCCTGGGTTTACTTCCCTCATATCTTAATACTTACATCTGTAAAAAAATCTGTTCGTAGCTATAGCCTTCGGTCTCAGGAGTTTTCCTTATTCTCTGTTCCAGTGGTACATACTGAATCAGGGGAAAAATCATTTAAATTTGCTGCTCCCTTTGCCTGGAATAATTTGCAAATTAAATTACATCTTAAGGAGCTGGTTTCACTACACGTTTTTAAAGTGATCTTAAATAACTTGGAGATGGAAACATTGGACTGTAGATGTTTTGACTAGTTATGCATTGTTATCCTTTTTTGTATGTGTATGTGTGTATGAATGTTATCTGTTAAACCCAAGTGAGCTGGGTAATTTCAATGTGCTTCTTTTCCTGGTAATAATAATAATAATTTGAAAAAAATATCATTAATGTAAAATGCTGAATGAAATATTCTATGTAAATGCAATTTAGTTGATTCCTTATCCTTTAAGAGAGTGTGTGGTAAATACTATTGAGTTTTATATCAACCTTTTGTCTTATCTGATGCCTATGAAGAACTGGTGTTTTCTTAAGTTCATCTAATACTTACTTTTGGTTGACTGAGTTTCTGAGTTGACTGAAGTCTCCAAAAATGAGTGCATGCGATGCTGCTGAAAGACTTGTAATCTTTTATCAGGTAGTTGCATTATAATAATTTATCATGTAAACTTTTACGCTATATGTGTTGATATGGATTGCTTAAAAGTGAATGAGATTTATCATGAAGTCTTCATTGGTGTTCCCATCTTTCACTAGCTAATGAGTCAATGTTTGAAAAATCACTTTAATAATTAGTTTTCTCTGAGGCTGCACATTATGCACAGAATGCTGAGTTTTATGTGTCAGAGCATCCCAGCAGTCAACAGCTGATTTCACATTTAAGAGGTGGACATAGTTACTCTCCTGGTAGAGCTGCACGATTAATTGTTAAAAGAGTGCCATCTCGATTCAGATCCATATCATACCTTATTTTGTAAGGTGTGAATTCAACTTTATATTACACTGCAAGAGAGAATGCAAAAAAAACAAAAAAAAAAAACAAGTTGTTAATAGAAATTATTTTGTGCACTGGAGTTCATTTAACAGGGTTTTCAGCATAGATCAATTGGGCCAAACTAATATTTATACTGGGTTACAATTTATTTTAAAGTGTCATTTTTGCAGTATAATTATACATTTAAGTACTGAGTAATATCAAGTATGTACTTACCATGTGGTTAGGGGTAGATTAGAGTTTGGCTTAGGGTTGCATAATTATGCATAATTTATTGTTATTATAATAGTAAGTAGGCCTATACATGTAACATGTAACAAGGACACCTTAAAATAATGTGCTACCTTATACTGTATCAGTGTTGTAAAATTATTCCATTGGAGGAGTCCACTTAAACAATATTTCTTAAAATACAATTAACTTGAATGAATTAACTCAAATCTCACTGTCACGAATCCTATCCGTGGACTTCCGTCCGCTTGCCACCAGAGGTCGCTGTTGCAAGTTGGTGAATAAGGACGCTACACCTACAGCGGGTTAAGATCTGTGTATTTATCTATTGCAGAACTCACATGCACAGGTAGCACAACAACTGCTGACTTCCTGTTACATGTTAACATACCCAAGTTTTCCACAAGGTGGAGCTGCTGCCTAAGCAGTACAACAGGATACCCTGTAACATCTCCCTTCCTGTAGTAAGATATCCAAACATTAAATGGCATTGCTCACAAACCTGAACTTCATTAAACTCTACCTGTTAACTCTGCAAAGAACACCCCAACTTATTAACAGGCTATTACCATGAACAGAACAAAACCTAATTTACCTAACACAGCTGTTGGAACACAAATACCGATATGACAGCTATTAGCAGTGTTCTTGTTTTCCAGTGTTCACTTTCCTTGTTCAGTTTGCCCCACTTACAGGTTCAATCTATCCCGAGGCTTAATTAGCCTGCCACTCCGGGAGTATGTCTGGCCCTGCTCCGCTCGGTGTGGCGTGCAACTGGTTTGTGATGAATGGGTTACCCCCCCCCATGACTGGTGCCTGTCTCTTCACTGCTGTCCTCGCTTGCAGAGCCCTCCTCTGTGGCATGTGCATCCCCGGGATGCTCCGGGGAATGTTCTAGATGCCCTGATGACAACGAGGGGACTCTCTCCGCAGGTCTAAGATCGACCCTGTTGCGACGGTATGTTGTCCCCTCCACATTAATAACATAGGACCTGGGGCCCGCCTGCTGCAGGCACACCCCTTTTCTCCACCGGCCAGTCCTGTCCCCAGGGAGTGGTTTCATCCTGATGGGCTGGCCGATGTTCAGCTCAGGTAAATCTTTGGCTGATCTGTCATAGCTCAGTTTCGCCATCTGGCGTTTCACACAGTTTGTCCGGTATCTCATTGATGACCCGGGGCATCAGGAGCTGGTCCGCCACAGGGAGGTGCGTCCTCAGTCTCCGCGACATCAGCCGCTGTGCAGGACTGCAGTGCAGTCCTTCGGTGGGTGTGTTTCTCCAATGGAGAATAGCTTTCCATGGGTCCTCGCCAGCAAACGCGGCTCTTCTGCAAAGGCTTTTTACAATCTTCACTGCCGACTCTGCTTTGCCATTGGCTTTTGGGTGTCTTGGCGATGAGGTAATATGCTCAAAGGACCACTCTTTTGCAAATGTCCTGAAAGCTCCACACGCAAACTGACATCCACAGTCAGAAATGACCCGGTCTGGTATGCCATGGCGTGCAAATTGAGCCTTGCACCTCAGGACCGTAGTTTCAGCTGAGAGGTCAGGAAGCAAATCGACCTCCCAGAAGTCAGAGTAATGGTCCACCACGAGCAGGAAATCCTTTCCTGCATGGTTGAACAGGTCCATGCTCACTATCTGCCAGGGACGTGTGGGTAGTGGGTGTGACATCATGGTCTCCTTCTTTTGTTCATGTGCGTACTCATTGCACACAGAGCATTGTTGCACAAAGTCTTTGATTTCCCCCTGCATGTTGGGCCAGAATAGAGTGTCACGAGCTTGCCTGTAGCAAGCCTCTCCCCCTATGTGGCTATAGTGGATCCGTCTCAGCATTTCCGGTCGCAAAGTTTTAGGAATGATAACACGCTGGCTTCTGAAGAGTACACCGTCTTGCACACTGATTTCATCCCTGATGGCCCAGTACCCTCTAATAACTATGGGCGTCTCCTCTCTGCAGTCTGGCCATCCTTCAAGCACGACAGTCTTGAGCATCTGAAGGCACTCATCCTTCTCTGTGTGTTGTCGGATTTGTGTGAGGCGTTGGCTGGTGACATTCAGATAGTCTGTCTGCTGAATTGCTGCGATGTCGTACTGTTCCTGCTGCAGGCTGCAGACCATTTCCCGCCTGTACTGTGTGTCTGTGCTCTGTGGTGGGGTAGCAGCTCTGCTGAGCGTGTCACTGACGTACATTTCCGAGCCTGGCTTGTACACCACTTTGAGGCAGTAATTCTGAAGCGTAAGGAGCATGCTCTGGAGACGCTTTGGTGCGCTGAGGAGGGGCTTAACGAAGATGGACACCAACGGGCGGTGATCTGTCTCTGCTGTAACATCACCTCTCCCATACAGATAGTAGTGGAATCGCTGACAGGCAAACACAATGCTCAGGCATTCTTTTTCTATTTGAGCATAATTTTGCTCTGTTTGGGACAATGCACGGGATGCAAATGCAACTGGCTGTCCTTCCTGCAGCAAGCAGCAGCCCAGGCCTGTCTGGCTGGAGTCGCTCTGTATGGTGACCGGCCTGTTAATGTCATAATACCTCAAAACAGGTACAGCTGTAATCAGCGTCTTGATCTCCTTCATAGCCGTGTCGTGCTTTGGCAGCCAGTGCCATTGTACATCTTTATCCAACAGTCTCCTCAGTGGTTCACAGACCTCTGATAAGCGCGGCATGAACTTGGATAGGTAGTTCACAAACCCCACAAAACGCTGCACACCTTTAGTGTCTGTGGGGTTGGGCATGTCCAGAACTGCTCTGACCTTGTCAGGGTCAGCTTTGAGGCCCTCGGCCGAGAGGACGTGGCCGTGAAAGCGGACTTCCTTAACTCGAAATTGCAGTTTCTTCAGACTCAGCCTCAATTTTACTTCCCTGCATCTGTCCATCAGTGCGGTGAGGTTTGCATCATGGTCCCGAATGGCTTCCTCCTCTGTATCGCCGCAGCCCGCAATTAAGATGTCGTCAGCTATAGGCTCAATTCCTTTCAAGTCCACCAGGAGCTCGTGCTGCTTCCTCTGGTACAGCTCTGGTGCAACCGACACGCCGAAAGGGAGTTTCAGCCAGCGTTTCCTGCCCCGCGGCGTCCAAAATGTAGTCATCAGGCTGCTTTCCTCATCCAGGCGGCACTGTAGAAACGCATCCCGCGCATCCACCAGCGTGAAGATACGAGCTTTTGGCAGTTTGTACAGCACATCATCTAAGGTGGGCATAAGGTAATGGGACCGCTTGAGAGCTCGGTTCAGGGGTCTGGGGTCAATACAGAGCCTAAGTTTCTCTGGCTTCTTTACTATGACCAGATTACTTATCCAGTCAGTGGGTTGTGTGACTGTGACTAAGTGCCCATCCCTTTCATACTGGTCCAACTGTGCTTTGACGGCTGCTTTGAGGGCCACTGGTACGTTTCTGGGAGCGCACTGCACAGGGGCCACAGTGCTGTCCAGCTCAAAGTGAAGGTCGCCAGGCAGAGAGTCAATGGGGCCGTTGAAGACATCACAGTATGTGCTGATTAAGCTCTCTTTAGTCAGCATGCTCAACTTGATGTGCTCTACACTGTTCAGCTCCTCTGCAGTGGCCTCTGGCCGGATTTCACGATTTCAAAGTCAAGTTTGTGTCTCTTGCCTCTAATGACGGACTGAGTACTGAACAGGCCCATTGAGTTCATCCAAGCACTGTTGTAAAGTTTCAGTCTGGTGAGACTAGGCTGAAGAGCCGTCCTGGGTGATAGTCTCATTTTGTCCTTGATGCTCATCACGTTGCAGGTTGCTCCAGAGTCGAGCTGGCATCTCTGGGGCCCATTCTGTAGTGGGAGGTTGACAAACCACTTCTTACCCTGTGTGTTCACTGCTCCTATGCTCATTGCTGTGTAGATCTGGCCCAGATTGCCGCCATCATCATCTTGGTCCTCTTCAGAGGGGGCGTCCATAGTGTGCAACTGGCGTGTGTTTTGGCCTCTTTTCATGCACACTTTAGCGAAGTGATTGGGGGTGCCGCACAAGCGACATGTTTTCCCAAAAGCGGGGCACTGGTACCGCCCACGTCTGTGTTGAGTTCCACAGTACCTGCACTCGCCTGTCCCTCTCATGCTCTGTGCAGGTTTGATGGTCTGCTCAAATGGCCTGTTGGTAGGTCGCTGTCGCTGTCCCTCTGCCACATTAAGGCTTTCCCCAGGCCTAGAGGTGTCCAGCGCCATAGTTTTCAACTTACAGTCTATAATCTCTGCAGCGCGGCAAATCTCAACCGCCATTGCCAATGTGAGGTCTTTTCCTCTAAGCAGGCAGCGTCTCGCACCCTCATCAGTTATTCCAAGAACAAGCCTGTCTCTTATGAGCTGGTCTCTTAAGGTTCCATATTCATGTTGCCGCTTTTTCTCTCAGTCTCGTAACAAATGTATCAGTAGTCTCACCCTCCTCTTGTCTAAGATTTCCAAAGACGTACCTCTCGAAGATGACATTTTTAGTGGGTGTAAAGTAGTCTTCAAGTGCTTCCAGTATGGCTTTTACGTCTTTCTGCTGGTCTTGTGTGAGGCCCAGGTTGTGCTTGTATAAGTGTCGGCACTCACTGCCCATTAGCCGTCTCAGTGTTGCCGCTTGCACGTCCGCATCTTTCTCACATAGTCCGGTCGCCAGCAAGTAATCGTCAAACTCTGCTCGAAAACTTGCCCAATTGCTGCTCAGGTCACCAGACATCTTCATCGGCTCCGGTGGCGGAATGGACGACGCCATATTACAGTCACAATGTTATGGCTAATGTTAACTGGATCGCCGCGAACTTAACTTTCCAGTCAACAAACAAAACGCGTCGCGTTAGCGAAGGCTACATAAGCTCACTTTTGGGTCCTAATCTTTCTGACACCATGTTGCAAGTTGGTGAATAAGGACGCTACACCTACAGCGGGTTAAGATCCGTGTATTTATCTATTGCAGAACTCACATGCACACGTAGCACAACAACTGCTGACTTCCTGTTACATGTTAACATACCCAAGTTTTCCACAAGGTGGAGCTGCTGCCTAAGCAGTACAACAGGATACCCTGTAACAGTCGCCCTCCTATTACATGGACTCTCACATTCAGCTCACATTACGCATACATGTCACTCCGGACTACACTTCCCATGTTCCATTTCACTGATTACATTTACACCTGCAGCCAATTTCACACACTATAAAAATCAGTCTCAAACAACCATTCAGTGCTGAGTATTGTTTAGGGTTTATCGCTAATACATTACGGAACCATTCAGAGTTTCCTGATTCTAGTTTAGTCTTGTTCATAGTCTGGTTTCCCTTGTCTTGTAGTGATGGGAGAAACGAACCTTTTCGAAGCTTGGAATCAATTGACCTTCGCAAAATGATTCACTGTTTTGAAGCGCTCGAAACACCACACGCTGGTGACGTCTGCTGGTCAAAAGTGTGTAAATGCAACATAAACTGAGACTAAAACATGTATAAAAACAGATTTTAAAACGCCATTGCAAATGTTTTATTGAAAGTATAATACATTAAATGCCATAAAAATGATAAAATACCATTAAATATGAAATGTCTGTATAATATGTGGCTTTTAAAATATTTGATATTAATTTGCAGGGCTAGTTTTGTTTTGTTTTATGGAGAGGCCAGAAATATATATTAACTACTTCTCATCCTTTTATTTACACAAATGTTTTGTTAAAATTGTCTATAAATTGATGAAACTGATCCGAGATCAGGTAAAAACCACGCTGAATGATTCACCACTGGGAGACAAACTCAATGAACTCGCTTGATTCACTGGTTCACTGCCCTGGAATTATAGCCTGTCTTGAATTATCTCTTTGTATTGCCGTTTCGGAATATGTATGCCCCTCGTCTGGACTATTGTCTGTCTGTTTGAATTAACCATTTGCCTCGCTCCCTGGATCACGTTGGCCGTCGATTGACCCTCGCCTGTTTACTGGACTACTCTTGTGTCTTGCCCATGATATACCTGTTTTCCATTGTCTGACCCATGCCTGTTTTGACCACGTCTTTTAATAAAAGCTTGCATATGGATCAGCACGCCTCTCTCAGTCTCCCTGTTACACTCCCAAATGCAGATAACTGCTCTTCTGAAAAGTGAGTGATGATGTTGTGCCATTTTTCCAACTATACAGACTTTTGGTTAAAAGCAATGGCTTAAGATACATTTTCTGTTGTGTATTTATAAATTACTCCTCCATTAACACGCAAATATAGTGTAGGCCTACAACACAGACCAAGCACTAACCATAGCCCTATACAATAAAGTCGGTATGTGTCAGTTTATAAAGGTAACACTAGAGGGCAGCACACTTTTACATCTCATTAGAAATGTACAGAATAAATGTGGTTTATTCGATTCGATATGCGTAATTTATGGAGGTTATTCGTTTAGTC
Organism: Onychostoma macrolepis; assembly: GCF_012432095.1. Taxonomy (NCBI): domain Eukaryota; kingdom Metazoa; phylum Chordata; class Actinopteri; order Cypriniformes; family Cyprinidae; genus Onychostoma; species Onychostoma macrolepis. Next base: position 23,723,286 of record NC_081165.1, on the reverse strand, counting down.
ATAGTGGAAGATTTGTATAAAATAACTTTACTTATTAAAGTAATATGTTGGATCACCAGTCCTTTTAAATCTGATGGCCTTTATCTAATATAAAAGATTTTGTTTTCAAAGCAGTTTGATGCTCCCTCAGTCACAGTGTTGATTTCTTTAAACTGAATTATCTGATAACACTGATAATATCATCTGAGAAAGTCATTATTGTCATTAGGCTATTACCCCATAATGAGCATCAAAATGTTAAACAGCAATCAGCATGCTAAACGGTTGTGAGGGACACACATGATTGCAGATTAGAATTCCCACGAATATCCCATTTCATAATTAAATTAAAAACAATGCAGCCACCCTGTTATTTGCTTCTGCCAAGCAATTATCTGACTTTCTTTTTTCATCACAATGTCAAATTAAGAGAATTACATTAAGAAAGTCTCATTCTCTTACACATCATTCTGTAATTAACTCACTGAGACTGAAGTCCTATCATGCAAATATTTGAGTTTAACATTAACAATTCTATCTCTGTTCTTACGTAACCCATCACAAGTCTCCTCATTGCTCAGTCATGCGCATCATTTTCTGATCGCTGGAGCATTTGTTTTGTTACAGTTTTCTCCCTGAGAAGCTCAGAATACTTAAAAAGGTAAAAAGCTTTAATCCCCTGCCACTCATCAGCCAAATTCAGGCAAGAAACAAGCCACTGTTTATAGAGTGTCACACATTGTTGGTAGTTAACTTAAAAATGAGCTACTTCTGAAAAATTCTGACATGATTTACTCAAAAGCAGAAGTTAGGCAGGTCAACCAAGCTGCTCAAGATCCAATGACACTGAATGCACTCACTGGGCTTCTATCTTGAATTTGATTCGAAAGTCATCGAACAATTAGTAGGCTATCTTGTGAAGTGAAAAGCTGCATGTTTGTAACAAACAAATCTATCATTAAGGTGTCTTAAATAGTGCTTCCTCCAAAAAATCCATCCCCTGTTGTCTTCTCACATCAAAATCCAACATATTTGTTTAGTAATGTTTTGGACTGTTTTCACTTATTAACAATGCTTGATCTGTGCATATTTCTCTCCTGATTCAGACAAGATGACTTTTTCACTGGAGAAAGTGATATCATGGATAGTGGACTCACATTGTAACATTTTAAATGGTCTGAAGTTAAAAAAATACATATTTAAAAAGTATTTTTCTTACAAACATGCAGTTTTCTGCTTATTATTATTATTTTTTGCTCTGCCAATGAAAATGGTTTTAAGCAAAGCCAAAGCAGAATCGACAGTTTCTCATCTCCGAACAACAAACAGTAGTGGCGTTACTGAACGAATCATTGTTTTATTAAGCAAATAATTCACTCATAAAGACATTTGTCATAAAGAACTCACTTTACACCATGTACTTGCTTCCCTATTTTAAAATGTCTATACTTCACTACTTTTTAAAATATGCACTCTTGCAACTGCAAGTATCGGAAGGCTTTGCAATACCCATACTGTAGGAGGGCATAGAACATGTCATAAAACAGCAGCAGCCACTGCATGGGTTTTTAGGTGTCTAATGCAAAGGGCAAGCTGGGTGTAAAGCAGGGGTGGACTGGTGCAGTGCCGTCCCTAATCTTTCTGACAGCCTCATCTCTTGAGCCCACAATGTAATGGAATCCAATAATTTGTGGGAGGTGTGAATGTTCCTTGAGACGTTTATCATCCTCACAGTGCTCAGAGAGATCATAATCATAACAAAGCGATTTTCACAGGAACCCGTAGCTCATAACCCTTCTGTGGACTTGACAAGAGGCATGTTTCCTTGTAATTTCCTGTGAGAGTTTTATAGACCAAGTTGGCTACAAAGAGATTTTCTCATTCTAGTAGCCAAGGTTTATTGCTCCCAGTTATGGTTGCCTGTCACTCTTAAGAAATAACACTCAGGCCATCCAAAATGAGTTTTTCTTCGGGACAGATTTGGAGAAATTTAGCATTATATCACTTGCTCACCAGTGGATCCTCTGCAGTGAATGGGTGCCGTCAGAATGAGAGTACAAACAGCTGATAAAAACATCACATATTGATGAAAATGCTTGGTCTAAAAGGGACTTCTGTGTGAGTGGTGTGTCATGCATCTCTATTGACAATAAACCTTTTTTGCCTGCTAAATTTTGCCAAAATTTCTCTAATGTGACTACACCTTATAGATTGTCCTTTGCCTGCCTATTTTGCTATTTGTTAGCCTACCAATGCACATTGAAAAGGTTCAATAATTACATGCATGTTACCCATGAAATGATAACATTAACTTGGAACTTGATTTTGTCCTTTATTCCACTAGTGCAGCACTCACACCGTACACATTTTGGTCGTTGTTGTTGTCGTTTACTTGTAGTTAGAATTTGCATACATATGCATACGTGCGGTCAAACTGTAAACACAAAACAGTTCACAATTAATATTTAGTAATGTTTTGGACTGTTTTCACTTATTAACAATGCTTGATCTGTGCATATTTCTCTCCTGATTCAGACAAGATGACTTTTTCACTGGAGAAAGTGATATCATGGATAGTGGACTCACATCGGAAGGCTTTGCAATACCCATACTGTAGGAGGGCATAGAACATGTCATAAAACAGCAGCAGCCACTGCATGGGTTTTAGGTGTCTAATGCAAAGGGCAAGCTGGGTGTAAAGCAGGGGTGGACTGGTGCAGTGCCGTCCCTAATCTTTCTGACAGCCTCATCTCTTGAGCCCACAATGTAATGGAATCCAATAATTTGTGGGAGGTGTGAATGTTCCTTGAGACGTTTATCATCCTCACAGTGCTCAGAGAGATCATAATCATAACAAAGCGATTTTCACAGGAACCCGTAGCTCATAACCCTTCTGTGGACTTGACAAGAGGCATGTTTCCTTGTAATTTCCTGTGAGAGTTTTATAGACCAAGTTGGCTACAAAGAGATTTTCTCATTCTAGTAGCCAAGGTTTATTGCTCCCAGTTATGGTTGCCTGTCACTCTTAAGAAATAACACTCAGGCCATCCAAAATGAGTTTTTCTTCGGGACAGATTTGGAGAAATTTAGCATTATATCACTTGCTCACCAGTGGATCCTCTGCAGTGAATGGGTGCCGTCAGAATGAGAGTACAAACAGCTGATAAAAACATCACAATAATCCACAAGTAATACATACGACTCAATCCATCAATTAACATCTTGTGAAGTGAAAAGCTGCATGTTTGTAACAAACAAATCTATCATTAAGGTGTCTTAAATAGTGCTTCCTCCAAAAAATCCATCCCCTGTTGTCTTCTCACATCAAAATCCAACATATTTGTTTAGTAATGTTTTGGACTGTTTTCACTTATTAACAATGCTTGATCTGTGCATATTTCTCTCCTGATTCAGACAAGATGACTTTTTCACTGGAGAAAGTGATATCATGGATAGTGGACTCACATCGGAAGGCTTTGCAATACCCATACTGTAGGAGGGCATAGAACATGTCATAAAACAGCAGCAGCCACTGCATGGGTTTTTAGGTGTCTAATGCAAAGGGCATGCTGGGTGTAAAGCAGGGGTGGACTGGTGCAGTGCCGTCCCTAATCTTTCTGACAGCCTCATCTCTTGAGCCCACAATGTAATGGAATCCAATAATTTGTGGGAGGTGTGAATGTTCCTTGAGACGTTTATCATCCTCACAGTGCTCAGAGAGATCATAATCATAACAAAGCGATTTTCACAGGAACCCGTAGCTCATAACCCTTCTGTGGACTTGACAAGAGGCATGTTTCCTTGTAATTTCCTGTGAGAGTTTTATAGACCAAGTTGGCTACAAAGAGATTTTCTCATTCTAGTAGCCAAGGTTTATTGCTCCCAGTTATGGTTGCCTGTCACTCTTAAGAAATAACACTCAGGCCATCCAAAATGAGTTTTTTCTTCGGGACAGATTTGGAGAAATTTAGCATTATATCACTTGCTCACCAGTGGATCCTCTGCAGTGAATGGGTGCCGTCAGAATGAGAGTACAAACAGCTGATAAAAACATCACAATAATCCACAAGTAATACATACGACTCCAATCCATCAATTAACATCTTGTGAAGTGAAAAGCTGTGTGTTTGTTTGTAAGAAACAAATGAATCATTAAAGCATTTTAACTTAAAGCACTACTTATATTTTAGTTGGTTTGAAGTTAAAAACATCACATATTGATGAAAATGCTTGGTCTAATAGGGACTTCTGTGTGAGTGGTGTGTCATGCATCTCTATTGACAATAAACCTTTTTTTTTGCCTGCTAAATTTTGCCAAAATTTCTCTAATGTGACTACACCTTATAGATTGTCCTTTGCCTGCCTATTTTGCTATTTGTTAGCCTACCAATGCACATTGAAAAGGTTCAATAATTACATGCATGTTACCCATGAAATGATAACATTAACTTGGAACTTGATTTTGTCCTTTATTCCACTAGTGCAGCACTCACACCGTACACATTTTGGTCGTTGTTGTTGTCGTTTACTTGTAGTTAGAATTTGCATACATATGCATACGTGCGGTCAAACTGTAAACACAAAACAGTTCACAATTAATATTTAGTAATGTTTCACATATTACATTTGCATTAAGCATTATCACGTGATATACGGATTTCTAGAACAGTCTCTCGTGTCACAGAATGAATTTGCATACATATGCATACGTGCGGTCAAACTGTAAACACAAAACAGTTCACAATTAATATTATTATAATTGCAACGAAGTAGTCTATGCCCACACGAGTGAATGGAGGCTCACCTGGTGTCACTCTAGAGTCAGGTAAGTCTGCCATTTGCTGGATTTGTGGCTTAGCTCTTAACTTGCGACACTGTAGACATGACTTGAGAGTTCGGTTGATGACAGCACGTCCCTTTAATATCCAGAAACGTTGACGAATTTCTGCAAGTACTCGCTCTGGACCTGCATGACCCAAGCGAAGATGGTAGTGACTGATAATCAGCTGGGTGACGTGATGATTGTTGGGTAGGATCACTGGATGTTTAGCCTCAAAGGGAATTGGGGCATTTGTTAGTCTTCCTCCCACATGAAGGAGTTGGTTGTTTTCATCCTCAAAGGGTTTAAGCTTGAGAAGAGAACTGGGTTTGGCTTGAGAAGATCCAAAAGATGCCATTTGTATGTAGTTGAGAATGGCTAACTCTGCTTGTTGGAGCTCACAGACAGTGATGGGGTCAGAAAGATGCGCACTTGTTTTCTTGCGTAACAAAGCCTTGACACGCAACAGGATAGCAGTAGCCCTTTTTAATCGATGCCAACTGGAGTATCGTTCCAGTAGTCTGTCCACTGCATTTTTCATCACTTGATTTGGTTTTATGCTAGCTGCATAGACTTCTTTGGCTCGTTTGATCTCTGCTTCCTCTGGCAAATCATTTATGATAGGTTGAGCAGGCCAATATTCCTCCTCAAGTTGTAGGAAGTGCGGACCAGATACCCATCGTTCACTCGACAAAATCTCTTCCATATTCATTCCTCGAGAGACATCATCCGCAGGGTTCGAAGTAGAGTCAATGTGTCTCCACTGGCATGTTTCTGAACGCTCATGTATTTTTGAAATACGGTTAGCGATGAACGTCTTGAAGCGACAATGCTTGTTGTTGATGTACTGAAGTACGATAGTACTGTCTGTCCAAAAGAAAGTCCTTTCAATTGGAATATCCAAGTGGCGCTTGATATGCTGATCCAGCTCTGTAGCAACTACTGCTGCTAGTAGCTCCAGTCGTGGTATACTAACTGGCTTGATTGGAGCAAGTCTGCCCTTTGACATCACCAGCCTGCAGGTGTCGCCAATCCTGATGTATGAAACAGCACCGTAAGCCAGTTCCGAAGCATCAGAAAAGTGATGGAGCTGGGTCGGTAACAAACAACTAGTGGATGTTGGTCTAAGGCATCTTGGAATTGTCAGTGCTGACAACAGAGGCAAGTCGTTCAACCATCTGTGCCATTGTGCTGCTATGTCCACAGGTAACTCCTCGTCCCAGTCAACTTTCATGCGGCACAACTCTTGAAAGATTGCTTTAGCCTTGAGCACGAAAGGGCTTGCGAATCCTAAAGGATCATAGATGGAACTGGTAGTGCTCAATACTCCTCTCTTTGTTACAGGCTTGTCCACTGACTTGACATTAAATGTGAAGCAATCTCGTTCTACATCCCAAAGGACGCCCAATGTTCGTTCAAATGGCAAATCCTCTTGGTCAATGTTTACCTCATGTAACGATTTTGCCCAATCATCAGCTGGTATTGATTTCATCACTTCCTTAGAATTGCTTAACCACTTGGTTAATCTAAAGCCTCCACAGGTGAGCAGTTCCCGGAGTTCCAAAGCAAGTTTAATGGCGGCCTCCTCTGTTGGCACTGACTTAAGGCAATCGTCGACAAAAATTTCGCTTCAACGTTTCCACTGTGTCGTCCGAGAAGTTTCCATGATTGTCCTCCGCCACTCGTTGCAAGGCAAAATTGGCAGCACTAGGACTCCAGACACCTCCAAACAGATGAGCCGTCATACGATAATGCTTAGGTGGTTTGTCTGGGTCGTTATCTTCCCACCACAGGAAGCGAAGCACATCTCTTTCATCAGATGGCACTCGGACTTGATAAAACATGCTCTCGATGTCCGCATTCAGAGCAATGGGTTCTTGCCTAAACTTGAGAAGAACTCCTAGTAGCTTATTGGTAAGGTCTGGGCCTTGGTGAACATGATCATTCAGTGAAGTACCTTGGTACCGTGCTGCACAATCGAAGACAATACGAACCTTCTCTGGCTTGCGTGGATGTAGCACTGGATGATGTGGCAGGTACCACACGCAACCATCTTCTCTGTTAATGTCAACGACCTCCTCTGCGTATCCTTTCAGCAAAGAGTCTCTTATACCTTCTGTATACTTCTGACGCAAACTCAGATCTTTCTTTAGCCTCTTTCCTAGAAGGTCTAATCGATGTTTGGCCATTGTGTAGTTATTAGGCAGTCGTGGTGGATGTTCTTTGAAAGGGATTGGTAGTGTGTAGTGACCATCTTCTTTGACTGATTGCTTGTTCCATAGATCCACAACCTTTTCATCGACTACCGACAATGAGTCATTGTTCACATGCACTGGATCATCCAGTTTCCAAAATCTTTCAACAGCTTGTTGTAGAGAGTGGTCAGCTTGAATGAAATTGGCAGAGACAGACGTTGAACCGTCAGCTACTGGTCCATGGAGTGTCCACCCCAGGCCAGTCAGAATTGCGTAAGGCTCACCTGACTCACCACAGCGTGTCTCACGAGGAGCAAGTATGTCTGGTTGGTCTAGACCTATCAGCAGGTGAACTTCATCGGCTAGATCAACATCAGGTAAACTGATTTCATCTGCAATTTCCCTCAGATGCGGCCACTGGAACACCTCATGCTGTGCGACTAGGTTGTCTAGACTTATGTTGAGGTGATCCCGGCAGAGCACTCCCTTCATCAGGTAAGAGGTCCTTTGTTGGGCATCTTCAACTTGTAGATCTACTGCTAGGGTGACTACATTGAGATTTTTGGTCTCCATGGTGTTCAGCTTAATGTTCATTTTACGTGAGTCTAGCTTAAGAGCATGAACTAGCTTCTTAGAAGCAAAGGTCCCATTAGACCACTGTCAAGCAAAGCAAAGACATTCATAGAGAATCGTTTGTGTCTGTCTGAAACCACTACAGGCAGAATTGGAAGTGCAATCTTCTTTTGACTGACTTCAATGCATTATGCATTTTCTGGTGGCATGTGCTTGAATGGCTTGTGGCGGGTCAACGGCTGGCTCATCTTCAGTAGCTTGATTAGTAGATTGGCTTTTGTCGTTATTAGAAGCTACAATAGCAGAGTGCAGCCAACTGTTGTGCCTTTTCCCACATCCAGGCACCTTACATACCCAGCTGCGAGTACAGACTGTGCTGTGATGACCTTTCATGAAACAGTTCAGGCAGAGTTGCTTTTGTTGAACAAAGGCGAAGCGCTCCTGAACAGACAGAGCTCTAAAGGATTGACACTGGTTCAGAAAGTGTCTGTCAGTGCACTTTGGACACTTAAATCCTGATGTTGTCTTTGGTGTGGACGATGTAGTGGATTCATTAGTAACTGACACTGTTGCGAACGTCTGCTTTTTCTTATTAAAACTTGACTTAGCATTTGATTTAGAACTCGCTGGAGAATTTCGACTGGCATGAGTAAGAAGATTCCCGAAGATAGGATCAGCTCTCTTAGCAGCTTCAGATTCAACAAGACTGACTATGTCATCCAACTTCGGCAAACGGCCAGACTTGATGATCTCGTAGTTTATTATGAGCCATCTTTTCTTTATGTCTTCAGGTAGCTTTTCTACAATTTGTAGCAAAGTGCGTCCACCATTCAGCTCTTCCTCGCACTTCATTGCCTTTAAAGTGTCTCTGCAGCTGCACAGAATGTCTGCAAAACTTTGCAACTGCTTGTTGTCTTTAATGTCTTTGTGATTGAGCACCTTGTCGACCCATGCTTGTGATATTGCATATGGATTGCCAAAACGTCTTTTCAGAATATCCATGGCTTCTGCATAACCCAGGCTAAAGTTGGGGTTGTACAAGCAGTGTGAGATAGCATCTCTAGCTTGGCCGACAGTGTACTGATGCAGTCGAGTGAGTTTCTCTTGATCTGGCACTGTCTCTTTATCAATCACAGAGCAGAACAATCTCATGAACTGCCAGTACTTTAAGGGTTCTCCATCGAACTTGATGATGTCAACAGGTGGTAAGTGCATGGAATCAATGTGTGACTGATACTGTTGCCTTGACAGCTCTAGTAGTTGACATAAAGAATTCTCATTTACTGCAGAGAGTGATGGACGAAAGTTAAGGGATGGGTTACCTGAGACAGGAGTTGAGAAATTTTTGTTTATTGTCGTTAATTCAGCCTTCTGTCGATTTTCCTCCATCTCAGCGTCTTTGAGTTCCAGTAAGCCTTTTAGTCCATCCATTTCAAATTCAGCTCGCTGAAGTTGTAGTTTAAACTCTGCACGCAGACGATCTTCTTGTTGAGCTAAAAGCACAGAGAACTCTTTATTTTCTTTCTGTCTTAGATTCTGTAGCTCTTGAAACTGCGTAGATAGTTGGTCTACAGGAGACATTTGCGGTTTACCAGCTTCATCAAGCATTTTTTGTTCCTCTTGGAAGTTTGATGCATCAGACGATTCCATTGATGGCTTAAAATCGTCAAGCCAGCTTAAAACTGTGTGCTGCAAGTCTTGCACATCCCGCAGGACTGACGTTAAATAGCCCTTAGAAGCATCAAGGTCATCATCATCTTCTAATGTTTTATGGTGCATGTCATGAATCTCATGAAACCGCCTAACAGCCTCATCCAAAGCAGCAAGTTTCATCTCTACCTCTTTGGGCTGATTACAGTTCATAGCGGTTGTAATCTGTGTCATCAAGCATGTCACAGCAGCCTTTGCACCTCCACGTTGACGCTTGAGACCCCTTTGTTGTTGATCTAGCGTAGAAATTTCTTCTGTTTCTTGATCCATGTTGTTATTAATTTTCTTTCTTCCTCGTGTTTGACTTTAATGTTACCCATGAAATGATAACATTAACTTGGAACTTGATTTTGTCCTTTATTCCACTAGTGCAGCACTCACACCGTACACATTTTGGTCGTTGTTGTTGTTGTTTACTTGTAGTTAGAATTTGCATACATATGCATACGTGCGGTCAAACTGTAAACACAAAACAGTTCACAATTAATATTCAGTAATGTTTCACATATTACATTTGCATTAAGCATTATCACGTGATATACGGATTTCTAGAACAGTCTCTCGTGTCACAGACTTGCTTAAACTTTGTGTACCAACTAAATGCAACATATCGCACGAATATTTAAACTAGTAACATAATAAACAACAAATGTCTACACAAACTGCAAACACAAGCGTATAATATTAACCGTTTAGGCGCTATGGCGCTTATCGCAAAAAACGATCTACATAGCAATACCTCAGAAACTATCAATACACTTAAACAACATAAGAATTACTCACCACGCTGGGAATATATAGTTTAAGTTATAGCTTAAATCTGGAATTGTTATAAAAGTTCAGCAAGCTTAAACAGGAGAACAACATGGATGAACAACTTTTCTCTATCAGTGTTTTTTTTTTTTTTTGCAATCCCATGGGCCCACTGAAATCACGTTCTTAAAGGGGCAGCACCCAACAATGCATCTCTGTTTAACTTCATTGAATACGAATCAATTTTGAGGCAAAAATAGCAACAGTAGTCAGTGATGGATTTAATTATTTTCAATAGAGTGATTTATCTATACCTTGGGCAAGCAAGGCCTTGCTATAGGATGTTTGAGTTTTGAAACTTATAGTACGTATAATGTGGCAGTGTTCAAGATTCATGTATTTACTGTGCCAAAATTCAATATCTGATGTTATGAATATAACCTCAAATATTAAGAAAATGTGGCTACCAGAGGAGCTTGTGGTGAAGACTGTCTGCTGTGCTTCCTTTTGAGACTGGTGTATTAAATGAAAAAGGTGTACACCGACATCAGTCTGTTTGCTTAACTTATTTGTCTGAGGTAATAATAGCTGTTTCAGTGAAAATTCTTTGACAGGCCACAGTTAATTCAATTGGGATTCATTTCAGACTTAAAGTAATACTTTTTTGTGTGGGGCAATGTGGGGGGGAGAGTGGGGGTGGGGGGCTATTCATACACATGTGAGCACAAATACAAACACACACACATACACACAAGCACACACACCCTCCCACCACAAACTCGAACGCAATCATGCACACATATATCTGCACTCATACAGTATGTATACATGCCTACACTTTTATATGACCTAATAAATAAATATAGACTGTAAGCATTGAAATAAATGATCAAATCTGAAGACTATTTAATATTTCTGTTCAATAAAACCATTCAAGTGTAAATTATATCATAATTTTAATAAAACATACAAATAAGGCAGAACCTATATATATAGGCCCATAGGCAGAATTATACTCTTTGGTGCTTGACGTCCACTGTAGTGGACCGATATATTTTCTGTCACAGAAAAAAATGTACAAGAAAAATATTGTTAAAATCTGGATGAATCTATTTCTGACATCCTATTCAACTGAAAAATATTTTTTGTACCTGTCTGGTTTTCTGAGAATAAAAGTGTTTAACACTTATTCCCAAGGTACATGGTGCATCCCCTTTTCCCGCCAACATCTTGAATATATTATGCAATATCTCAAAACCAAAAATGTTATAAAAATACAACAATTAAATGGAATTGTAGACAACACTTTGTGGGTTTGCCTTGGTCTGTACTGTATATTTATATATTATATATTTCATTATTTGCAATATTTGTTAACAAAAACAAATCAAAACAAACAATCAGCACCAGTATATATATACACACTTTTTTAAAAATTATTATAAATCACAAATAATGGCATAAATTTCATCTTACGAACTAAAAAAATAAACTATCTTTCAGTTATTTTTCAGAGTGTTGTTTACTAGATCAATAACTAGAAAGGCATGATGCATATTTTAAAAGCACAGAGCAACATTGACATTTCTCTGATGATTTCTACACAATAGATCTCAAAAGAACATTTTTCCCTTTTTTATTTCAGTTTTTGTTTCCTTTTATGATAAGAATGCTCACAGGGGAACGTTTTTGCAGTTGCTGCCAAACCTAATGGTTTTTGGCAGACATATTACTCTCTGCTGACCATTCTCATAAACTGCAACAAATATTGATCTTTGATTTCATTTCGTGCCCTTTAATGTGGTCTATCATAGTGTTTTGAAAAGCAATCTGCCAGTTCGGTTCCTAGAGGCATTACTAGTATTGGTAACACTTTTAAGGTGTCCTTGTTACACCTGTTACATGAACTTACTATTATAACAAATAAATTATGAATAATTACATGCAAGTAACCCTGAACCAAACCCTAATCCTAACCCTTCCCATATAGTAAGTGCATGTAGTTAATAATATTACTCAGTATTTAAATGTATAATTACACTTTAACAAGGACACCTTAAAATAAAGTGTAACCCTAGTATTTTAGATATATAATTAATGATTAGATTTTTGCACTAAATTAACATGCTTTAGTGCATTTAACAAAACAGGAAGAATGTTGTATTTCTGGATTAGAATTAAGTTCCGAACTAAGTTTCAAAAAGACAACAATAAGCTTATGAAAGGCATATTCAAAGAGCTTTGTCTCATCTACAATAAACAAATGTCACAAATGAGTTTTACTCAGTCAGTTGTTTGTGTGGTTCAGTATATTTATGTCTCTATTCAACCTCAATGTCTTAAAATATCTTATACCAGATATCTCATACCTCATAAACCTTTTTAGACAAAATAAATAGTATTCCTTTGACCTGAATCCATTGAGGAAGCAGCTAAAAGCACTAAATGGATGGAGCAGGCTGCTCTGATGGACTGCTTTGTAGTGTTTAAAAAGGGAAACAGTTACTATTGTTCAAAGGCCCATCATGCACAAATGGAGATGAACACCATTCAGACTCCCTTTAACAATGAATAAAGCCATGTTGACCTCACTCTAAATAATTTATAGCATTCTTTTATTAATGAAGTATTAATGACGTAGTCTGAGGAGCACTTTGTTAAACAGGTCATGTTAGCTTTTGTTCTGTTCCTAAAGAGGGCATGAAACGGAAATTGTGTCTTTTCTTCCCTATTGTGATGTAGGCTACATCTGAGTGAAATGGCATCTTGAATGAAGATTAAAGGGGGATTTATTGGATTGTTGTGGTTTGTAATTGCTGCCAGTGGTCAGTCAATCTGTGGCCAAACAATTTTGATTTCATGGTGAATGGGGCTTTAATGTTCTTTGAAAGAACTGCATTGCTTAAATACATAGGCAAAAGCATTGACTTCTCTGAGATTTTCTGAGGATAAGAGATCCTCAGAGAATACCCAAGCAGAAAGACTTACAGTTCATTTGTGGTGGGGAAACAAAGGTTCTTCTCAGCTTTAGATGGTCTACTCAGTGGGACACTGAACTGTCACTCTTGGCAAGCAGAAATTTCCAGCTGTTTTCAGAGAGCATCATCTGAGACCGAATGCTCTGACAAGGTCAGAGGAGAGGCCAATTCCATTTTAAAAATATTTTTTGCCGACAGCTTTGCTCTTGAGATGATGACGATAAAAATGATGTTGATGGGAGGGATGATTTCGAAAGTATTATCCCTTGGTGCATAACTCATCCTGCAGTGTTTGTGTGTGTTTTTTTTTTGTTTTTGTTTTTTTTGTAAAAGCATTGAGACTTTTAGGGTCTGAAGATGATAAAATGATAATAAAATGATTTACTTTGAAGAAGGGGGTTGTCATGGTTTTGTTGTCTGTGTTTTCTGTGCCCTAGTTTTCTCCTCATTTGTCTTGATTTGATTTGATTCACCTGCCCTTCATCAATTAAGTCATTACCTTCTGTGTATTTATACTCCCCTCTTGTCTCTGTTAGTTGTCCGGTCTCGTCAGTTTGTGGATGTGTAGTGTTTCCCTGTCATTTGAATTATTAAAAGATATTGAACTATTCTTCGTCATCTTTCCCGCCTGTGGATTAATGTACATGCCAATTCGTGACAGAAGACCGGACCAAGACCGAAGTATAGTGGCATTTTTGTTTGATTTTGTGTTCAGTGCAGCTGAATTCAGAGAATTCCCTTCTCCCTTGAGGACCACAAACAGGATTTTTTGGGCTTCGCACTCATTTCCCGGATAACTCCCTGATGACGTTTTATTACGTAGGAAGGCTAAATTATTAGGAATTCCCATTCCTTGTGGCAACCTTGCTGCATTTGTGAAGCGGGTGCTTGTGAACAATGATTCACCACTCATCGTCTTCAACGCTAGCGAGGGACTCACCAGCCCCACTCCCAAACCAGAGCCCAGCCAAACTTCCCCGAAAACAGCTAATGCCTGAGCCCACCATGACCAAAGTTCTGGAGGACGTAGCAGATTATTGCCCCGGAGCTCGAGCCCAAGAATGAGTCTGACTAGGTGTGTGAGCCGGCTATAACGCCCGTCACTGTGGGGATTCTCATGGAATACAAGGGCAAGGAGGAATCCCTGCTGCCGAGGGTGAGCTGCAGCTGGCCTCTGTAGGTTTACCTTCTTTTTGACCCTTTATTTTCCTCAGCTCTGCCCAGCCTTGTCAATCTGTCATCTTCGCTGGTTTCTCCCAGTCATGAATCTATTGAATTTTTACTGGTTCCATCCAGCCCTAAATCCTCTGTGTCTCCTCTGGTCCTGTCCAGTCCTGAGTCTGAACACCCCTGGATCCTCCACCAAGGTTTCCTCTATGGCTCCTCCCTCCTGCGACTCCTCCGCCGTGGGCCTTCATCTTGGCTGGTCTCTGGTGATTCACCAGCTGTCTGCTCCTGGTCTGGCCCACCATCCATCTCAACACACTGCTGGCTCCTTCCTCCATCGTCACTTCCCTGGTCCTGCCTGCTCCATCCTCCATCCCTTTGCCATCTCCTATCTTTTCTCTGCCGAATCTTGCCTTCCCTGTTGTCTCCAGTCACTGGTCACCATCCCTTCGACTCTTTGTCAGCACGAACACGTGCCTTCCTGGAGGGAGGCAATATGTCACCGTTTTGCTATGTCTGTCAAACATGTTTGATATTGATATTTACGATTTGAGTTCGGCGACGCTCCGTCTCGATCGGGAACAGATAAATAATTGTAATGTCACCACACAATAGAGGATTCTTGGACAAAAAATCGCTTGCGACCAGCTGCGAATCAGGCCACCCCCCCCGAACGATCGGGCAAATCGGGCTTCAAATCGGCCTTAAAATCCTCTAGAGTGCGGCCAGCCTTACTTACTGTTTAATGACTACTATTTGAACATACTTGCATACTGTTTTTTACATTTTATATAGTAGTTATATAGTATAAGTAGGCATATTCAGACACAGCATTGGTTTCTATTTCTGCTGTCTTGAACTTGGCAGGTACGTTCACTGATATCTTTTTGGTCCAAAATCTTGTTCCTCAAAGCTGTACAATGAATAGCCTACCATAAATCTTGTGACTAGCTGTGACTATGTCATGTTAAGCCACATTCCTGCTCTCATTGTTTACAAATTGCTTTTCATGGGAATCGTATCGTATTGCGCCTGATTAGGTCCTGATGAAATGGATTAACAACCCCACAATTATGATTTGTTTACATTTCCCACACTCCCACACCAGGAAGTTGGTGCCAACATCTGGCCAAGGAATGATGAATAAATATTTCTCATTCCAAATTCCATTATCAAATGGATTTCATTCCTTATATGAGGTCAGCTAAAAATAAAGCGTATTATTTTTGAGCAACAGTTCCCAAAACCATAAAAGAAAAAGGGCAAACACATTTAAGGTAATGTCACTGTTACTAAATAACTAAATAAATAGATTAACCTAGGTCTCTATGAAATATATATCCATATATACAATATCCATATCTGTGAATGTCCCAAGAACAGCTTGTGTCCAGACAGACTGTAGATCAAACACACGGAATCTCTCCCCTCTTAGAGGCCAGCAAGAGGAAAGAATGAAAGATACCGAGAGAAAGTCTTGACTGATGGAAAGTGAAGGATATAATTCATTAAAAAGACAGAATGTGAGAAAAAAGCAACCAGCCTCATTAGAGCGTGAGAATGAAATAGGACAGTATACAGCTTTGATGCAAATGAAGCAGCGAGAGTTGTGTAAACAGAAAGGCCGACCTTCTGAATGCCCACATTCATATCTGTGAAGCGACCATTAAGTCACAATAGATTTGCTCTCTGCTTTCGTGCTTCTGAATCTACACATAAGTTCATGCCACAGAGCATTAAGTAGTACAATTGTCTTTGCTGTGTTCATGTGCACAAGAGTCTTGCTTGTCACACTGCACTGTTGACGGACAGCCTGTAGCCAGTGATGCAGAAATGATCTCCTGCACACTAGAGACTTAGAGGTGAAAGCTATCAGAGAAATTTGCCAAAGTCATTAAATGTCAAATCTACTATCAATCCAGCTCATTATGTACACAATGATTGAACTGCAAGTGTGCTATACCTAGAACAGTAGTTCTTAACCAGGGGAGCAAAAGATACTTTAAAATAAGCTAAAACATCAAGATATATTTTTAAGTCACCACCTCAAGTTCTTTTTTCTTTTTCTTTTTTTTCTTTCGTTGATGAATCAGTATTCCCACTGTCTTGGTAAACCTGGATATATGAGGTATAGTTTACTTATAAAAGCATGATTAGACCTGAAGTTGTGTAAATTAATAAAGTACAAAAGAATCAGCTCTTAAAACTGAGATTTATATTTACTGTAAGTGTTCATTCTTGCAGATCAATACTTTTTTGTCCCCATATAGAACTGTCCTACTTCTCCTTAGATGTCTCCATGGTGTATGTCTTAATACATTAGATAAAAACTCTCGCTGTGTAAAGATAGAAATCATATCAAATAACCCTTTTTGTGAACTTTCTTCTCACTTTTATTAAGTTTGAAATCATTTTACTACTTTGGTTTGGATGATGATGGCATTAGAGTCTATTAATAGTCTATTAAGACTATTAAATGATTACCAATCAAAGTATTCTTTGTATTCAAAACATGTTTTTTTTTGAGTATTTCTTCATGAATTACATTAGATTAGAAATATTAATCGAGTAGAAAATTATAGCATCCAAGAGACATACAAATTATGATGTAAAAGCAACTGTGCAAACATCAGAAACATTCCATAATATTATGAATGCAGAAAGAAAATGTGTCAGAAAAAGCTGTGCCACTCAGCAACAACATTGCACTGTATGTCAATCTTGTTAGATTCCATGCTGTTCATTTTCTTGCCATTGTGGAAATGTAACTGCTAACATTTAATAAAGTCGGCATGAAATAAATATTCACCCTCCCTACTGTCTAAATGCATGTTATAGATCTTATTGTGAATGATTCATCCATGCATGTTTCTTTGTTTTTTAATGTATTTAATTTTTTATCAAAATGTCAGTGAAAATGACCAACCAGAACTCTCCAATCACTGAATCGGTATAAACTTTGCCCATTCAGTCTTGCATTCATCTGCCTCTATTGTTAAGTGCAACACCCACATCTCAACATCCAATCAAAAGCCAAAGCATAAAACCAAGCCCCTGCACTACATTTTTCACCATGATTTCAAGTGTCTGAGTCTAGAACACACTTTCATGTAAAAAAAAAAAAAAATCTATTCAGATTTAAAGAACTGGTCATGGTTTTCTTTAGCTACCATCAAGATCATTAAAAAGCAACTAAATCCATCCGCTGTTTGAGCTGTAGTAATAAACAAAGAGGATAATAAACAAAGACTTTTGATATACTAGAATTCATAAGTGAACATGCATTTTACCTCAATGATAGAATTGAAGCTTCCATCCCTGTTTTCCCCCTGAAATAGTAAATATGAGTAAATAGAGCTAGGTTATAGGGATGGTTCAGACAGTAATGGTATTGGAGAGACGTGCCATCCAGCACAGGCACAGTGAATTCTGGGCACGCAACCCACTTGGGCTCTTGGACAAATGGATGAACTGGCAAGACATTCTGTCAGGGCCATTCTTTCAAAGAGCTGTCAAAGCCCATTGATGTGATGCCTCTAAACCCAGTAGGTCGAGCCATGTCTCACCTCAGCCTTCTGTGCAGGTAAGGAGCGTATGTCTGTCTGCAGGATGCCTGCTTTCAACATTATTACCGATTATGTTATTCTTGGTGCTTCTCCAATTTCACATAACATCCTTCTCATTCTGATCACTTATTTTACTTTGAAGGAGATTATGGTTTTTGGTGCCATTGGTTACTAATGACCATTGCATTAAATTATGCTGAGAAGTGATTTAAAGTGGGAGAACGGTATAGTGCTTTAATGCCATGAGAAATATAAACTTTTAAATTTGGTTAACTTCTTCGTGGGCATAACCTGATATTCTCATATTTCTCATGTGATCACAAGTGCTTCATATTACACGGCAGTGTTTCCTGCAGCGGAAGTGAAAACAACACAACCTGTGTAGTCTGATTCACATCCAAATGATTCCTATGAATCGGTTTGTTTAAAGAATTGTAGAAAAAGATTCAGGAATAAACCGTTTCAGTCAGTTAAATCAATCTCCTTCACTGAATGAATAATTTTGATTCACTTACTGAATTTATTGACTGTTGTCTTCTTATATGGTAATGTAATAAAATTGATATAGACCTACCAATGTAATAATATGACAGGGAAAATACAAAAACAAGAAGTAAAAGAGAACAAATGGGTTCTTCGCATTATGTTAATATCCCATTGAATGTCTGAGGTAAAACAGCTGCACATATTTTTTGAAAATGTATGTTTTCTAAAACAGTTCTAAAGTATACACAGTTCAACAACAAATGCAAAGACTAGTTTCCAAAAGAAAGAATATTTGCATTTTCTGCCTGTATCGTTCATTGTTCAGTGCTATAAAAAGAGCACACATATGTAAAAATCATGAAAATGTGTATCATATGTAAATGCCACGAAAAGCAGACAGCAACACATTAATTCTATGCTAATTTCTCAATGTGTTTTCTCTCTCTGGGGGACTGGGTGTGCAGGAAGTCCTCACAGCTGCTACATCATTTGATACAATATTCCTGTGAAGTAATGCCAGGATGAACAAGGAACTGACTATTACTAATAAAGCCTACAGATTTTCTCTTCTTTTTCTGTATTATCTCATTATACAACAACCAAAGAAAAATAAGCCTTGTCTAAATCTCTGAATGAGGTTTGCATAAGAAATGTCTGTTCAGAAAAATGATGCTGTGCTACATTTTTACATAATTTATACGAATTACAATAGAAATTTGTTGCAGAGTATCACAAAACAATATTGACATGCATAACATAATATAATAATAACATGCAGACTAATCATTTTCTCAATTCGTTTATCCTGGATCAATTCCATGCAATCCATGCAAGCCAAACCTAAACACTAATGGAAATGTAAAGCAATTGGAATGGTTTGTTTTGGTCTTCACATGCCTCTAAAAGTAAATTGGACTTAGCCAATTGTATTTCAGCTTTTTGGGGAAAAAAATAAAATCTAAAATATTTAGCTACCAGTTATTAGAAATGCACTACTTGTATTCATGTTGGTTCCATGTATTGTAATTTCGAAAAACCTTTCTACCATTTTCAAGAAAATGTTGACCTGAAATGTCATCTGGTGTAACCATCAACACTGTAAAAAAAAAAAAAAGTTGAGCCAACTTAAAATTTTAAGGCAACCAGCTTCAGCAGATTTTTGAGTTTTCTCAACTTGTCATTTTAAGTTTATACAACAAAAAATTGAGAATCTCCCACAAAAATAAGTTGAGCAAATTAAAAAATCTGCTGAAGCTGGTAAAAATTTTTTTTTTTTTTTTTTACAGTGAAGTACAAAGTAATAACATATTATAATAACATATAGCATGTGAAAGTACACATTTTAAATATATATATATATATATATATATATATATATATACACACACACATTTTTTGCATGGCTGCCACACTGACAATTTACAGCAAGAGCAGAACTAAATATGCCATACCTTTTCAAGGTTAAATAGTCTGTTATTTTAAGAGACTCATTGACTTTGACACGCATTGCATTTTGTGTGGCCTATTTTATGGAATAAATACATAGTTCTAGGCAAAAAAAAAAAAAAACCTTTCATAAGCTTTTGTCCAAGACTGGTTCATGTAACCTATACATTTTATCAGTATGTGAGTTCCCTGGGAATTTAACCCATTACTTGAGTTGCTAACTCTATACAAACTGAGTTAGAGTTTGTCTCTGAAGGTAGAAGACTGCTGGTGCTGGTGTTATTCAACATGTCACTTTTTTATTTATTCTCTATTACACTCACAGGCAAAATAAAAAGCAGGACTAAGGGAACAAAGTTTGTTTTGCCATGATACTGTGCACAAACGAATGAATAATGCATGAAAGTCCTAAATAGCCATACTAATCCATCATTAAATGTCAAAGTCTTGCCATTTGTCAAAGTAACACCATCGCCTGCTGAATTTGTACAAGTCAGCAACATATTTTTTCCAAGATGTCTCAAATGTGAAACTGTGAAGCATGAATAGCTGGCAGAATTAATAAGACTGATGATAATGTCCTCAGGAGAATCATTCTTAATGGATTTCAGTTGAGACAGAAAAAGTCATTATATCTAAAAATTAAAACTGTCATCTTCTATGTGCTCTATAGTACCAAATTTACCATGAACACAACGCCAAAGACCAGGGCAGAGACAGTGCGCTGTTTTGTTTCACATTTCTGTCCTGGGAGTTAAGTAGATAATATAATAGATACGTGAATAGAAGACAACTCTTCTCATTCCCATCTAACTCCCACTGCCGTCTCAGGGGACATACAACATTCAACATTCAAGTCTTATGTGGCTTGTGTAGCTTTAGCCTGATTTGAATTATAATGAAAATGCATACAGACTAGAAGTTAACCTTTTAGAACGGCTTCAGCACTTCTGACAATAACACAGTGATGCAGTTTAATCATTGGTTTCGCATATTAAACCTGGTATATTACCATAAAATTACCAGATGGACTTTTCTGGTAAACGCTTAAATATTCTGTTCACACAATCAATGCTGTTCAGTCTATTTAGCATTAAGATATCATTCTTCAGTACCAAAATACCAGTAGACTCTGATGTCTTTAAACGCTGAATTGTTTTTTCATCTTTCCAAATGAGAAGAAGCAGTTTAGGATGTGTTCACACTTAGTTTGGTTCTAGTTCTTTTGATCCAGACCAAAAAAGAAAATGATACATTTAGTCGGTTCACATTTACAGGATTGGGAAAGGGCCACGAACCGGGACTCGAACTCAGGTCGCCCAAAGCGCAAGGGCACTATATGTCAGCGTCCTGGCCACTTTGTAGTGAACAGCAATGTAGTGAACTACAATGGGTTTTGTTTCATTTCTATATCTTTGGTCCATATTGTGTTCATATTTCAGTTGACCGCAGCATAGTTGATTTCCTCTGTCCACTTGTTTTAAAATGCATAAACTACACCGCAATGTGGTTAAACATGTTTGGTTAAATATCAGTGGAAGTTCAGTGGTTTCATGCTCTCAATATTCACACAACATGCATATTGTGGTTGGCACAAACCATGTTTATTCTCGATGATTATTTAACAATTTTGCAGTTTTGTTCTTGTTTTTTTTTTTTTAACATGAGGACATGTCACGGTCAAGCACCTTCTCTTTTGGCATCTGGCTAGTTTGACTAGCTTTTAACAGTTTGATTAAACACTTGACGTTTGACAAGAACTACAAAGGATATGGGAAGCTATTTCTCCTTGCTTTAAAATGTTTATAAACCTATTAATTTTTGCCATTCCTTTTATGCACAATAAATGTTACTACTTGCATTCAGCACTGTTTTTTCCTTGCTATCTGCGATCAGATTCAGATTCAGCTGAGAGTCACTTGAGATTTTGTTGCTTTATCATTCAGTAATACAGAGGATATGTCCATCTTTGCTGTTTTCAAGCAGCTGGGCGGGTTCAGTCTCTTCATTAATAGGCATATGAATTAGTTCTTCTTCTCATCCTAAAATCACTATACATGGATGGAAATGTCAATTTCAGACTTTCAATTGGTCTGGCACCACTGAGGATGTTTATTATGATGCACGGTTTCCCATTTGACAGATGATTTGTTGAGCCTGGGTTTTCTCCAGAACTTCTCCATCGGGAGATGACTTATCATTTCATGCAAGAGAACACAAGGGATAGATTTCTTTTGTTGCTGCCGAACTGCGATGTTAATGAAAGCAGTCCTCTAACACTAAACACTGTTGCTTGTTTTGACAAGAGACTGAAATAATGTTGACGCCAAGTATTCTTAGCCTGTTGTTATCTAGGGTATCCATGTAAGACGGCAGCCACAATCAATAAAGTTCAGATGTGCCAACATAAGTGATGATGTGATTCGCATTTAGTACTTGAATTCCGATGGTTTTGGCACCATTTTAGACAGATTTCATCAAGCTGAAGTGTAAATAAACGGTAGAATATTTACTGGCTGCGCAAGGAGAACAGTACCATATGGTACGAGCTTTTTCCAGAGATCTCATCTGTACCTGACTCTGTTTTTGGGCAGAACTGTTCACACCTTATACTTTGGAATCCTTTCATATTTGTCATTACTACAAACTTTCTATAATCCACCCAGAGGAAATATATGCTGTTATAATACACATTTAACGGCTGCTTTGATGGTGCATCGAAACTCTACTTAAATGAAAAGTGCAACAGGAAAATAAACGATGCATTTTTTTCTAGTAAGCAAAGGATGTTTTCTTTGCCAGAGAGATTTGGATCCGAGGAAATGGACCTCCAACTTCACTGAAGTTTTACAGAACACAGCTGGCAACTTGCTTTAAACAAACTTCAGATGTCAGTGATGAATCAAAGCAAAAATATTAACACCAAAACCCTTTATGCAGTTAGTTTTGCAACCAAACTCTAATTGGTTTAATTAGACATTAGTTTCTAAAGACTTAACTTGAGGTAAAATTGCATTTTTTTAAAAAATGCCACACTCATAAACAGTAAGACCCAGCCTGGTAGGAATCTGGGATGGTTCAGACTCAGAGGCAACAGTCTAGTAGAGGTCTGCAAGCTCGTCGGGACCCGCTCATTTAGCTTCTCTCCTTTAATTGTGCCCATAAACGCGCAGAGCACACATGGCGACTGTATGAAATACTGATTATATTATAAATAGGCCTATTACACATCGCCTACGCAATATGCAACGCATATTCGCACGCGTTAGCATACAGGTGGCAGTTGACCATGCAGAGCATCAGGGAGAATTTGGAGCGTGGTTAGGCCTACTAAAAGTTCCCAATGCTTCGGGAAAAGCTGCATTTTGGATCATCCATGCATTTGATGATTATTCTGACTCGCCGTCTCCTCATTGGATGCACCTTTAGAGTTTTCAGAAACGCTCCTGCTCAAAACCGAGACTGCTTTTATTTCTTTAATTTAAAAAAGCATGTTTTGTTGATATTTTGAGTGCACACAAATAAAAGTAGACCCTTTACAGTTCCGAACAATACAGCCTATTACTCCTACCTTTATGAGCAAAAATGACGCGTATTTTGAAATGTTTCCAATGCAAGTGATCGCTCTGGCGCGTCCATGTAAAGCGCGCTTCAGCTTCCACTCTCCGCACAAACGACTGGATATGCGTCAGTGCACATTTATTTAGGTTATTTAAACTAACATTGTGGAGCTGTTTTATAACTGTAGATTTAATTTTAGTCAAGTCGTGATGATTTGAGAAGGCTAAATTTATCAAACATAGCCTACATGATCAACTCAGTCTGCCGCTGGTTAAAACTTACATTTAACGAATAAAAAAAAAATATGCTC
This sequence comes from Onychostoma macrolepis, assembly GCF_012432095.1. NCBI lineage: Eukaryota > Metazoa > Chordata > Actinopteri > Cypriniformes > Cyprinidae > Onychostoma > Onychostoma macrolepis. The sequence continues at coordinate 23,699,743 of NC_081165.1, read as the reverse complement.
CAAACGTTTTTCTAAATTAACTTAATGAATTAACGAAATTTACAAAAATACAATAAAATAATATAATTTAAATTAAATACAATCACTTTGCCATTTCATACAAAACTGATCTATTTTAATAGCTGAAACAGTAGTATAAGCTGTTTTGGGAGAAAGGGGAAAAAAGACGGGCTCGGGCCGGTAATTCTGATAAGCTGTCGGACACAGGCCAGACGCTCAGGCCCTAGCCAGGCCCATGCAGGGCTCTACAGTCTAGCTGTAATGTAAACAGCCTGTGAATGGTGTAGGTTTGGTCTCTGCTTTATTGCAGGAATGTGCTTTTAGCACTATAGGGTTTAACCAACACGATCACAGCTGGCACCTAATTAACATTTTGGCAAATTAGTGGCACATTTGTATGATCTCATTTGTATGTTTTCCTATTATCTGCTCCCACGCCAGTGACTGTATGTTTAGGAGTCACACTTACATTTTTCTAAAAATCATATGTTTTCATACAAATTCATATAAAATCACCATCTCATAAAACAGCTACTTTTCTCTGTGGAATCGGGTTGGGATTAATATGACATTCCCTGCTGCAGTAAATCATTGAGATTTCTATAGTGGAGTGCGCTGAAATGAGTTTTGCACAAAGGTTTCACAGCTTTCCAGACTTAAAGATCTTAGCTGTTATTTGAGTACTTTTTTTTTTTTTACTTAGAGGGATAATTTACCCAAAACTGAAAATTCTGTGATTATTTACTCAACCTCATATCATTCCAAACCCATAAGGATTTTACTTATCTTCAAAACACAAATGAAGATATTTTTAAGGAAACCTAAGGGGTGTCTGTTTCTCTATTGAAAGTCAATTCCACCAAACCTTTCAAGCATCAGAAAGTTCATAAAAAAGTATTCCATTTGAACTGATCTGTTCAATCAATCAAGTTTAATCAGTGCAGTTATATTATATTATATTATACTTAACGGAAAGTCTATTTTTAGATTTTTTTTGCATCATATTTATATTTTAATTTTATAATTTTTCCTAATTTTCATTATCATCAATCAATCCAAGAGAAAATCTATTCTCTTGACAGCATTATTTTTACAGTTTTTCTGAAGCATTAATACATTTCATAAAGTTTGCAACAGTTCGGCAGCCAGTTCTGCAGAATACAGCCAATTCTGAAGGCTGCAATTAGACATTTTGCAATGTGATGTGGTTTAGAAATGTAGAAATCTCACAGAGGAAGCAAGAAAGTTCATTTCTACATCTAAAATATAGAAAATGTAATATATCTCATTGCACGTACCCATCTATTTTTGATGACTTAAAAAAGCTGTCATTACCTGCCCATATTCTACGTGTGTGTGATCTCTTCTTTGCAGGTCATTAGCTGCATCCTGTGTGGAGAAAAACAAACAGTGACAAGTGACAAGACCTCTCCACATCATCACTCAGCGGGTCACTGGATAGATCCTGTAACCTGGTGAGGCGGTCAGGACCATCACAGCATTCAGTGGTGAGAATTAGTAGAGAGACATTCAAGCACTGTGTTCAAAAACCGCTTAAATATGGCAGAAATAGCAAACAGGAGCTAACTAAAAATGAAAATTCTGTCATCATTTTCTCAACCTCACGTAATTTCAAACCTGTAAGATTTACACAAAAGGAGATGTTTGGAAGAATTTACTGGTCACTCTTTTCTGTGCAACTGCAACTGGAGTTTAATTCAATGGTAATGAATATTCAGGAGCAGTGAATAACCTAAATTTCAGATTATTTAAGCTTGACAGCTCCAGTACCCGTTTACTGTATTTAAAATGGAAAAACATTTGGCCATTTTCTTCAGAATTCAGCGTCTGTGTTGCATGGAAAATAGAAAACTTGAAAGAAACAGATTCGAAAAGGATTCAAATGAGGTTGAGCTGAATAAATAACTTCTCTTTGATTCTGGTTTCTGTTTGATTCAAAGAATAAATTCGTAAAACAGGCTTTTTTTTTCACAAATGCCAGGAATTTCTTCAAAAACAAGCCTACAGGCTTATCTCAACCTCCCACATTCAAAACTCTTACCGTATGATTTACAAACCCAGAATCCAGATATCTTATCTGAAGAATTATAGTTACTTTATCAATTCATTCTGCACCGATGAATTACATCTAGCACAATTAGTAAAGGCAATGACAAGCAGCATACGGATTGCTATCAATAGAGCTACTTGTTTGTAATAAACTGCTTGTTTCAATACTCTGTGGCTTAGTACAGCTCAGCAGTATTGAAAAATTGATTATAGCATAAATAATGGCTGACAAATAGACTGAACTGAGCTTTTGTGAAGGAAAGAAGAAATACTCCCGCATGCTCCTCTTAAGAGTCAATTACAAAACATACAATCATTTTATCTGCTTCCAATCCTAGAATGTGTAATTTTCAAAGATAATATTAGAATAGTTGTTTATATCCCAGCCTAATATGCAAAAACTATTAACAGATTCCCCTCCACCCAAAAAAATAAAAAATAAAAAATGCTGTTTGTTTCACTCAACCAATGGCATGAGTTTGAGGAGGGACTAAGTGTGTTCAGGAAACCTGTTTGAAAACAGTCACTAATGGCGCAGAAATTACACACTTAACCGATAATTGTTCAACAAATATGTCTTAAATACAGTAGCACTTGTGAATAGCGAACTAATGAATGAAAGTTCAGTGTCATAGGCAGGGCTCTGAACCGGGTTCAAGGAACGAAAATGAAAACCGGAAACGAACGAAATTTTAACTGGAACAGAACCGGAAACAGAAACGATGGATTCAATAGATCTTATGCACCTGCAGCTCTTCTGTGAACGGAGAAAACAGAATAAAACTGTAGGCTTACATAAAAAGGAATATATATGCCTATACACTAAATATATTTCACTTAGCCTAAATCATTGACAAATTAACGAAACGAAAAAACAAAAATTATGAATTAGGCCTACCGTTCATTGTGACGCGTTCCAAAGTTATCTAAAAGGAAATGGCAGAAATTAGTTTTATTTATTTTGCAAAAGCTTTACAGTTTTATTTATTTTACAGCTTTATTTGTTTTGCAAAAGCTTGACAGTTTTGAATGATATCTTGCATCTGTATAACCAACCAGCGTTCGCGCTGGCGCCTCACGCGCACAAAGACACAACATATTTTTGCGACATTGCAGCCAGTTAAAGAAACATATAAAAGGTTAAAGTGCTCCGTTGTCCAATCTGTTGTTCCGCGTGACCACCGCCTCACTGTGCTGATATAGGCTAGCTAGCCGATGTGAAGGATAATGTTTTATGTCGATGAAAGTACAAAGCCTATAATAAATAATATTTTAGCATTAGATACATCGCGAATATGGAAACATTTGGATTCGTGCCGAATGAGAGAGGTAGGCATCAGTTTCACCGTGTAATTTGTTTTTGGATTGACGTTTTTATAGCCTATATCCTTAAGTTTAGAGGATTTGTTGTGGAGAGAAACTATTACCTGTGTTTATAATGTTTGTAAACATTTTGATTTACTGGCATTTTAGCCTACATCATTTCTAAATGTAATAGCCTAATAAAATGCGACGCGACTTAGCCTGTTTTTTGTTTTTTTTTTTTTTTCTCAAAACGCAATTTTAAGTAGCGGTTTTTTTTTAACAATGCAGCAAACATTTTTAATTATCTGTAAAAAAAAAATGTCTTCAAAGCATTAATAGATTTTTATATTTTGTTTAGTAGACTACATTTAGGCAAATCTAGAGAAGATGATGCTGGCTGTGACGCAGCGGGTTAAGATACTATCTCTTCCTGTTTTTTTTTTTTTTCTTTCTTTTTCTTTTTGTGTAAAGAAAACACTATACTTTATTATTATTATTATTATTATTATTATAGGCAAAGACAATTAAAAAAAAAAAACGTTATTAACCGTTATTTTTTCTACTCGAACCGGTTTCGGAACGGTAATAATACAGAGGAACGCAGGAACAGAAACGTTAAAATATCGATTCTGCTCGGAGTGAACCGATTGACTTTTTTTTTTCGTTTTCAAGCCCTGGTCATAGATTATAAATAACATAGCGTGACAGAAGATATGATTTGTGAAAGTAATACAATCAGAGGCTCTATAAAAATAAGATTAATATCGTCCGGCCCTTATTATAATTAAAACTGCCCAATGACTGATGGCAGTCATTTGTGCTGTAGGAACCCTCCTGTATCTGAAATATGCTACTCAAGTTGGCCACATCTAGTAAAATACAAAACAGGAGTAAAATTCAATAAATGTATTATTATTATTATTATTAAATTAAGATTACTACTTAGTACTTTAGATGTAGAATACAAATTAAAATGAATTTACTCAAATAAGACATTTTACAGAAAGTCCAAGCTGCTCTTTTCAAATGTACTATTCTTACACTTTTTATGGTGCTTGTTATTTCAGAGAGAGTCCCTATATTCATTGAACAACATGAACATTCTTCAGAATTCCTCCTTTTTTGCCAACAAACAAGAGGGTGAGTAAAAGATGACAAAATCAGCCTTAATGATTCAATATTGAAATGCACAAATATAAAAGATTTTTGTGTCCCTCAGCATTCAGCTGGCCTGGGAGCTCAGAGGGTAATGAATTCAGCAGAAGCTCTGACCTTAGAATAAACCAGCTACGCTTGCCGTAGGAAATGTGACTGTGGAAAAGGTCTAAAGTAAACTGCCACAAGCTGCCTTTATTAAACAAAGTCTGTTCACTGTGTGATTTTGATATCTTGGCCTGACAGGATGATGTGAGATAACCATCAGCCCAAGCGGTCCATCCATGCAAACACTGAAACAAAAAGATCCCTGCTGAGATCTGTTCAGTCTGCAGGACCTTTGCCTTGTGCCTTTAGTCATTCCTGACTGAATTCTACATTTACACATTTTATTTAGCTAACACAAATGTATCTCAATATCTTGGTTGGTGGAATTTATCAACATATATATGTTGTTTTGTTTTTGTTTTTTATAGAAAACTATTTTACATCATTTACATAAACCCTAAAACACAACATAATTAAGAGCAAAATTTAAGATACAGGTAAAACACCTGTAAAACATCCATATGAAAAATTCCTTCATATTAATAAAGTAAACTGTACTCTATGTTTACGGGTCTTTATATATATATATATATATATATATATATATATAAACAGTCATGGCCAAAAATATCGGCACCCTTGGTAAATATGATCAAAGAAGGCTGTGAAAATGTACCTGCATTGTTAATCCTTTTGATCTTTTATTTTAAAAATTCACAAAAATCGAACCTTCCGTTGGATAATAAGAATTTAAAATGGGGGGAAATATTATGAAATAAATGTTTTTGTCTAATACACATTGGCCTTTTATTCAATACTTTCTGAAACCTCCATTTGCCAGTTTAACAGCTCTGAGTTTTCTCCTATAATGCCTGATGAGGTTAGAGAACACCTGACAAGAGATCAGAGACCATTCCTTCATCCAGAATCACTCCAGACCCTTTAGATTCCCAGCTCCATGTTGGTGCTTCTTCTCTTCAGTTCACCACTCATTTTCTATAGGGTTCAGGTCAGAGGACTGGAATGGCCAGCAGAAGCTTGGTTTTGTGCTCAGTGACCCATTTTTGTGTTGTTTTTGAGGTTTGTGTTTGGATTATTGTATGGTTGGAAGATCCAAACATGGACCATTATAAGATTTCTAACAGAGTCAGTCACTTATTGATTTTTTATCTGTTGGTATTTAATAGAATCCATGATGCCATGTGTCTAAACAAGATGTCCAGGACCTCCAGCAGAAATATAGGCCCACAACATCAAAAATACAGCAGTATATTTCATTGTACACATGGGTACTTTTTATCCCTGTGTTCACCAAACCCATCTTGAGTGTTTGCTGCTAAAAAGCTCATTTTTTAGTTTCATCTGACCATAGAAGCCAGTCCCATTTGAAGTTCCAGTCGTGTCTGATAACTGAATATGCTGGAGTTTGTTTTTGGATGAGCGAGGAGAATTTTTCTTGAAACCCTCCCAAACAACATGTGGTGATGGAGGTGCTGTTTGACAATTTTAAGGTTTTCTGACCCCGAGATTCAACTATTTTCTGCAATTCTCCAGCTGTGGTCCTTGGAGAGTCTTTAGCCACTCAAACTCTCCTTCTCACCGTGCATTAGGACGATATAGACACACATCCTCTTCCAGGCAGTTTCGTAACATTTTATGTTGATTGGAAATTCTTAATTATTGCCCTGATGGTGGAAATGGGAATTTTCACTGCTCTAGCTCTTTTCTTAAAGCCACTTCACTAATTTGTGAAGCTCAATTATCTTTTGCTGCACATCAGAAATATATTCTTTGTTTTTTCTCATTGTGATGGATGATTAAGGGAATTTGGGCTTTGTTTTCCCTCCTATTTATATTTCTGTGAAACAGGAAGCCATGGCTGGATAATTTAGTGTTCATAATCACCCTGGAGTGCTCAAAATTGTGAATATGAATGGGAATATACTTCAGAGATATTTTACTCATAAGAATTCCTAGGGGTGTATTTGAGAAAACATTTATTTCATAATGATATTTCCCACCATTTTAAATTCTTATTATCCAATGAAAGATTAGATTTTTGTGATTTTTTTAAAATAAAAGATCAAAAGGATTAACAATGCAGATTAATTTTCACAGCTTTCTTTGATCATATTTACCAAGGGTGACGATATTTTTGGCTATGACTGTATGTATATATATATATATATATATATATACATATATATATATATATATACATACATATATATATATATATATATATATATATATATATATATATATATATATGTTTACAGTTTATATGAACTGTTTAAGTATTTACTCTGTTACTCTAGGGATAGTTTACCCAAAATGAAAATTATCTTATTAATTATTGAAATTCTGTCATTCCAAACCTGCATGACTTTCTTTCATTTCTTTCATCAACACAAAAGGTAATTATGAAGAATATCCTGGTTGTTCTGTTTAATAAAATGAAAGAAAATAAGGAGGAAAAAGGCATGTAAAGGCACCATAACGGTGTCATGGAGGTTCTATAGCCATATGATAACTTCACAACACAGGTAAAGAAGATAATTCCGCAAATAGATGCAATTACAGGTTCAAACAGAGATGGCGAAAAAGAGGCAAAACATATGGACAGCAGCTCTGAATTGGATCTTTTTGGAATCGTTTGATCCATTATAATTTTTTATGATAACTTTATTTATTTATTTTTGTTATTTTAGTGCTAGACTAGCTGTGGTTTTTGGGCTGACTGTGCCTTTAAGTACAATTCTGGGAAACTTTTACTTTTACATTCCAAAGTGTAATTGACTCCATTCCAGGAAACATTTAATAAATAGATAACATCAAATGAAAACAGGCTCAATATGCAAGCCAATCTTGTGCAAGTAAGATTAATAAGACTAAAGTTAACCGAAATTAAACGTGTAACTTAATCTAAACCACAGTAATGCGCTCATTTGAACTTAACATGGGCGTGTTGAATGGGTTTTTGCTTGTGTAAACATTTGCAGTTGTCCCGTGAAGTAAAAAGACGACATTAAACGTGACTAACAACACGCCACGGTGAAATGTTGGTCTTTTCAAACGGGGCGGATTAATGTTACACGGCGTTTCTAGTCTAGTGAACGCGCTTCGGAAGAGAAGTTCATCATTCCGAACGAAAATGAACAACTGAATCATTTCACACGGCCATTCAAAGCGTCTCAGTCAGTTCCCTAGGTAGTGAATCACTAGATAGTGCACACCAGTCACTGCACTGGGGAAGACCGTGGCTTAGAAAACACTGGGACAACTGAACAATCAATTTGCGAAACCTCACCACTGGTATTTATCAACAACAGGCAGGACCGTTATATTTTGATATTATTTTTATGCTATTTGAGGTAACCCTATCAAAGACTACCCAAGACGTGTCACTGGTATAGTTTTGAATGGGGAAAAATGCAACCCTCCAAATATGGCCGCTCAATCGCAGGAAGCCCCGCCTTCTGAATGAAAGAGCCAATCACTAATCGGTAAAGTCAACGTGTCACTGCAGCTGCCGTTAGAAGTCCCGGTTGCTATAGAAACAGTCAGCGTTTTGAGACGTGTGCTTAGAACTGCGCATGCGCACTGGCTGATCTAGCCTGAAAAATAAGCTTTTTATAACGTTATTTGAACAAAAGAAACAACATTTATGATACAGTTGTTGTCAGATTTCTTTGGTGATTTCAAATATGAAATTTAATCGCAAGCTTAGTGAACAGTTTTGGAGAATTTGATATTTCCCCATTCAAAGAGATAGAAGCTTGACTTGGATGCCCGAGAGGCGTTTCAAAGATGGCCGCCGAGTGACATGACTTGTCTTAAAGATACTTTGGCCCTATAATATGAAATGTACATGTTCTATTACAAATCCAGTCAGCGTTAATGCTCCCTGTTGTGCAATGGATTGTGGAATGGATTTGTGCCAAAAAAAAAAAAAAAAGGTTCTGTTTCATCACACATTTAATTAACTGATATTGATACATTGTAAATGATTTAAAAGGCATCATTTAATTTTTTTGAACTTAAAATTTAATTTTCTTTCTCCATCAGGGTGTGGCCAAAGGTTTCATTGGTGCTTTGTCATCATTGCAAGATTTCAGATGCAACCCAGTCAGTTCTTCCAAGGCACCAAACACACGTGACCAGACTGCTCCACTGCAACTACATACTGTGTGTGTACTTTCAAGACTAGGAGTTTATTGTTTTCATCCCAGGTAATATGTGTAAATGTTTAAGAGTTTTTACTACAATTATTATGTGCTTTACTGTTCTCAGTGGCATCTACACTAATATTAGTCTGTTTCATTCTTATTCCGAGGTGAATGTAGCCACCCAGATCCAGTCCATATCCAGACCAGAGAGTGGATCAGCACCTAAAGACAACCTCGACAGCCCTGAATGTCAGCGGAGATCATGACAGCTAGATGAGCTCCAGAGACAGATCCCCTCCGAAGACCTCATTGGCCATCGGGACAAGACCACGAGAACCAGACAAGTCCTCTGCTCAATCTGACCTGTGTTGCAGCCTAGAATTAAACCACTCCATGCTGGCTTCGTATGGCCAGAGGAGAACTGCAAAATTTCCGACTGTGCCTGGTTGCTCCCAAGATTTTCTACTCAATTTCTGTCGCCGATGGATTTTTGGGTCCCTACCGCTGTCGCCTTTGGCTTGCTTTTTGGTTACGCTTGGCTGATTGCACAGACATTATTGGAAGAGAGCTGAACTGGATGATGTCAACACTGAATCACCAATGAACTGACTTTAACTGAAAAAATGACTTGTTAATGTCCTCTTGCATTATTGACCAATTATTTTCCTGTTTGACTCTGTAAAGCTACTTTGACACAATCAGTATTGTATAAAGCGCTATGTAAATAAAGGTGACTTGATTTGATTTTATATACTGTAACACTTACATGTATGTACTATAACACCTGATTCATTTTTTTTTTTTTTTTTTACTTCTGCCTCATTTTAAAGATGTAATTGTGAACAGTAATAATATTTGTAAATGTTTGTTTGCTAACATTTTGTTTAGCTTGTTTAGTTTTTCTTAGTTCATTAAACAAATTTAAACTGAATTTTGCAGTTGTATTACAGATGTAATGTTTGTCAACTGGAGCTTTAAAGGGATAGTTCACCCAAAAATGAAAATTTGCTGTTACTTTACTGACTGTCAGACCATCCAAGATCATCAGATCACAGGTGTGAATGTGTATCGCCAGCTCATCAGCAAATGAAACAAGGGGACAGAGCCGTAGTGAATAAAAGAACAGATGCCCACTGGCAGACAGAACACTGAGGGAAAAGAACACTGCGGATATTTGAAACTTCATCTGTATTCCACTTGCAATCTATATGGCAGAGTGATGCGTAATGTCTGAGACTCTATAAATTGTTAGAAATCAGAATCAGTATCCCTGTGCTTTGGATATATTGACTGAAAATCAAATCCTATATTATTTTAATTTCTCCATAACCTTTATCAACTCAACTGGTGGGCTGATTCATTTAACCGTTTCTCTTCTGAGTACTTAATTGTTATCCAAACACAGTTAAAGCAACGTTCCGGGTTCATTTAACAATAATGTCAATCTCTATCAACAGCATAATACCAAGAAAAAAGAAGAAAGTAAAAAGCTTATTCATTTATTTATTTATTTTTTTTCATGTTGGCTTTGAGGCAACAACATGATGCATCTATTAATTAATTCAATTAATTAATTAGTTCTAAAATACATTAAAGATGTAATTCATACATATGAGTGAGTTCTCTTATAGACACGATGCCTTCAGACCCTCATGAGTGTGAGTCAAGGTCATAAGTCTCTTAAAATATCAGATACAGTGAGGAAAATAAGTATTTGAACACCCTGCTGTTTTGCAAGTTCTCCCACTTAGAAATCATGGAGGGGTCTGAAATTGTCATCGTAGGCGCATGTCCACTGTGAGAGACATAATCTAAAAAAAAAAATCCAGAAATCACAATGTATGATTTTTTAACTATTTATTTGTATGATACAGCTGCAAATAAGTATTTGAACACCTGAGAAAATCAATGTTAATATTTGGTACAGTAGCCTTTGTTTGCAATTACAGAGGTCAAACGTTTCCTGTAGTTTTTCATCAGGTTTGCACACACTGCAGGAGGGATTTCGGCCCACTCCTCCACACAGATCTTCTCTAGATCAGTCAGGTTTCTGGCCTGTCGCTGAGAAACACGGAGTTTGAGCTCCCTCAAAGATTCTCTATTGGGTTTAGGTCTGGAGACTGGCTAGGCCACGCCAGAACCTTGATATGCTTCTTACAGAGCCACTCCTTGGTTATCCTGGCTGTGTGCTTGGTCATTGTCATGTTGGAAGACCCAGCCTCGACCCATCTTCAATGCTCTAACTGAGGGAAGGAGGTTGTTCCCCAAAATCTCGCAATACATGGCCCCGGTCATCCTCTCCTTAATACAGTGCAGTCGCCCTGTCCCATGTGCAGAAAAACACCCCCAAAGCATGATGCTACCACCCCATGCTTCACAGTAGGGATGGTGTTCTTGGGATGGTACTCATCATTCTTCTTCCTCCAAACACGTTTAGTGGAATTATGACCAAAAGTTATATTTTGGTATCATCTGACCACATGACTTTCTCCCATGACTCCTCTGGATCATCCAAATGGTCATTGGCAAACTTAAGTCGGGCCTGGACATGTGCTGGTTTAAGCAGGGGAACCTTCCGTGCCATGCATGATTTCAAACCATGACGTCTTAGTGTATTACCAACAGTAACCTTGGAAGCGGTGGTCCCAGCTCTTTTCAGGTCATTGACCAGCTCCTCCCGTGTAGTTCTGGGCTGATTTCTCACCTTTCTTAGGATCATTGAGACCCCACAAGGTGAGATCTTGCATGGAGCCCCAGTCCGAGGGAGATTGACAGTCATGTTTAGCTTCTTCCATTTTCTAATGATTGCTCCAACAGTGGACCTTTTTCACCAAGCTGCTTGGCAATTTCCCGTAGCCCTTTCCAGCCTTGTGGAGGTGTACAATTTTGTCTCTAGTGTCTTTGGACAGCTCTTTGGTCTTGGCCATGTTAGTAGTTGGATTCTTACTGATTGTATGGGGTGGACAGGTGTCTTTATGCAGCTAACGACCTCAAACAGGTGCATCTAATTTAGGATAATAAATGGAGTGGAGGTGGACATTTTAAAGGCAGACTAACAGGTCTTTGAGGGTCAGAATTCTAGCTGATAGACAGGTGTTCAAATACTTATTTGCAGCTGTATCACACAAATAAATAATTAAAAAATCATACATTGTGATTTCTGGATTTTTTTTTTAGATTATATCTGTCACAGTGGACATGCACCTACGATGACAATTTCAGACCCCTCCATGATTTCTAAGTGGGAGAACTTGCAAAGTAGCAGGGTGTTCAAATACTTCTTTTCCTCACTGTAAATTGACATGACAAGGCTATTTGTTTGTAAAATGTTGTGAGATGGGACCACATCCATTTTTAATGATATAAAATCTCTATTTCTCTAAGTCACATTATTGGTAAAAAATATAAATATAGAAATACAAAATATATTTAAATGTTTTAAAGATGTGCACACTCATGTATTCAGTGTGTAAGGAAAATACAGTTCAAATGTTTTGATGTTTTTTGGGGAAAAAGGTCTCTTGTATGCAGACTGCATTTATTTGATCAAGTAATATTGTAAAATATTATTACAATTTAAAGTTGACTTTTTTCTATATGAATATGTTTTAAAATGTAATTGATTCCTGTGAAGCAAAGCTGAATTTTAAGCATTATGACTTCCGTCTTCAGTGTCACAAGATCCTTCAGAAATCATTCTAAATGCTGATTTACTGCTCAAGAAACATTTCTTATTATTATCAATGCTGACAACACTTGTCATGCTTAATATTTTTGTGGAAACTAATAAATTTTTTCCAGAATTGTTTGATGAATCTTTGATAAACAGCATATATTTGAATTATAGTTTGCTGAATAAAATTATTAATTTGAATTCAATTCTTTCAATAACCACAGCAACAAAAATCTTAGTGACCCCAAACTTGGCACTAAATGTTTTTTTTTTCTTTCTTTAAAATAGTATAAAAGTTTTTTTTCCCCCGTAACCATGGCAGCATAAATACAAAGAGTAATTGTCTAAGAACTTTATAGAATTGTCATTTTCTTTATCATAGACACTTTGACTTTTGCATTTAACCCACAAAATTCCTTAGGCTACATTTACAGCTTAACAGCATCCACTATGAATAGTCAATGGTGGGACTCATAGATATCTTACAGTAATTCTGAGGTATTCCAAGCAATAGATCAAAGTCCAGTGTCTTATCCGACCGGAAGCTTACACACTGAATTTCCAGACATGTGTCATCTGAGTGTTCATTTGGGACTCATCTGAATTTCATTGCATCCCACTGAGAGATTACCCGAGATATAGTATGATGAAACTGATCCCGTAGGTTTTATATTTGTTTTGGCAGATGGCACGATTTGCACAACAGTACAAAGTGAAGCATAGTACAGTCCCAGAGGCTGACTCAAACATTAAGAGAGACGTTTCACACATTAGCCATTGTGGGGAAAAAATAAAAATAAAAATAAACATTTACAGAGTTGGACTACACATTATTATAGGGGTTAATTTTACAATGAATAAAATAAAAATAAAATAAATGTTGGAATTTGATCCTTTTATTGCCTATATTCTATAAGTTGTATATCAGTGTTAAAGTTTTCTTCAGCATTGTTTAGTACAAGCCTTGGGTGAAATGGGTGACTTAGACTTTCAAAGAAATTGCAAATCATGGAAGACCATTTAGCAGGAGCATCTGTAACCTTAACAGCCCAATTGTTTGGTGTTTACAGTCTTTTCAATTAAAACCGCTTACACAAAGCATGGCAAGACTTAATCAGCAAAGACAAATAGTGGGCAAAAACTGAAAGGCACCATCAAACACTAAGAAGGACTGTGTCCAAACAACACAGAACTCCTGCAGCAAAGTGACAGCAAACCTCAACCTGTTTCCAAAAAAATAAAAGACCACTGAGAACTTCACAAAGCTAATATCCATGCTGACTTTAATCACAGACACCATTGTCATGATCATAAAACCTGGACAGCTGGAGCACCAAGATGAACTTCAAAATCTAGCAGCTCAGTCACCTGATTTTATTATCAAATATTATTCCGTTTTGGAGAGAAGAGAAGCAGATTGCCTCCTTCAACGACTGCAAGATGTTTTGATGTAGATAACATTCCACTGGAGACTTTTCAAAGTTCTGTTCAAAGTTTAAAGGTAGAAAGCTGTTTCATAGCAAATGGTGGTGAAAACAACCTAATAAAGAAAAAGTCGTTCAAGTTCTTTTGAAAATCAGTGGAGACATAATTTAATGGCATTAAATTACTGCTCTGGTGGGTGCTAAATAAAAAAAAAAAAACACTTGGATAATTATGTTGTTCTTATGTTGTTCTGTGTGTGTGTGTGCTCTCTGGATTGGATAAATGAAGAGCACATATTCTGAGTATGGGTCACCATACTTGGTCACATGTCATGTCACTTTCACTTTTTACTTTTTATTTTTCCCCATTGAGATTCTATACCTTCTCTCTGACTCTTAATTTTCAATGGACATTTTCTTTAGCTTCTGTGCCTTTAAGGCTTCAATCAATGCAATAGTCCATTCCACTTAATATATGTGGCTCTGCTTATTACAGGCCATTACTGCAGTCCATTTGGAAAGAACAACCTGAAAATTCCCGGAAACAAAAGCTCAAATTGCACACCATCCATCAAAATAGCACACATGAAATGTAGCACTCTATAGAAAAACACTGACTGACATCAGGCAAACACAAGACCAGTATCTGCCCTCTCCCTCTCATACGATCAAAGCCCCTCTGACATTCATGGCATATTGAGACATACAGAGGAATAATTGTGAGCCCCTCCTCTACATTTTTTTTTTCAGATGAACCCTTCTTGCATTTTGTCTAGCAAATAGCTGTTGTCTTCCTGCCCAGGAGAGTCTTAAAATGAACCTCTATTCCTCTTCTCAGCCACTTAATACAATTTCAGTTTGACTGAGCAAGGAACCAATAAACGCATAAAATCCTTTCTGATGATATCTGTGATGTTGTTGATCCTCACTGTCCATTGTGTTAGATCATTGCATCTCTGATTGCTTTGGTATAAAAAAGGAGAATACAGGAATCCCATAGTAGCTCATTGTTGTCTAGGTGCATCATCTTAATAATATATATATATATATATATATATATATATATGTGTGTGTGTGTGTGTGTGTGACCCTGGACCACAAAACCAGTCTTAAGTGTCAATTTTTCAGAAAGTTTTCAAAAGGTTTATCTGAATGCTGAATAAATAAGCTTTCCATTGATGTATGGTTTGTTAGGATCTGACAATATTTGAGATACAACTATTTGAACATCTGAGGATGCAAAAAAAATCAAAATATTGAGAAAATTGCCTTTAAAGTTGTCCAAATGAAGTTCAATGCATATTACTAATTACAAATGAAGTTTTGATATATTTACAGTAAGAAATTTACAAAATATCTTCATGGAACATGATCTTTACTTAATATCCTAATGATTTTTGGCATAAAAGAAAAATGGATAATTTTGACTCATACAATGTATTTTTGGCTGTTGCTACAAATATATCCCAGCAACTTAAGACTGGTTTTGTGGTCCAGGGTCACATATTTAAATCTAAATTATTTATTTATTTATTTAAATTCAAAATATACCAAAAAGGGACAATAAATATATTTGCTAAAATATGTTTTAAAATATATGTATGAAATATTTTAAAAATATTGTTATATTTAAAATTGTTTTGCCCTTCATATATTGTGAAAAATCAGCAAGGACCATACAATAAAAACATACATAAATATACTATATATAAATATTACTATATATAAATATAAATATTTAAATCTAGAACTAAGATATTCTATCCACATTTGCATTTAGCCTAAATGTAGATTACTGTAAGATTGGAAATGTATTTTCTTGCCCTTGAAATACATTTTGAAATATATTTTGGTATGTGAAGGTTGAAACTAAATATATTTTCAATTAAAAAAAATATATATATATATACCTTCAATGTTTACAACATATGTTTAGCATTTATTTACAATATATTTTGGATGGAAAAATATAAACACATTGCCGTATGGGCTTACAGGCACAGTAATGAATGGCAGGAAAACATCCTGTTGTAAATTCATGATGTGTGTCTTCTGTTTATAAGCAGCCCCGCTGTGCCTCATCTGTACCCCGCTGAAGGCAACCCTGCTTAGCATGACTGCTCAATAGGGAATCTGGCTCCAAACATCTCATTTTCGGTGGTCACAATAAGAACGGCAGCACACACCGGGCTGTTTGTCTGTGATAGAGGCTTTTCAGAAGGGGTTTATTGTAAGACCTCCATGTGGGCACCAGGCAGAAGCTCCTGCCATCCATGAAAAGCGATTGGCTCATATAATCAATTCTACTCAACATCCATGAAATCTAGAAGCGTGTGCTGGTGATAGATGTCATTCTGGCTTTCTTTTTCTTTTTTCTAGAACTGATGGAAGGAGAAAAGACATGAGGAATGACTGGTATTTTCATGCCCTTTACACAGAACACACACAACCAGGAATTTACAGATTGATTTTTCTCTATGCCGTTGTCTCCATTATCTCTACTCTGAGCTTTTTCTAACACTCTTTATCAACTGCACAAAGGGTAATGTTTTTTTTTCTTCCCTTCCCATTTTTCACTGGTTCTTAAGAGTTTTACCTGCCATTATGTTTGTCAGTAACTACGTCTCTGTCTGTCTGTGTATCTCTCCACTTGTTCTCAGACATAACTCAATAATTTATAATAATAACTAAAAAATATGAATATAAATATAGATTAATACTATGCACTGAAAAACTAATAAATACTAATAAAAACTATTTTATTTATGATATTTACATCTCCATATTTCACCTGCTATGAGTCCATAAAAACTGCAAAGGCTCTGATGATGATGATTTGATAATAAATGTGCTTCTATATATATAATCTATAGGCCTATATATATTTCCTTCATTTTAAGTAAGTTTATGAACCAACTTTTTGTGCAAGTTTGAGTTTAGAGACCTTCTAAATCACATCTGAGCTATAAAAAGTGTATCTTTTGTAGGTTAGAATTTGAGGGAGTGGTGCAATAATTCCTTCAGACACATCGCCGGACCCAAAAATGGTCTTGATACCACTGATACCTTTCTCTGTTTGTGTTTGCATGCAAGCAATTGTATCTAGCTAAATTATTTACCATCGGAATCATTATAACTTTTATTCATTCTTAAAAACTGCTGAGACTTCCTCATATTTGTCACCATTTTTCTTCAAAATAAAGCTGAAAGAGAACCAACTCCTGTTTCCATTGCGCAAGCCATTGTAAGCAGTATTATTAGCCTAAAAGTCATTCATGTATGCAGAAGTGTTGTGCTTTTTCAAACCGACACGTGTGGCACAGATTTTTAAGTCCTGAATTTTTAACCTCGAATAAAGAAAAATATGTATGCTTAAATTTTAAGAAAAGAATGAATACTAGTAAAGAGTGTTTATAGAGTGAAATCATAAATCTCCCATTCACAAGCATAAATATTGCCAGTATTTAAGTTCTAAAAATGAAAAAGTATCATCTTTGTTGATCTAAACAAAGATTACTGGAGTACATTTTACAAGAAAATGCTATTTTCATTTTTATCCTTAAAAATTTCACATTTCATTCATTTAATTTCTGTAACTTGCTGTTTCTTAGTAATTGTTTGTGAAATTTACAAGTAATTTATGAGTAAGGGTTCATGATCTGCAAGATCTGTACACTATAAAATCTATACCAATCATCTATCTATGCTGTGTCTATGCTGTAGATAGATAGATAGATAGATATAATCAAACATAACAGATGTAAATAACAACTTGAACTGCAACTCATTAGGTTAATCAGGAGCTGTTGCGCGCGCCTGCCGCGCTCTCGTAGCATCTGATTGGTTAAACTTACATCGTGCACGAGGAGCCTGCCTGTGTAGCCAATGTGCGCGTTATTCCGCTGTTTCAAAGTTAAGGTGACCATCAGACCTCACAGGATATATCGACAGACACATGTTCGGGTTTAATTCTGAACCATATGAGAGCCGTCTTGACTGACTCTGGCGCACAGGTCGCTTCTGATGAACTGTGACTGACTGCATGGAATGTGAGGGAAATTTGGTCGTGGACGGTCTGAAGTGACTCATACTAATTCACTGTGGAGCTGGACTGCACACCCGGACATGATGAGGAGGAGGATCGTGGTGCCGCGGACGCATTTCGGAGAGGAAACGCACTTGTGTTTTCATCCTGCGCCATGTAACTTTGGCACCGACATGTAAACCAGAATAAAGCGACAGTTTGGACTCGTTTGATGTACAGGCAGTCTTTTCGTTAAAAAAAAAAAAAAAAAATCTGGGGAATCTTTTATTCTGTTCAACATAAGCACGTGCACTCATCGCAAGGATGCCTGGTGTCCTGGGTCTTTACATTGGGATGGAGGTGCTCATCGCCCTTTCCTCTGTCATTGGGAATGTGATGGTGGTCTGGGCTGTGAGAATCAACCGATCTCTACGGGACACGACCATTTATTTCATCGTCAGTCTGGCTCTGGCGGACATTGCTGTCGGGGCACTTGTCATCCCTCTGGCCATAACCATAAGCATCGGACTGAAGACTCATTTTTACAGCTGTCTGCTCGTTGCATGTACTGTACTGGTGCTAACGCAAAGTTCAATACTCGCCCTCCTGGCTATTGCTATTGACCGCTATCTGAGGGTCAAGATACCAATGAGGTAATAAGATGTGGGTTGCTTGTTCATTTCACTGGGATTTGCATGAATGCATGATGGTTTCGTGTCATCAATGTCAAGATGTATTGAAGTTGAGGTGACTGAATTATGCTTACCACAAGTAGGTTTTTAAGGGATAGGCTATTTGACCCAAAATGAAATCAAAATGGTAATTTACTCACCCTTTTGTGATTCCAAACACGTATGACTTCTTTTTTCATTCCGTGGAACACAAAGGAGAACTTTTAAAGAATGTTGATGCAATTAAAATGTAATGTTGCCAAGTCTAAAAAGAACTCCAAACCGCAACAAACGTGTCATAAAATGTATTTATGCACCATATTTTAATCTTCTTAAGTCATACAATAACTTTGTGTGAGAAACAGACCGAAATTTTAGTCTTAGCTATCGTAATCGTCTGTGACCGGATCATTGAGTCGAGGACTGGAACGGTTCGAATCGTGAATGAATCATTCAGGCCGGTTGTGAATTGGATCAACTGAATCGTTAGAAAGATCCGACTTACATAATGACTGAAATCGGAAATGCATACTACTCTTACTTCTATTTTAGCTTTATATGGTAAAAGAGTACAAATGTAGCATACATTTCTGAATTCAGTAAATGTTTTGTTCATAAATTACAAAATGTTTTGAACTCTCATGAACATGTCAATGAGATGTAGTGGTGTAAGGATTTGTAAATTAAAAACAAAATAGCTATGATTTCAAGAAACCTTAAAATATAGAACACATTAACCACATTTATTATGCTTTTTTTCTTTCAACGCTGACATCTTCAGTTACAATTCATTGCCATTGCATTCAAGCGTTTCAATTCATGAAAGAAAGCCATGCTGACTGAAACAACATGAGCGCGAGTTCATTTTTGGATGAACTATCCGTTTATAGCAGATTTAGGCCTACTCAAAACAGAAAACAATCATGCATATTCTTTAATTAGCACGGATTCATACTTGTCACATGAAAAACTTAATTTAGAGACTGAGAAACAATGTGACGATGAGAAATACTAAGGTAGCATCTTTGCTTTCAGACCATGCAGTGATGTTTGACCTGGGTGGGTGTGCCGTGGGCTGCAGTGTTTCTCAAGTTATTGCTGTGTTATGGAATCCACTTTCAAAGTCACCTTCAAACTATGACTCTCTCACAGTTTTTAATTTCCTGTCCTGTCCATGGCCTCCCTTTGAATGTGAAGTTGGAGTTAGAGAGTTTGTACATTTATTTGAGTCAAAACAATTAGGCAGAAAGACCGTTTTGCAGCATTAGCTACTTCTGATTGCGTAGAAGAACAGCTAGAATGACGTGCTTTTCCTTCATTTTAATGATTAAATAGGATTATAACATACAAGTCTGAGGTAATTACACTGGACAAGTGCATAGTTTGTCAAACAAGCAACTAGTGCCAATTTGCCAGCTGAGTGGATGGCATGCTTCACTAGCTTTATTTGTGTTGTCTGAAAAGACCTTGTACTCTTTACAGAGAAGGGATTGTGACTAAATCGAAATGTAATCCTTCTCAGCAGAGTTTGTGTAGTGGCTCAGCTCAGCGCTTTTTTTTAACTTATAACAGGGATTTCAATTATTTCTTCCAGATAAAATCGCACTTCCTAAACAGATTTTGAAGAAATTTCACTTATGTTTGTACTTCCTCAGAAATAGGCCTAATCATTTTCATGGTTCAGTATCCTTTACAAAGCTTCCTCTTTACTCTGTGTGTTAAAATCCCATTCATTTTCTCCATAAGGGAGTTGATTTTGAACAATAACTTATAATCCTTTAAAGACAGACCTACTGTGAACTACAAGGTTGTTGGTTTTGTTAAAGCCATCAGCCAACATAATTTTGGCTTATTCATTAAAAAAAAAAAAGTCTCAGTTGTTTAAAAAATTATATATTTTTTTTTCACAGCTATAAAAGAGTGGTGACTCCAAAGCGTGCTGGCACCGCAGTGATAGCATGCTGGATGGTGGCCATCGTAGTTGGCCTGACGCCCATGTTGGGTTGGAACAATCTGGAGAAGCTACGCCAGAGCAACGGCACCTTGGGTGCTAACCTTCTCGTAACCTGTGAGTTTGAGAACGTCATCAGTATGGAGTACATGGTCTACTTCAACTTCTTCGGATGGGTGCTGCCACCGCTCATCCTCATGTTGCTCATCTACGCTGAGATCTTCTACATGATCCACAAGCAGCTCAACAAGAAGGTCACCGCCAACCAGACCGACCCCACTCGATATTACGGGAAAGAACTCAAGCTGGCGAAATCTCTCGCACTGGTGCTCTTCTTGTTTGCAGTCAGCTGGTTGCCGCTGCATATCCTGAATTGCATCACTCTCTTCTGCCCTACTTGTGACAATTCAATGTGCCTTCTTTACGTGGCGATCTTGCTCAGTCATGGTAACTCCGCTGTCAATCCCATCGTTTATGCATTCCGCATTAAGAAATTCCGGAATGCTTTCGTTAAGATCTGGAAACAGTATGTGTGTTGCACGGAGGAACCGCGTCTGGGCAATCGGCCCAGCTTTCGCATAGACAGCAAAGAGAGAAGACTGCGGGACAATGACATCTGATGCTACGCTAACCAGGTCTCCTCCACGAGAAGCACTTTTTAAAGTATGACAGTATAGATGAGTTTACAGGGAAAATGCAGTCTGGGATGTATGCTGTCAGTCTTGAGAATACGTTTTCCACAGAAATGGAGACGATCGAACAATACTGGCAATGTTTCCTTGAAAACCCGTTCAATGGTGCATAGAATGAATTGCATCGTTAGTGAGGGACCATTAAATAAATGAAAATGGCCTGTTTTAGAGAAATAGCCACACCGTACAACTGGCATTGACATCTATGGGAAAATCTTTATTCGATTATGATTTCCTTTTGTGCTGTGGTTCATTCGAATGTGGTCATCACATAAAGGGCTTCGTATAATGAATGCAAAACTGCAGACTCGTAAATGTCAGCGCTTATGAGTACACTAAACTACACTCGTCTTTAGTCAGGAGCATAAACATGTCTGAGGACTTTGTAAAAAGGACATTGAAAATGTGATCTGAGGTCAATTTTATATGCCAGCTAATTTGTTTTGAGAAGTATGGGATATGGAGATATTTGCCATTTGCTGCTTTTTATGACGAGCGCAAATAGGAGGCAGCTAGGCCCACATTGTCTTAAAGGGATAGTTTATAAAAACTGAAAATTCTGTCATCATTCTTGTCATGTGAGAAGATGTTTTTAAAAATGTTAATAGAACAAACGCCAGATGAGTTCAGAGTTGTTTTGGACCCCACTGACTTCCATTAAAAACTGCTAAAACATTCATTAAAATGTCTTTGGGTGATCTAACCCTTTAAGCAGAAATTTGCGTGATCCTTTTAGTCCAATATCAGCGATGTTGCTTTTGCTGTGTTATGACACTTTTTTTTTTTTTTTTGTTATGCTGTTTTTTTAGATGTTTCAGTCTAAATGAAATAGTTTGCCTTATTAATACCCATCTCTACTGTGTGTTTAACAGAATAACTGCTGAAAATTGACTTGATGCATTCTCATATTTTTTTGCTTGGGGAAATGCAGCTTTCGATTTTACGGCATGATTTTACTTTACAAAAATATGAAAAGATAGACAGGAAGGAACCATGAATAAATCTAGATTGAATCATACTGCAAGAGGTCGTGTGTGTGTTTACTGAGATGTGTTAAAATAAATGATGCATAACCTGTGTTGGATCTCTTAAATATTCAGGCCTCTAATAAGGCAAGTACATTCAAAGCTTTCCCTGAAATTGCTCATTTCTCCAAGTGTATTAGAAGAACAGAAGCATCACTGAAATTTTGATGTCCTCTGAATGGACCCTGATTTTGACTCTACGTCCTTGAAATAGGTGGGAGTGAGTGAAGTGTCCTTTGAACTAGCTCTGATAAATGGTTTGACCTTTTCAGGCCTGTCAAGTGGCACAATTCTTGTGGTGTTTCCTATGAAACAACTATTCTCAAACATCCTGGGTTGATACTGAGGTAAGATCAAAGCTGACGCAGCGACTTGTGTTTCCGCCTCATCAATGGTATACAGTCGACCTCTGTTTCTCCTTTACTGGGTGCCAACTGGAGAATTGAACTAGTTTAAGTTCAAGGGCATTAACACTCTGGATTTATTATTTTTATATCTAGTTCAAATGACTCACAAGCTGCAATTACTTACATGCAGTGGTCAACGTTTGAAGTGGATCAAGACAAGAAACCATTTTGGTTTTAGGACAACTTTGATGAAAGGTTTTGATCCACTTCAAATGTTGAATAGTGTAGATCAGCCGAGTGTCTTAATCTAATACCTTTTAAAAAACTGCAGCTTTAACCTAGCCATGATGATAGCATGCTGTGAGGAAAGAACAAAGTCTTAATAGAGTGTAATCAGATAAGGATATTATCACAGCTCATGGTGGCCACTTCCGCATATGTGTGATTTTGTTTACTGACAACAAAGCCAACAAATTTCAGTTGTGAATCACTCTCTGTAGTGTGAACAGCAGATGGGAACTCGGTACTGTGGTGCCCCCCTGTGATGGTTTTAAAAAGTGCTAAAGGCCTCATTACAAAAAGTAAGGCATAAAAATTATTTGATATTTAAGTAAAAATTAAGCATGCTTGTTTATTTAATTTTAAAGTAGCCCAGTCATTATTAGTGAGCAATGATGTTATTTCCTTATTGTTACTAGGTTGCAATAAAACCAGAAACCACAATAATATGTCTCAACATGTCCACTTCATGTTTATTGATCTCTAATGAGAGAAAAGTCTAATATTTCACTAATGTTTACTACAACATGCATGTCCCTATTAGACCAACACATTTGTTCAAAGTGCTTCATTTTAAAATATTTAAAATAACATTATAGTTTTACTCCACATCAGTGATGTAAAGAAATTTCACTACATCATAAGACAGTTCCCGCATCAGTTGCAATACTCCAAAACAAATAACTGTATTAGAATAAAAAGGTAAACATTAAAAATGATTGTGATTGTCTGAAAAGAGCACCTTGGCAAATGATTGACATTTATAGTTCACCCTGCATTACAAATCAAAACTTCAGGGGAATGATTGAGGGTCTCTCAGAGAACGAGACAATGAGCTCCAATCTCATCACATGCTGTTCTTAGAGAAAGAGACCTGGAAAAGAAGAGAGAAAAAAACAAAACAACTTTAGACAGTTTGCATGTTTAACAATAGCAAAGTAAATTTTTGCCTTTATTATGACAGGACAGATCAGACAGTCGGAACTCGAACTCGGGACGCCCATAGTACAACGGAGTGGCCTACAAGTCTATCTGCGCCAACGATTATATATTATTGATAGTGGGGGGAAAAAACACAAATTGCGTTACGAAATTAAGCATCCCAAAATTAAATCAAAAACCAACAGACTGCAATACTTTTTTGTTGAGGTCAAGTAAAATAGTGTGTGGTGGGATTTGGGGCCAAAAACATATAGCTTTATTTGTTAAAAGTGAGGGAATACACATGTAAGAATCTGTTATGACATGAACTGCATAGACCTCAGTCAGAGTAATGCCATATTTTTATTTTTTGACAGGAATGTAAAAAACAAGACTGAAAATTATGTGATATAGGCGTGTATATGGTGTGTGCCATTGTACAGCTTTTAAGTCTATCCATCACAACTGTGTTAAATTGAATATGGCGTCTAACCTGACTATTGGGCATTTGAGGTGAACTTGATGGCGTCAGTTTACGGACTAGATTCAGTTGTTTTAATTGAATGGGTTCTAACTATTTAAAACTACGTGTGAATGTTGACATGTCTCTAGTTCTCATAACCAAGTGCTGCTTAAACCATTTAGGGATAATGTTACTGTCCAATCCTGGTCCTGGAGGGCCACTTTCCTGCAGAGCTGAACTCCATCCAGCCCCAAACACACTTGCCTCGAAGTTTCTAGTGATACTGAAGACTTGGGTGTGTTTAACTGGGGCTAGATCTAAACTCTGCTGAAAGGTGGACACCCCTGCTTCAGATGCTTTGGTTTAGATGTAATTTCGTTAATTAAAACTGATGAAAATCAATTAAACTATTCATTGATGACCTTTTTTCTATGACAAAAACGAGATATCATTACGCACTAACTGTGACTGTATCAGCTTGCAATATTGTTGACAGAAATGACCAGACCAAAATGTAGTTAAAAAAAAAATCAATATCCAAAACATCAGTATTTTCTTTCGGTGAGTCTTTTTTGTTGTTGTTGTTTTAATAAAAATGTGTGAATATAATTTTGAGTTAGTGGAATTGATATTAGGAATGCCACTGTTTTAGCTTTTCAGAACAGATTTTGAGTTTCACCAGTTTTCATAAAGTAGAGATTGTGTTTGTTTATGATATGAGTTATGATAAGAGGTCACAAAGAGGTCACATTTACTTTTGGAATCCACATTTAAATGGAATCCAGAAAATTAAAAATGGAAAACAGACTTCGGTAAAACTAAAACTGAATTTGAGGAAAAATTAATACAAATAAATAAATAAAAATAAAAATTGTTAAACTTTTAAAAAATAGCTTAAAAAAGAAAGAAAGAAAGAAAGAAAGAAAGAAAGAAAATCCAATTCCACGGAATTTGGAAAAAAAATAAAACAGAACTTGGGGAAAAAAAAGAATCAATCGGATTTCATAGGGCCCTACATTCATTTTAATAGGAATCTGTGCGACTGGGAGTTCCACACGAGAGCAAAAAAAAGTTCCCCATGCAGATTTCGCACATGTTCAAGTTGGTCATGTGAATTTGCCATGCTGACCAACAGGAAGCTGCTTGTTGTGAAAATCACCAATCCTGCTGAAGACATACCCAAGTTTCTTGGTCTTCGCTACAAAGGTATGGAAGCATGTGTGTAACAAAATTCAATTTGCAATGCAATATGTAAAATGGCAATTTATTTCTGTATGTAAATTTACATTTTCCCATACATATGTGCAACATTTATTGCAAAATGAAAACGAAAATTCAATTATATAATTTAAATTTGCCATTTTCTACACTACTTTTAATATGCAAATTAAAAACATTTTAAAGCTTTATAAGTTGCAAAATTAAAATTAAATTACCCAAATTGATTAGATATGTTTAACATGTCCAAGCAAAAACTGTAGCAAAATTATCATTTAAATGCTGGTTTTTTTCTAGTTTTTTCATTGTGATACCGCCTGATAATTGTAGCAAAATGCAATGAGAGTTTCAAAATGCATTCTGAGCCAAAGCTGCAGCAAACGGGCGGCAAAATGGTGATTTACATGTCTTTTATTTTTCTTAAATGCATGACTTACATATGACGTTTCAATTGCATTTTCATTAAATACCCCGCGATGAATATAGTTTAAGTCATTGTGGATTTGAAAATGCATTCCGAGCCGAGCACACCCCCTACCTGTCAATCATTACATCAAGGCGGGGCTCGGCAACAAGACGCACGATAGGTCAATAATCACCATTAATCAAACGCTTTCACCTGCCTGAACATCTCTCACCGTTTACACTCCGATTGATGCACATAAGCCAACAGACAGTGCTATTCTACACTTATTTACTACCTTACCTTATATTTTATTACTTATATTAATTATATTAATAGCGCGTGTTCCGTGGCACCTGAACACTGAACAGGGACGTGCAGAGAGTTCCGCAGGGGCAGGGGCTCAAATGTAAAAGAAAAAAAAAAAAGGGGGGTTGAAAAAAATTATTGGTCAAAAGTTTGGATACATTACAAAAAAGTATCACAGGTTCCAAAATAAATAAATAGCAAAATATTAAGCAGCACAACTGTTTCCAACATTGATAATAAATCAGCATATTAGAATGATTTCTGAAGGACCATGCACTGAAGACTGGAGTAATGATGCTGGAAATTCAGCTTTGAATCACAGAAATAAATTATATTTTAAAGTATATTAACCCTTAAAGAC